>NW_027491016.1:3000000-3490000 GCF_021521415.1 Bidens hawaiensis
ATGGCCATAGCGAGTACGAAAAGCAGTCTTGGGAATATCTTCATCACGAATACGCAACTGGTGATAGCCAGAGCGGAGATCGATCTTGGAGAAACAAGAGGCACCTTGGAGTTGATCAAAGAAGTCGTCAACCAGCGGTAAGGGATACCGGTTCTTAATGGTGAGTTTGTTCAACTCGCGGTAATCGATACACATGCGAAACGTACCATCTTTCTTTTTAACGAACAACACCGGAGCACCCCAGGGCGAAGAGCTAGGGCGAATGAATCCTTTAGCGGTCAACTCTTGAAGTTGGCTTGCTAATTCTTGCATTTCGGCGGGTGCAACACGATAAGGAGATTTGGCTACGGGGGAAGCACCAGGGACAAGATCAACACGAAACTCGACTTCACGAGCGGGAGGGATACCAGGAAGATCATCGGGAAAAACTTCAGGGAAGTCACGCACAACGGGGATTTCGCGAAGTTTCTTCTTTCCTTCATCGGGTTTAACCACATGGGCTAAAAATGCAATACACTTCCGCATAAGTTTTTGGGCTTCGGCGCAAGACATAAGCTTAAGACCACTGGAGGGTTTCTCGCCGTAGATGTGAAGATCACCGTTTTCTCGAGGAATGCGAATCAACTTCTTGGCGCAAATAACTTCGGCGCGATTATGCAAGAGCCAGTCCATTCCAATAATTACATCAAAACTTCCAAGCGGCATGGTGATGAGGTCGATTAGAAAATCATGTTCATTAAGGTTAAGCGTGCAATCTTTGATCACGGAGTTAATTAAAACAGTTTCACCATTAGCCAATTCAACTGAAAAATTTTCTTTTAAGTTATCGCACGCGTGATGCTCCAGTGGCTCGAGAAGATTGAAAACACTTTCCTCCATACCCAATGCCCTCCTGACAGACGAACCCTATATGCTTCCAGTGTCCTGGAATCTAGAGCGCTTACATGGTGGAATGGAGTAGCTCATGCGCGTGGCGCAGAGGCTGCTTCCAGCATGCTCTGGGAGGAATTTAAGGATCTCTTGACGCGAGAATTCTGCCCTCCCAACGAAGTTAAGCGCCTGGAGGAAGAATTTTGGAATCTTAAGCAGTACAGTGGCGAAGCACGCGAGTACGCGACGCGCTTCCATGAACTAAGCCTGCTTGTCCCTCACCTTGTTACCCATTCCCGTCGAGCCATCGAGAAATTCCTTGGGGGTCTCCCCATGGAAATTCAAGATTCTGTATGGGCCAGAAACCCAGCAACCCTCTCTGACGCCATCGAGTTGGCCGCTGTGCTCAGCGACAACCATGTCAGAGCAGGAACCATGTTCCTGCGGGGATTTGAGAAGACCAAACCCACCAAGACTGTCCCAGAACCAATAGAAACCAAACCAGAACCCTCAAATCGTAACAACCTCAAGCGCAGGCGCAAAGCCTATGCGCTTACCAGCCCACCCATTATCCAGCAACCCTACCTACCTCCAGTATACGCCCCTACCCCACTGTCAGCTTACCCAACTCCCCCTATAGTCCACAACTATGCCTTAACCAATCCCGCACTCCCTGCCCCGCCAACTAAGAAACCTTACACAGGAACCCAACCATTTTGCCCAACCTGTAAACTTCACCACCCAACCCAAACCCCGTGTCGACAATGTAACCGATGTGGCCGCGTTGGTCACTCTGCCGAGTTCTGTAGAGTCCCTCCCGCCAACCCAATCGCGCAAACACCACCAACCTATCCGCAAAACCCTCAACCAACTTACCTTAATCCACGACCCAGGTCGTGCTTTAACTGCGGTGATCCCAGTCATTTCCGGAACGCGTGCCCAAGGCTACAAGTACAAATTACGCAAGCAAATCCGGTTAACCAAATCTCGAATCAAGTGACGCGCGGACGAGCTTTTAACATAACCGCACACCAAGCGCAAGTGAATAATGACGTAGTTAATGGTACATTTTTGCTTAACGGACATTATGCTTCCGTACTTTTTGATACTGGCGCCGATAGAAGTTTTATTTCTCGCGCGTTTGAGCAGAAGCTTGCGCGACCGCGCGATAACTTAAAAGAAAATTTTTCAGTTGAATTGGCTAATGGTGAAACTGTTTTAATTAACTCCGTGATCAAAGATTGCACGCTTAACCTTAATGAACATGATTTTCTAATCGACCTCATCCCCATGCCGCTTGGAAGTTTTGATGTAATTATTGGAATGGACTGGCTCTCGCATAATCGCGCCGAAGTTATTTGCGCCAAGAAGTTGATTCGCATTCCTCGAGAAAACGGTGATCTTCACATCTACGGCGAGAAACCCTCCAGTGGTCTTAAGCTTATGTCTTGCGCCGAAGCCCAAAAACTTATGCGGAAGTGTATTGCATTTTTAGCCCATGTGGTTAAACCCGATGAAGGAAAGAAGAAACTTCGCGAAATCCCTATTGTGCGTGACTTCCTTGAAGTTTTTCCCGATGATCTTCCTGGTATCCCTCCCGCTCGTGAAGTCGAGTTTCGTGTTGATCTTGTCCCTGGTGCTTCCCCCGTAGCCAAATCTCCTTATCGTCTTGCACCCGCTGAAATGCAAGAATTAGCAAGCCAACTTCAAGAGTTGACCGCTAAAGGATTCATTCGCCCTAGCTCTTCGCCCTGGGGTGCTCCGGTGTTGTTCGTTAAAAAGAAAGATGGTACGTTTCGCATGTGTATCGATTACCGCGAGTTGAACAAACTCACCATTAAGAACCGGTATCCCTTACCGCGTATTGACGACCTCTTTGATCAACTCCAAGGTGCCTCTTGTTTCTCCAAGATCGATCTCCGCTCTGGCTATCACCAGTTGCGTATTCGTGATGAAGATATTCCAAAGACTGCTTTTCGTACTCGCTATGGCCATTTTGAATTCTTGGTCATGTCCTTCGGTTTAACCAACGCACCCGCCGTTTTCATGGATCTAATGAATCGGGTGTGTAGGCCTTTCTTGGATAAATTCGTGATTGTGTTTATCGATGATGTTCTGGTGTATTCTAAGACCAAGACCGAGCATGAGCAACATCTTCGGTTGGCATTGCAAAAGCTTAGAGCCGAGCAGCTCTTTGCCAAGCTCTCCAAGTGTGAATTCTGGTCTGATGAAGTACAGTTTCTTGGTCATGTTGTAAACAAGATGGGTATTCATGTAGACCCATCCAAGATTGAAGCAATCAAGAACTGGATTACGCCATCCACTCCTACTGAAATCCGTTCCTTCTTGGGCTTAGCTGGTTACTACCGGCGATTTATTTTGAACTTCTCAAAAATCGCATTGCCTTTAACAGCTCTGATACCAATCTGTAACACCCCGACCAAAGGCGGATTATACATCGGGGCGCCACATATTGTTTCATTACTCGTGAAACTATTTGGGTGTCAATATTTAATAAATATATTCATTCGCGCACGCGCAACGTAAACACAAGATAACATAAATCAACCTAAATCATTATATTATAAGGCAAAATATTCGAACAACAATAACTTGTCTTGATACATTTTAATCTAGGTCCAAAAGTAAAAACGTCCTACGTGTCCAAAAGCTCCAAATGTAGCTACAGCAAACCTGAACATGTGTTAAAATAAAACGTCAAACACTTGCGTGTTGGTGAGAAATCAAGTTTAATAGATAATAGATAACAATAATCACTGCGCGCAACACGTGTATGTCTGGTGTTTAACAAGGGTGTAATCAGATTGTGATCAAGCCTAAATAGATCATAGTTCATAGTTCAATCCGTGCTCCCAAATGAGCACAAAAACAAGAAAACATCTGTGCAAGTGTAAACAAAGAAAACCGTAAACGATAGGTCTCCCGTGTTCATCTAATGGATCCATGAAAACTTCGGAATAGGCCGAACAAAGCGGTTAATGATACACACATACAAATAAACAGCCAAGTAAACGTCCTCAACACATGGGATACTGCGCGACTAAAGTTCATAAACAAGTTTAAGACTCTGAGTTTGTATGAACACATGAACATCCCAAAACATTAAAAATAAAAAGGGATTAGGTACGAGATTACTCACTTGATAAAGATGCGTTGAAAGATAATGCAAGAACCAACTTTAAACAAGCACAAGTTAACCTATAAATAAGATTATTGTTTTAATGATTTGTTTTAATGTCTCGATTATAAGTTAGCATAATTAATAAGTAACTTAAACAAATTATTATATATTATAGATTACCGGAAAACAGGGCAGAACAGGAGAGAGGACGAAGGCAGAGAGAGGAGGCGACTAAGGACAACGGCAGAGAGCAAAGGAAGAGAAAGATAATAAGTATTTGTGTGTGTAGTGTTAAGAAAATAGCATTATTATATATAGGGAAACCCTAGGGAACACAATCCCTAGAAAAGGGGAAAAGATCTTCAACCGGATCAAGCAAAAGATAACAAAAGCAAAAAGGTT
Source organism: Bidens hawaiensis (assembly GCF_021521415.1). Lineage (NCBI taxonomy): Eukaryota > Viridiplantae > Streptophyta > Magnoliopsida > Asterales > Asteraceae > Bidens > Bidens hawaiensis. The sequence goes on from NW_027491016.1 coordinate 3,004,415, forward strand.
CCAAAAGCAAAAGATATCAAAAGATATGGCAGCTGCAGGAGACAAGGGAAAAGCTGACAGGTAACAGTAAAAGCATGGGCGGTTCAGATAAAGGTACTGGTCAAGCATGGAAAAGCAGATCTCAAAAGATAATGTCAGTCACTTTTTCTGCCAACCAATGGGGTTGGTGCGCATGCTGCGCCGAAAGTAACTTTTCAGACATAAGATAGGTCAGGTCAACAGCACAGAAGATAAGACATCACAAAAGTAAACGGCTAGATTAAACAGAAGACTCAAAGAGTTTAGCGCGAGAAGGCATCGAGCGCGTGAGCGCGAAGGCAGACACAGAAGGTCAAGAGTGCGCGAGCGCGAAGGCAGCCAGAACCAACCTTAGCGCACCGCGGGAAGAACTACAATTCTAAGCGCGCCTTGGAGCTACCATAAAGGCCTACGCACCTTGGAGCTGCGCATACAACCTTAGGCGGGAAGAAACAAAGGACAAACAAAGAGAAGGGGGGGGGTTCAAGGCTTAAGGGCGGAACGACGACAAGAGAGAGAAAGAGGCGGGACGGCAACAAGAGGGAAAAGAAGGCGGAGAGAAGAAGAGGGACGGGACGGCGGAAAGGAAAATATTATTAGTAATATATATATTTTAAATGTCAAGTTTTAAAAGAAAATAATTAAATTTTAAATCATAAAAAGAATCGGATCAGAAAACGGGTACCTGAGTCGGGTCGGATTCGGGCAGATGTCACATCCAAAATCATTTAAGAAATTGAAACCTAGAATTTCGTTTTCATTAGTTATTACATAATTTCAATGTTGTATTAACTTATTAATTTTATTTTTATACAAATACAACGAACTGGGTTTACGTTAGTGTTACATGTTGGTTAGTACATAATGAAAGTGTTTATTATGGTTTATATTCAAAATAATAAAGTTATATATAGAATTTTTTTTAAAAAATTACAGTCATAACATTTATTATTAAAATATGTTATAAAAATTCATTAAGATTCACACTTATTATAATGTAACTTAATAAAAATATTTTTTATTTTTATTTTTATTTTTATTTTTTTATTATTTGTAACTTAATCATGCTCCTCATTACATTTAAAGGAATACTCCATTTTCACATTAATTTAGAAAAAAATAGTTACTCCAGTTAAAAGTCATTTACCATGCTTCCATAAAATCCGAAATCTTTGGGTTTTTTTTCTCTATAAGTTGTTAAAATATATATTGGTTAATTAAATATTCCAGCAACTTCCCATAGTATTAACTAATAACACGGGATTAGTTTTCAAATTTAAGCATTTCTAATCTAATACTTTCAACTACTGTAAATAAGAATAACTACCTTTACTTTATGCAACTTTAAATCTTCTAATATTTCGCTAACTCACTTTTATTTTACCATGACTTTAAGGTTAGTATGTTTTTGTTATTTTTCTGGCAATTACATTTCATACGAAATGTAACAAATCATTTTGTTATAGTTTTTTTCGGTTTTATATGTTGCTTAATTATATAATTGTTAATTGTAAAATATAAAATCAATTAAATATTAGTCATACACAGAATATTAATGCCAACAAATTTATCATAAATTCTAAAGATTCTAAGAATGATTATATCAACAACGTTCAGGTAATCTAATCTGGTTTTCAGGATAATCATGTTTTCTTTATAAATATGAGCAAATGATCTCAAATGATATCATATTAATTGATTAAAATGTATGATATTTTATGTGCATGAATTTTTTTTGTTAGTTTCATGGATACATTATCATTTATCTAGGGTTGATATGTACTTAAAGAATCTTATTTGTCACACAGAAGAGTTATAAGCAGATCTATATGTTACCTTATCAAGAATTACAAGTAGACATGAACTAAAGATTTTGATTTTTTATAAACAATGTATATCGACCAATACAATCACAAATGTATTATATAAGGAAGGTTTTACTTATTTGTAACATATTTGTGTAATCTTAATTATGTAATTTCTGTAATTTTAATATAAATTGTAATTGTATTAATAATATATGATCATTTTATTGAATGTATTTTACATAATGGTTAAAGTTTAAAATTTTCATCAATTACCCGTGTAATACACGTGCCTCAAACTAGTATGTAATATATGTAGGTTACATGTATGTAGAAAAATTACAACATTTTTTACGCACCGAGTCAACTTTTTACACATGTGTAACGGACGTTTAAATTAGTGTAATCATTGTACATCTTTATTCCCTCTCATACTTAATTTTATAATCAGAATTAATCTCAATCACATAATCTAACATATTTAATTAAATGTGTTATTAAAAATGAGGTTCTTAAAACTCAACAAGGTTCTCAAATTATCTCTCCTCTATATATATAGGAGAAGTATAGAATGAAAACCCATTTGAGTTGTGAAAATTGTTGGGAAATTTCTGCAAACGAGTATCTTTGGATATTTGAGAGTCGTGTAAACACTATCAGATCAAAATTATTTGTGGTTCCCAAATATTTTGACCGGATGAAACTCAGATTTGAGAGCAAGAATCAAGTATGGAATTTTTGTGTGTTATATTGAACAAGAGATCTTATCGTATAATCAAATAACGTTATATTAGGGTTTGATGCAGGGACAATGATAACTGCTTTGAAGTTATCATAAGCAGTTATCATAAAAATGAAATACGATGCTATTAGTTTTACTAATTTTTGTAACGAAAATTAATTAAATTAATTTTCTAATATATACGACTTTAATAAGGCAACATATGTCCGAAATAAACAATTTCCAAGCTGACCTGGCAGCTCGACCCCAGCTAGGGGTGCTGCCCCCGGCCCCTGCCAAGGGGGCGTTGCCCCCTTGGAACCCCCATGACTTAGGGGCTTCACCCCCTTAAATACCAATAGGATTATAAATTATAATAAGATCAAATAAGTGTGCACCCCGCACCCGACTTATTTAGATTCATATTACAATTAACTTGATTAACACGTTAATCCCTAATTACACTAAAATCACTAACAAAAAACCTATGTAACATCGTTTTTTTACATATGCAATATATTTTGTTACATTTAATACAAAATATCGGAAAATTAAAAAAAAATTGTTTTGCTATTTTTTTTACAATTTTTTTACATATGTTTTCAGGAGTGAAAAAGTTAAATTTACATTTATATTTTTTATTAATCTTAATTGTGGACCACAAGATTCAAACGTTAATTAAAAGCATGTGAGCATGAGTTTCTAGAGTTTTTCGCAACTCAAGCGGGTTTTTATTTTAACCTAACCATATATATATATATATATATATATGGGATCGATATCATACAAAGTAATATTTCATACTAAACGTGCGAATCAAATATCTGGTGATGGCAAATATGTAAATAACTAGAAATCTCCCTATTCCCCATAAACCTCAAATTTGTCGATACAGAACCATCAAACCCCCAAACAAATTCTCTCCACACCCAAACAATTCTCTCAAATTATCTACAAATATCTCAAAATTATCTACAATAGTCGATCAATTTCACTTCCATCCAACTCGAAATCATCGATATATCATCAATTTAAAAAAATTAGCATATTTGGAACATCGATTATGAACAAAGTTAGCTTAAACGAACAGATATTGTCGATGTGAACAAACTGAAGCATCAACAATCAAATTAACAATGAATCTCTGACTAATCACGACTCAATCATCAATTTGAAGAAACTGATTTATGTAATTATTAATTGATGTAAAAGCCCCAATTTTGTATATAGTAGTAGACGTGGAAGTTGATTGCATTTGTTTCTGTTAAACAAGATGGAGTTAAAATGTATGGTTTCAATATTACCCTACTTATATAAATAATTACGTTACTTGTAAAATAATATTACACTAGTTGAACTTGACAATTACACTAGTTGAAATTGAAAATTACCCTACTTGAAATTTAAAATTACTCTACTTGTAGTTTTAAAATCACACTACTTGTAATATAAAATTACATAACTTGAAATTGAAAATTACTCTACGTGAAATTAACTTACTCTACTTGTAAAATAAAATTACTCTATGTGAAATTTAAAAATACTCTACTTGTAATTTAAAATTATACTACTTGTAATGTAAAATTACACAACTTGAGATTGAAAATTACTCTACGTGAAATTTAACTTGTAATATAAATTTACACTATTTTTTTCAACTAAGCAATTATTATGTAAGTAGTGTAATTATCGAATCCGTTTCTCTTCCTCTACTTCAAAATCATGTTGGTTCAAAAATCATCTTGTAGCTACAAAATTGATTGGCAAATTGCACAACACTTTGTAACAAACAGTCTGAGCATGGACGTTTACTTCATTATTACTATAGAATAAACAAAAACTTTGGTGCCGCTTGAGCTTCTATTGGACCAAGCGGCGCCACATCATTGAACCACCCAATTTTTTTTTAATTTTGGTTTTAATTCTGGTATCGTAATGAATGTAATCAAAATCGATTGAATTCGTATCGACTTACCGTTGCAACGTTCAGGACCGACAACGCCTAGGTTTAACCAACTCCTGGGTTTTAACAACCAAATAAACGTTGTTTTAAATATTTGAATCTTTTTATATGTTAACTTGAGGAACTTTTTTTTTTTGAACTTTTGATGCTTGGGTTTACCAACATTGTTTATACATTAACGCGCGTTACCGAGTCTGACCAAATTCGGCTCGACTTGCCTTTGCAACGCTCGGGCTTCAACGTCCGTCATTTACCGATCGAATAAATTTCGTCTTAAATATTTTAAATTTTCTATATGTTAATTTTGGGATCGTTATGAACGTAACCAATACCGATCAAATACACGTCGACTTGCCGCCGCAACGCTTAGGTTTTACCACCGTATAGCTTTTACCTATCAAATAAATATAGTTTTAAATATGCTATGAGTGAATACATGTCGTCTTGCCACCCCAACGCTCAGATTTTACCAACGTACGGCTTTACCTACCGTTGCTACTACTTTCTGTGGCGCAGATTAGTTTTTTTTAATTTAGTGTTGGTATCTTAACGAAGTTAACTTGTACCAATCGAATCCACATTAGTGCACCACTGCAGCCTGACGAGTACATAAACAGATCCCAGCTGCCCCGGCGCAACGCGCCGGGTAAAAAACTAGTTAATCATAACAACAGTCCAACGAAATTAATCGTTTTACACATCCAACTAAAACATACATAAACATGTGGCACCATACACCAATATGTTGAGGACATTTGCAAATACATACAAGACTAAGAAAACACTATGTTTGAAATACTACACTACTTACATTTTGTATTATAATATAATTACTCTACTTATATAACTTTATTACGCTACTTGTAATATAAAATTACTTTACTTAAAATTTGATTGAAGCTTAATTACATATTCAAAGTAGTTACAGATATTCTCTTCAACCATCACAGTATCTCAATTACATATTTTTAATTGAATAATTATGTTTATACCACGCAATTTGTTCAAATGATTTTGAACACGTTGTTACTTTCAATGATCCATTAACGGCACCCTCTTCCTTCCATAAACCATCGCCAGCGATGTTTAATTCCTCTATGAATCGTTTATAGTAGTCAAAATTAAGAGTCTATCTTACATTGTTGATTGACTAATTGATTGTTGATGTATGTTGATTGTTAATTGACTGGCGCTTAATAATTACAATATTTCCACCGCAAGATTTCTAATTTTCCTTTGATTCGCACGTTTAGTATGAAAATTTAGTTTGTATTTAATCCAACCCTATATATATGTGTGTGTGTGTGTGTGTGTGAATCGTTAAGGGTCTTACAACATCGAATCATAATACATAACATTTTAAAATTTGTTTTTCTTCTTGTGATAAGCTATTTCAAATATGTTTAAGCAAACCAGATCGGAGGCTATCATGCGTTTCTCTATGGTCATCTTAAAAAAATATTTTTTTTCTACGATCATTTAAAAAAAATATTTTTTAAATTTAATGTACAAAGTGGTCAAGAGACCCAGTCAAATGGTCATCTTTGACCAAACTCCTCGCACAACCGCCGTCTCTCAAGAAACACGTGAAGCCGAAACACCACTAATTTGTTCGACATGTATCGATGTTTGGGCGTTTTACTTCAGTTTCGAACGGGAACATGCCTTATTTGACCCAACCAAGGTAAATAAGTGATATTTCAAAGGAATTGACCAAAGGAGTCTTTATATTGTCACCTAAGTATAAGTATAATAAAGTGATTAAAAGTTTAAAACATCACTGTCAATGTTTCACTTTATCACTAAAGAAACTAAAATAATTCAACACGAACATGGCAAGTGGGTTCGTGCTTTTGACCACTAAAATGGAAATTATTTTAACAAACGAAAAGCCGTGATTTATTTGTTCTATGATTTCTCCAAATCTTGCATACTTATCAAATCAAGTTTCTCTTATTATATTAATTTTACCTAATATTTTCATTTTGTATTTGACCTATTATTATAATCATATTTTTATTAAACACTTCAAAAACTATTTTTAGGGTTTATATCATAGAAAAAGTGTACCGGCATACACTTGTCTACAATACATGTACATGCAAAAAACTATTAATTTCCAAAATAATAATAATAATAATAAAACAAAAAAAATCACTCTACCTGATTTTACTAATCTTTTTTAACGACAAACGAAAACTTAAATATAATAAAAGAAACCATAGATATACAACCGAACCTGAACTAGCAAGTGACTAGCTTACGGCCCAAAAAAAAATCTTAAAACAAACAAACCCCTATATCTACACCTTAAACATACGCCAATCCTTCCATAACAAAGTCTACAAATACATGTACATATAAAAGATATTAACTAAAATTGTTTTTCGATAACTCAATATAAATGTTTTTCCATTTCAGTTTTTTATTTTTGAAACTTTGGATATTATATTTTCATAAAAGGACACAAATCACAAATGCCCTTTAGGCATTGTGAAAACACACACATAAAGTACATCTTCATAATCAGAATATATTTATTTACAATAATAATTGCATATAGCCAAACCAAAAAGATTCACAAAAAGTAATAAAAACAAAACTTAAAACGTGTAATACGCATTTAAAAAGGTACAAAACGCAGCAAAGTGTCCAGGTTCATCCTCCCAACCACTTGCCTATATTAATCCCACCACCCAAACTCCCATAACTCACAAGGCCGTTATTTACTGACTCAACAACCTAAGTACGAGGTACAAGATTCCACCAATGGCGGCCATGTCCTCCCTTCAACTCAAAACCCCAATCCAATCAACCCCATTCCCCAAATCCTACACACTCACTTTCTCAAATGTCTCATTCCAATCAACCCGCAACCGGTCTGGAATAAAATACAACAATAAAAGATTTCAGATCGGTTGCGGGTTGATAGAGCCCGATGGCGGCAAGCTCGTGGAGCTTGTGGTTCCCGGGCCCCATCAGGATGGTAAGAAAAGGGAGGCAATGGAGTTGCCGAAGATAAAGGTGTCGAGGATTGATTTGGAATGGGTTCATGTGCTAAGCGAGGGGTGGGCTAGTCCGTTAACCGGGTTCATGAGGGAATCCGAGTTCCTCCAAACTCTTCATTTTAACTCGATCCGGTTGGAAGACGGGTCGGTTGTGAATATGTCGTTGCCGATTGTGTTGGACATTGATGATGCGCAGAAGAATAGGATTGGTGGTTCGACTGCTGTTGCGCTTGTTGATGCTTCGGATAATCTGGTTGCTATTTTGAACAAGTAAGATTATATTTTTTATGTTTTTTTATTGCTCATTTGCTCTGAAATTATTGTTGATGAATTAGAGTACGGCTTATAATCCGGTTCGGTCTACGGTTCAGGTTTTGTGTTTTGGTTCATGATTTGGTTTTGGGTTTACGGTTTGGGTTCACGATTGGAGTTTTGGGGTTAAGGTTTGGGTTCATGATTTGGGTTTTGGGTTCACGATTAGTGCTATGGGTTTGAGGTTATGGTTCATGATTTGGTTTTAGGGTTTAAGGTTTTGGTTTGCGATTTGGGTTTTAAGGCTTTGGTCACGTTTTGGGTTTAAGGTTTTGGTTCACGTTTTGGGTTTAAGGGTTTGGTTCACGATTTGGGTTTTGGGTTCGGGTTCATGATTTGGGCTTAAGGTTTTGGATCACATTTTGGGTTTAAGATTTTGGGCTTAAGGTTTTGGATCACATTTTGGGTTTAAGATTTTGGGCTTAAGGTTTTGGATCACATTTTGGGTTTAAGATTTTGGTTCACGTTTTGGGTTTAATGATTCGGTTAATGACTTGGGTTTTGGGTTTGGGTTCACGATTTGGGTTTATGATTTTTGTTTAAGGTTTTGGTTCATGATTTGGGTTTTTGGTTTCATGTTTTGGGTTTTGGTTCACAATTTGTGGTTTTTGTTTAATGGTTTGGTTCACTCATACGGCTTTAGATTTAGGTTCACGATTTTGGTTTTGTGTTAAATTCACGATTTGGGTTTTAGTTTCGGTTCACGATTTGGGTCTTGAGCTTTGGGTTGAAGTTCATGATTTAGGTTTCGGGTTTAGGATTTAAGATTTACTGAAGATTCAACGCATATAACTTTTTGTATGGGTTGGTGTATTGGTTTGACCCTTAACTTCTATAACTAGATATATTACAATTACAATATTAAAAGAACTTTTTAAATATAGTTACATTTTAAAAGTATTTTGTTTGTTATACTACAACTACCATAGAGCAAGTTAAACAACTTAAAGTTCAATTTACTTATGCAATTAACAACCAATATTAACTTCCTCTTGGTCTTATGTTATAAATTTCCAGCATCGAAATCTACAAGCATAACAAAGAAGAACGAATCGCAAGAACATGGGGCACAACTGCCCCGGGCCTCCCATACGCTGAAGAAGCCATAACGGGTGCAGGCGATTGGCTCATTGGTGGTGACCTTGAAGTTATCCAACCAATCAAATACAACGATGGACTCGACCAGTACAGACTCTCCCCATCACAACTTCGTGCAGAATTTGAAAAACGAAATGCAGACGCAGTATTTGCGTTCCAGCTCAGAAACCCGGTTCACAATGGCCACGCTTTATTAATGACTGACACGAGACGCAGACTTCTTGAAATGGGCTACAAAAACCCGGTCCTTTTACTTCATCCGTTAGGTGGTTTCACAAAAGCAGATGATGTTCCACTTAGTTGGCGTATGAAGCAACATCAAAAGGTTAGCAAATTGTTTTTTCTTAATTTTTTTTTAAAATGTTTTATGAAACCGTGTTGATAATTTTGAAACGGTTTTGATGAATATGATCAGGTGCTTGAAGCTGGTGTTCTTGATCCTGAAAACACGGTGGTGTCAATATTTCCGTCTCCAATGCATTATGCAGGCCCGACTGAAGTGCAGTGGCATGCTAAGGCCCGGATCAATGCAGGTGCTAACTTTTATATAGTGGGCCGTGATCCTGCTGGCATGGGTCATCCGGTTGAGAAACGAGATCTTTATGATGCTGATCATGGCAAGAAAGTGCTTAGCATGGCGCCTGGGCTTGAACGATTAAACATTCTTCCTTTCAAGGTACTTGGTTTATAATGTATCATCTAATTTTGATACTCTGGTTATTTGATTATTCTTGTATTTTATAAGACAAACAATTGAGTTAACTTGAGATTGCGAATTCCAGGTGGCAGCGTACGATAAGACGCAACAAAAGATGGAATTCTTTGATCCGTCTAGAGCTCAGGATTTCCTCTTCATCTCGGGTACCAAGGTATATTCACCATGAAAAGACATCTCCATGTGTTTCGATTTTTAGTTTGATTGCTACTAGTTGTATTCAATGGGCGGGTTGGATAATGGGTCAAAACAGGATACTGACTGGTCGAGTTTGGTTGACCCGAACTACTATTGGTGTGTCAAACTAGATTTTAAAGAACTGTATTTTTCTAATAAAAGTTTAGTTTTTTCTATTATGAGAGGCTTTAAACACTAGATTTCTAAAGAGTTAAGTTTGTTTTTAGTGTACGTGGTTTGGTCAAAATTGCCACGTTAGTCAAAAAGCTTATTTTTTTGCCTAATAGACATTGTGGTTTTTAAAACATGCCATTAAAGTCTACTTGGCTAACACCATCTATTTTGTCCGTTAAAAGTTTTTGTCAAAGACATTTTGAGCACATCGAGGGCATTTTGGTCACTTTAATAAAAACTTTGACAAAAAAAAAAGGCCGTTAGCCAAGTGGATTAAAACGGCAAGTTTTAAAAACCACCACGTCCCCTAGACAAAAAATAAACTTTTGGATTAAAGTGACAATTTTGGTCAAACCACACGGAAGAAAAATGTTCTTTTCTGAAAATACATTTTATGTGAATTCTGATCGGTTTGACGTATTGATCCTTTTCATTTTTAGCTATTGGAGACCAAAAATACTAATAAAACTGAGTTATTTTGTTGTATGCTTACAACTGATTTTTTCATTTATGTGTAACAGATGCGAACGCTTGCAAAGAACAGGGAAAACCCGCCAGACGGGTTCATGTGTCCTGGCGGCTGGGAAGTTTTGGTTGAATATTATGATAGTTTGGCTGCAAGTGACACTGGTAGGGTCCCTGAACCCGTCCCTGCTTGAGTTGTTTGACACAAGAGCACGCATACAAATGGTCCTGGAACCAGAAGGTATCCAGCTTCATTGGCCAAGAAGTCTGGGAATGTATCATTGTTTGATATACCAATGTTCTAAATTGTTTTATGGTATGGAGTGTGGATTGTTTTGATGATTGCTACTTATCCAAATAAGTTGAGGCAGTTGTGTCCTCCATGTATAAATTGATGTGCTGGTTCTTGTGCACATTGTAACATATTTTCGTGCCTTAGTTAACACGCATATACTTATTGGGTTTGAAACACCTTTTGTTTGTGATGCGTTACCCTTGATGAGATTGGGGTGTTTATGGTCCAATTTGGCTGGTGTAACGAAAAGTTTTGAACCAAATCGATAACGAAGAATAATGCTTGTAAAATGTATATGTAAAAAGACATGGGCTGGGAAGATGAATCCTAAAGTCTTTTATTTTAATCTATAAAGTCTTAACAAAACAAATTTATCTTTTTTTTATGTGAAGGAATCAAACGATTATAACACAGATAAGTATTTAATCATAATACATATATATTGTTGATTTAACCTTTTTTGTGCTCTCAATTTTTATTTTTTTTTTTGCTTTTCTTTTCATAAACCTTTGGATATTCAAAAGGTAAAAGGCTTTATATTTTCTAAACCTACCATTTTTAGTTAACCCAACGTTATGATCCCGTGATGAAAAAACTGGATCAAAGTCATCAAACCACTAAAAGTGAATCATTTTGCCGGTTCGCTGACTCAACTGATTCAGTTTAGTATTTGCAAAACCTTACTCTTTTGGCCTAGAAAGTAGAAACCTTGTGAACATTGGTCAAACAGGACCATAAACACCCCTAATGCTAAGGTATTCTTTTTTTTTTTCACTATGCATATTAGGCATCTTTCCAATATCACCCTTCTAATATGTCATTGGGTGCATGGGTATCTACTTATGGACATTGATCATAGGCTTTGCACTTTAACCAAAATCAGACATATCACTAAAGAGATGCAAAACTAGGTTAGACATAACACTAAAGGTATGCAAAACTCGAGCCGAAATCGGAAAATTTTTTAAACCAAACATATTGCCAAACTAGTTAGGCGATTGGCATACTCGACACCCTACTCACCACGAGTTTAAAAAATCAAGTTTTAATACATATTTGTATTAAATGTTTGGTCCTTCACACCAATTTAATTTTCTTACTTAACTAAACAAACAGCTCATACTTTGGTTGCCCCTTAATAATTCCATTAAAAAGCTACATCTGAATCGGCCTGCACCATACTATGTTTGATTACTAAACAAAAACATCCGAATAAGTCATAAAGCCTTTGAATTAGTCAACCCTATTGATGACTCAGGCAGCGGATTCCAAAATCCAAATGACCCCTTAAATGTCATCTAAAGTATGGTTCAAAGCTAAACATTGTGTGCTAGTCATATGTAGAATTTATTAACCATTGCAGTTAAGACAAATGTTTGAGCTAAAAATCAAGATTTCTTTCTTTTATATACTTACATCAAAACCAATTCATTTCAATATTCGGTTTTGAAACAACAAAACTGTAAATTTAAACAAGAAAATAAAATAAACAAATTTGTGTTATTTACCATTTAATAATAATCATCATCTTCATCAACAACAACATCCTCATCATCGTTAATATATACATCCAAATGGGTATTGCAATCATCCAGCAAGAAATCACTCTTCTCTATCAACCCCTTTAACGAATCAAACCCAAACCCAGAAGCATTCGGATCACTCGTCGGCGATTCCGAAGACAAATCTTTACTGGGTGTTCGCCCAATACACCAACAACATAACCCTGAAGAAGAAGACTCTGTCTTTAGGGTTTTATTATTATTATCACTACCCTTTAATCGATTCTTGGCTCTTTTAATTTTGGATAAAAGTGCCATTTTTGCCCTTGTTCCATACCGAATCACCTTCTTGTGTTGAATTTGGCCGGACCCAGCATCGATGGTTTGGCTGTTGCCGGACATAAAACGAGGATGTTTACGGGGAGGAGGAGGAGGAGGAGGTTATTATTATTATGGCCATAAAAGTGAAGTGGGGTTTGAATTGAGATTTGAATAGTGACATGGAGACGAACAAGGTTAAATTAAATCCAACCGTCTGGTACAACTTGCGTCAGTCAGTAGATAGTTTGACTCATTTGCAGCCATGTATCCATGATGTACCAACTCTCTCACACAACACACCTCATCACCCAATTTTTTATATATATTTCAAACTTTATTTCTCATTCATGGTTGGAGTTGTAAATGAATCGGACGTAATGAATCGGACGTCTGATCGTTTGTTTGGTAAGAAGTTTGTTTGTTTAATAAACGAATTGGATATGAACAAAAATTTCGTTCGGCAAGCTTAAAGGACCAACGCGAAAAAAGGTTGCGTTTGTTTAATAGTGTTCGTGAACGTTTGGTAATATATGCCCAGTAATGTATAATATTTTGTAATTAATATATTTTATTTATTTGGTTTTCTATGAGATTGCGCAGCCCTCATGGCCTCATATATAAACCAAGTGAAAAATAAAACAAATCATTAATTGTTTATGTTCTTTTGTTCATTAAAGTCGTTTATGTATGTTTGCCGTTAATGTTCATTAGTGTTTGTTATGTATGTTTTTCTATTAATGCTTATTAGTGTCTGTTATGTATGTTTATCCATTAATGTTCATTAGTGTCCGTAACGCTAATGTTCATTTGCCCATTAGTGGTCGTGTGTTTGTTTGTCTATTTGTGTCCATTAGGGTTGTTATTGTTCGTTTGTTCGTTAGCGTCCGTTTGTCCGATAAAAGCTTAACGGACACGAACACGAATTTTTGTTCACTAGAGTGTTCGTAAACCGTCCGTTTGCCCGATAAAAGCTTAACGGATGAACACAGACAAAGTCTACTCCGGTTTGGTTCGGTCCGTTTATATCCCTATTAATACGTATAATCGTATATATAGTATTTAAAAACCGGTTCGTACTTTTACACCCCAACCTAATGGCGGAACATGCCGGGGCACAACAATATTGGTATCATAACTCAACAACACTAAAAATAATATTAAGTGTCAGTATCTAATTTATTTATTTAAATCATTGTACACAAGTATTTCACAAAACAAAATAATCCAAAACATTTACATCGATCTCAATACAACAAATATTTCTTTAATTTATCCTAAAGTCCAATCTAAATTCTTTACTTCAATTCATCTGAGATAACAACCTCCAATATGCGTAAAAATAATTTTTAACAAAAAATGTTGAGTGATCAACCATGGTTTGATATAATATAGGTTAAAGAAACATATATGTATTAAAATAACACAACTAGAAGTTGAAAAAGAAACAAGAAAAATGAAATCAGTTTTGGACAGATTTCTATCACCGATTACATAAATGTTTAAAAATAACAATAACTTCTCAAAAATTATAAAAATCTCTAGAAAACTAACTTAATATGTAAGGAGAAACTTTTCTTTAGAAAGTTTGCCTAGATTCGGAACCAAGATAGGCTAAAATAACCGATCTTCACAAGTGTACAATCTGCGCACTAATTTTAAAATAACGATTGTGAAGCCATACGAAAGGATAAAAATACAAATAAATAGTTTTTAGAATCGTAACTAAAGAAAGTTAATGATACGATTTGTATTTGCATAGTTCCAGTTTGTTATGACCAATTTATTACTCAACCTTTGTCGAACAATTCTGCTGTCAAATCTGGAACATTGTAAACAACAATGTTTTTTATGCTTTGGGATGGATTTTGATAAAGAAAATTATGAACTACTTGTGGTATGATAAATAAAATACGTTTGGTCATGTATCATCAAAATCCTAATGGTTCTTGAATCAAAATAAATAAAATAAAGAAAAACTTTAAGAATGTAAGAACTTATTAAGGTGTGACCATTAAGGATCATCTTGCAACCTTATGTTCTTTGTCTCCTCCATCCTATACACCATGGTGTATAGATTAGGTGAGATCATAAACATAATTTGGTGATGGTCTTAGAACCATTATATCAATAATAAAATAAGAAGAAACGAAGAACAAAGACAAGAAAACACGAACTAGAACAAAACTTTATGTCTACCTTGTGATCTTGAAGTGAACAAACACAAGAAAATATAAATTAAAAACTCCATTGGAAGAATTATTATTAGAGAGAGAAGAAGAACGAGTAAAGGAAATATATGAAAATGAGGGGGGATTTATAGTTGTGATTAGATAGGGGTTAATAGATAAGTCTTGGAGAAAAAGTTGTGTTTAGAATATGCTAAAAAGATGTTTTTCTTTTAATAAAATATGCCAAGTAAAATACTTAGGATAAAATGAATTTAAGATGACCATAATTATTTATGTTACATGTTAAAATATTAATCTAGACATACTAGGTTTAACGTGTCAAATTAACGATTACACATGTAAACAATGAAATGAACATAGATTCAAATATTTGCACATATGAGAATAATGTTAAGAACTTGAAATGAATAATTTATGATTCAATAATAATAATAATAATAATAATAATAATAATAATAATATAGCGTTGAAATCGAGGTTGTAACTTAACAAATACAAATCAGTGATAAACATCATAATAAAAAGAAAATTTTACATGAAAATCAAAAATTTAAAACGGGTCGGGCATACAACACAAATACAAGAAATGAAAAAAAACCGAAATGTTACATTACCGGCCTGTTGAACTGGTAATACATGTTTCGCATAGTAAGCCTATGTTTTGAGCCTGATATTTTTAGGCGGTTTGTTAGAATATCGTACCGACGGTTTTTTCTAAAATACCGGTTTAAGCTGGCGAACCGGTTTTAAGCCCAAGAGATGTTTTATATTTTGTAGCCCATAATTTTTAAAAATGAATTTTTATCTAAAGATTAAAACTGAAACCAGTAAACTGAGAACATCAATTGTGAACTCGATGCCCACAACACTTCGATGTCATAAACCTATTGCGCACTTTTGTTTTTAAAAAAACTTTCTTTGGAAATTGAGTGCTTTTTTGTATTATTTTTTTATTGATTAACTTTTGAATTATTTTTTATTATGAAATCATGTAGTTTTGGGTTAATTTTTAGTTAAAATTGTATTTATATGAAATTACATGGTAAATTATTTAACCCGGTTAAACCTCCTGATACAACTCGGCTCTACCTGTTGTATCATTTTTTAGCAAAACATGTTACAACTTAAAAACCAATTTTTAAAACATTGCATATAGGGCTCTCGTAGGTGCGTGGTAAGCCTAAGTGGTACAGTGGTGTAGGCTGACTACAAAGTGTATCGTCTTGTCACGTAGTTAGCAAGACATTAAATATTTATGCATAATGGTTTGAGTAAAAAATAAATTAAAAGAGAAATAAAAAAAATAAAAAAGAATGTGAGTGTGTGCATTTGAATTATGACTCGTGGAGGATACTGGATTTTTCCTCTTCTTGGTGATAAACGGTGCATGAGGCGCCACCCCACAATGCATAGCTTAATGAAACTTTTGGATGAATTTATGTATATGTCGCGCTCTAATAAAAAACAACTTTTATGTCGCTTAAATATCTATAACTAGTATGGGTAAGTAAGGTTGTCTCCACAGGGAATCAGATTATCGTTTAATTTGAGCCAAATCTTCAAATAGTTGACTTATTAGCTTATCTTGGCAGAATTTGTTCTTTCTCGGATTTCCTTTAACTCTTTTCTCTCCTTTATCGCTTCTTTCATCAGCATCAGCAATGCATCTAATTTAGTGCTCACATTATCAAGGTTATACTCTTCATGATCCTTGTTTGATGATTGAGAATATTTATGGTGATAGTGATCTTCCTCCTCTTGAGTTACAATCGTTGGTGTCTTAGGCCCATCACTATCATACTCATCTGACTTATATTATTCCCCATAGTTAGGTGGAGAGAATGAATAATTCTTGTATTGTTTGTTGCTACCATGCTAGGTTGAAGTTCCTCTTATTATAATTATTTTACTTGTAGTAGCCTTGAATGTTTAGTGAAGGTGTTTCATGATATGAAAATGGAGAGCACGATTCGACGTCTTCCACGGCCTTATATCCTTCAACTGGGTCATAGACCCAACTCCAAGTCATTTAGAACTCTCGGGATGTCTAGTTTGCATGCAAAAATCAAGTTACCTGCACACACGAAACACAAGAATACCCGGCGTAAAATCAAACAAATAAAAAATAAAAGCAAAAAACAAAAACAAAACTGAAGCAAAAAGAACAAAAACTAAAACTAGCACTTTGCGCGTTGATTCCCTGGCAACGGCGGCATTTTGATGTAGATGTCGCGCTCTACTAAAAAAACAAGTATTTATATCGCTTAAATACCTCTAACTAGTACGGGTAAGTAAGGTTGTCTTTACTGGGAATCAGCGGAAAGTGCAAGTTTGACTCATGGCTTAAAAACTAATCAACTAAGCGGGCAGAAGATGCCAAGCAATTTTGAAAGATGATTTGAATGCAACACGATTACTTTTTTTGATTTGTAAACAATTATGGAAAAATATTGATTCACTTCAGGTTCAGATAATGTGATAACAAGCTAGTCGCGAATTATGTTAAGTTGATTGCACACTAATTATTAGACATAGTAGTTCGATTGTGATGACAAACAGAACCTAATTTGAATAGTTGACACAATTGAACGCGATCTACCCAATTATCAATTTTATACTATAAAGATCAATTATTATGTTATGACTAACGACTATCTATTCAATGGATATAAGAACTAATCCTAATTCTGATTAACACAACCGAATAGTTGATGCAAAATATGATAACCAGATTACAAACTGTTTAAACAATCAAAACAAAAGCAAAGCAAGATAAAATAAGATAATAAATCAAGCTTCAAAACCTTTAAGTACATAGAATTCGATCATAGCAAGTTTTACACAAACCTAGCCTAAAGTGATCACAAAGGTTGTTAGCCTATCATTTACATGATGATTATGAATGGATGAGAACATGGACCGATTTGACGAACCGGGAGCTCCGAGATGATGCAAAATCGCCCTCTAGGTCGTCTATGGCTGCTGAAAGAGAAGATATGTCGAATGGGGGCTGAAGACTGATTATAATATCAACTAGGTTTTTATCCCGTTTTTTAGATCCTTCGCGTATCACGAAGGATTTCTCACCACGTTTTCACGTAGCGCGAGCTAAGATGACATCAATTCAGATGTTTCTCATTGAGAAACGCAAAATTCATATATTATGTGTCCGTAACTCATTTTCTATCCCGATGTATGCCCATTTTACTTAAACACACTTTCCTGCTAACCTGTCTTGTTCAGTTTTGCTTCGGCTTCGGGTTTCTCATCCAAACCTTTCTCAAATCCTTCTTAACCATCCATATATGTTTCTGTCTTCTCTAGACTCACTCAATCTTCTTCTAGATGCCTCTAAAATTAGCTCGTTTAAGCTCCGAACACCTACAATCATAAAAGAACTCAAAGTAATTATGTTCGCTATTCATAAACAATTAAAATACATGAAATAACACATATATGCATATGATTTATACCTGACTGACCATCATGAATAAGCCCATGTCGTTTAAATTTGTTTGCTTCGTTCTGAAGTTCTATTTTGGGATGAAAAAACTACGAGAAATAAACACAAAGGTTGAAAAAACATGTTATCTCATTTTTAGTGTTAGAGCATTCTCATCTAACCCCTCATTTAATGTGAGGGGTGTTTTTATAATTTAGAGAGTGATTCAGAGTGTTGTAAGTGAAAGTTTTTATATTCTAGTAAAAGTAGTGATTTTTCTGTATATTTGAACAGTTACTGTTCATCTCCTATAATTTTTTAATATATTTTGAGAGTGGTTGTGAATGAAGGAAAGAGAAAAGGTAATGATAAAAGGTATAAAAAGTATTATTTAATTGAAATAAAGAGAGAAAATGTAATGAGTTTTATTGTAATTTTTGGTTTAGGAATAGAAGGTGGGATGAGAATGCTCTTAGTCTAATCAAATGCACCTCTAACTTTTACCTTCGCTACAAAAGAAATCCCACTACAACCAAGAGATTGGACTTGCGTTTGACAAAGAAAGGAAAAGTTATGAATGCTCATTCTTCAAATCACTATTATGGATTTAGTTAAGACTCGAGGGTGTGGTAGCATGGGCTGATGCGGTCTTTCTCTTTGCCTTGGAACCCCACGCCTGGTTAGTGTGAAGCACGAGCGTGGACTTCTCTATGGTACTTCTTTTATGTGAACAGTAAAAATGATGGTAAAATATGCTATTTTTTTGGAAAACAAACCTCATACACCTTAATTTAATTTAATTTAATTGAAGACCATTGACATTTGACACAATGTTTTTATCCTTTTTTTCTCTCTCTCTTACTAACACTTCGTATAAATTTAAATGAAGACTGAGTCGATTTCAATATATATGAAACTTTTTACGGTTGCGCTTTTTTAAAAATAAGTCTCGGGTTGTAGTTTTTAAAAATTTTGCTTTTAGTAGTTATTTAATATTTTAGTATGTTTTCATTATTAATGTAAAACTAATAGCAATGTACGTGGTAGTGTCCACCCAATGTGAAATGTGGAACCATGCCCCCACTTACACATTCATTTTTGTCACCAGGACCCTTTTGGCTTAATCACCTTGCTTTTAGGTGAACTTGGCTAAAAGAACAAAGTTTAGATGTATGCGCTCGTGTGCTTTAGTATTCAAGAGCTGATGGATGAACTGTCATTGGACATGATATGGCTTTTATTTATAGGCCAAAATATCCGGGATAAGCATCAATCTTCGTTTGACACATCATGGTTGTTAAAATTGATTGTTGAGTCGAGTCATCCTTTAGATGGACTGTCTGAAGATCGTAGGCGGATTAGACGGTTCGTCCAATCCTAATCTTCTGATTTAATTATGTCTTTAGACGGACTGTCTCAAAAAGTAGGTGGGTTGAGACGGTTCTTAAAATATGTTATCTTTGTGATTAAGTCACATATTAGACGAGCCATCAAATCTTTAAATGGTCCATCAAATTACAAATTTGACTATATTCATCCAAGCCCTAATATGAACTGTCATATTCTTTAGACATCCCGTCTAGATCTATATTTCTATATTTTTAGGCTAGATATTGGACGTTAAATTTGGCATAATTTCCATTTGGCACATTATCTTTCAAAGGTGGCACACTTGACTCGAATTTTGAGGACGTTACACAAGTTCTATTAAGTATTAACATTAGCACCACAAATCAGATCTAAAACCATTAAGTACACTTTTACTACCAGGGCTGCAAACTAACTAACCGAACACGAACAAGAGCTTGTTCATGTTTGTTTGTTAAGGAAATAATATTTTCACGAACACTTACCGAACAAAATTTTATGCTCGTGTTCGTTCATTAAGGATTTCAATGTATTCAAGAACAACAACAAACACAAATAAAATCATTGAAGCTTAGAGATTGAGATCGATGTATTCGTTAATGTGAATAATGAAAAAGAAAATGAGAAAAATGCAAAAACAACGTGAGGAGATGGTTTCCTATTTATGTCAGGGGTAATAAATAAAAAAATATAAAAAATTTAGATAAAACAAATAAATGTATAAAAACTTTCATGAACAACATATACAAATGAACGAGAACAAACGCTTATGAACACATTATCGAACGCTTATGAACACAATTTAACAAACGAAGGATCTGCCCATGTTTGTTTGCTTGTTTAACTGATCGAAAGAAATTTCTTGTTCATGTTCATTCATTTATTAAACGAGCGAACATAAACGATTTCCTGTCGAACAGTTCACGAACTGTTCGCTAAACGTTTGGTTTGTTTACCGCCCTAACCACAATTTTCTAATACGGTAACTCTCAAATTCCATCAAGTACACCATTAACCGCATAACTTTTTAATATGGTAACCCTCATATTCCATTAAGTTACACAAACAACCCTAAAAGTTTTTAATGTGATAAGAACTAATACCGTAATGAATAGAATCGATATTGACAGAGTCTACGTCATAGCACGCAAGTTTAAAGCAACTAGTTATTATAATAATAATTCACACGATCCATAAATAAATTTATTTACAATTTTTTTTTCATATTATAATTGAAAAAAACACAAATTAGCACATCCCTTTTGACCTAAAAATATTTATTATAAGATATAAAACAACAGGGTTATGTTATAATAGGAAGTATAGTTTTTGTAGGAAGGATAAGAAGTAATCTTGTCCATTGATTTTGAATATGGAGGGTAGAGATTAGTTTAGGGGGAAATCAAGTGTGAACACAAGATAAATGACATAAAAGGAATAACACATTTGTTGACTTTCTCTCTCCACATGCAAGACACATGCCAAATTCCCCCATCATTTTAAAACGTCCTTCACTTTTTTTACGACGTTTTTATTGAAAAATAAATTCACCATAATAACGAGTTTCTTTTTATCTTTCATATGAGTACCATATTGTAATATAAAATTTAAAAAAAATTAGTGGGTTTTTTTACAAATTGTGTTTTACAAAACTATGTTATACAATAGTATTTTTCATTGTGTTTTTTTTTTCATTGTGTTTTTTCCATTGTATTTTTTTACATTGTGTCATACAATTGTGTTTTTTTTTTCATTATGTTTTTTTCCATTGTGTTTTTCATAGTGTTTTCCATTGTGTTTTTCCGGACTTTTCCGGCGAGCTGGTGGCGGTGGGTGACGGTTGTGGTGGCGGTGGAGTGGTGGTGGTTGTAGAGAGTAAATATATAATTGGGTTTTATGTAAGTGAGTTTTTGAAATTAAATTAAGTGGGTTTTGATATTTAAGTGTTAGACTAAAATACCCTTCTTCCTAGCCTTCTTAGGAAAATCAAACTTTTTATTTGAACCTAACCCTAAAACAACATGCCAAAAACTATCACATCCCAGGCCTTTTTTTTACTAATAAATACAAACATTTATCGAGCCAATATATTATTGATGGGCAGTTCAATTTAGTATATATACGATTTTGTTGATTTTGTTCAAATAATTTAGTAAACTTTTTGAAGGTGCTTTTAGTTAAGAATATACTTAAACATAATACTTCTCACCGAACAAAATTTATTCCACATGGGGATATCGGTCTAGAAATGAGAAACGGAAGCCATAATATATAAATTTTGGGTGTCTCGGTGAGCTTAATCCAAATATGTGGTTATTTGGCCCAAAAGATGTGTGCACAGACTGTACACAAAATTATTACGCATGACCAGTACATCGGCCCAGATGCGTAAAAACCTTGAATTTCTATTTAAGGAGCGATTTTGGGGGATCTTGGAGCATACACGAAGACATCTTGAAGCCCGAATTGAGATCTTTCACCCGATTAACGTTTATTCGCGTTATTGACTCGATTTGTCATTCGTATTTTATTTGCCACTAATTTCACACATATTTTATTCAATTTGTTCTTAATTATGTGTTGGCTAAACCCTTGTAATCATGTAGGTTTAGATGAATTTTGATTCGATTTGACTATATGTCTAATTTTAGTAGACTTTTGATGTTATGTACTTATGATGTGTATGATTGCCTGTTATTATTGGTTTTAAATTTGATTTGTGTGATCTTGTTGATCTTTCTATGAAGTTATACATGTCACGTTCAATACTTATTATCTTTAGGTTATAAAACCGCACTTATAATTTGATGCTTGAAACCTTAAACGGGAATGGGCAAATTGATAACATTACTAGTAAAACTTGTGAGCTACCTAAAGAGAGGATCTGAATAGGGCCTGGAAGTTAGGTTTTCTTTAAATTGAATGTATGAGTTATAATCTGTAAGTCGTCGTCTGTAGAATCCAGTTAAGAAGCCTTAAATCATAAGTGATGATAACTAAAACTTGCTTCATGAGATTAGGTTTTAGTGTGTGTCTATGACGTTAGTTCCTTATTTTATGGGATTAAACTTAGCGGGCTTTAATCCATTTTAGCGACAAGTATTCTTCATACAGTCATATCGAGTTAGCACTCAAGTCAAGAGGATTCGACACCTAGGTGGTTGTTTTCTCCATCTGAATTCCTTAGGCTTTTCTAGTTGTTCTCTAGTTATTTTCTTATTTTCCATCGTTATTTCTTCACAACATCACTTTACTTTTACATCGGTTAGATATTGACATGCAATTAAGTATTAGGAACCAATGTGTCCTTTGGATCAATATTTGGTTCTTGCAAATACTATATTACGTATACAGTAGGTACATGTATGCGTGTAGTTCGGTTTTAGGTATTTTCTATTTTTAGAAATTTAAAATCTTGTCTTATTGAAATATTTTATATATATACACCTTTCGCACGCATCAAATAACTTTATATATAACATTATAAATTTTCACCTGCCGATTGTCATAGGACATAATGATCATTTAAGATAAGTCGTTTATATCATGCAATTCAACTTGGACCTAAGATAACCTCTCAACATGGTTACCAAATTGATGCCAACCATCACTAATTTATTGCTGTAACTTAGTCACCCCAAGCTTCTACGCAAGAAAGACGCATTATGAAAATGATTTTTCTTTATTCGAGAAAAAGTAGCACAAGGAAAGCTAGGGGTGCAATTCATATACACACAATATTGTAAGCCCAATAATTTGTAACTTGCGATATTAATATGAGGAACCCCGTTAAATATATTATGGTCAAGCAAATAAAGTGGACGTGATATCCGGTTACGAGACGAGAGCTTCGGTGTACTGATTTAGCTTCAACATGGAGGAGGTCTTCTAGATTATTTATGTTAGGCTATAAATAGGACATGTATTATCTTTATATGTGTGTGTTGTGTATGGTGTAAATCACCCACCCAGTGGAAGCTCACCTTGGGTGGAGTCGGTTCGTTTATCATATATTTAATCTTTTGCAACCGATAACAAGACCGTTTTTTATTATATTATCCGTTTATTATTTACTCGATTGTTTGAGTTACCGCACCCGTCTCGAACGTTTATCAAGAACAAATCCGTTGGTTTGTCGGATCCGGTTTCGGGACCTACAATTGGTATCAAAGTGGGGTTGAATCAACTGATTCAACTTTGTTCTTGATATTCGGGCCCTATTTCCGCGATTACCCGAACCGAGACGTTAATTTCTTGAAGACCCGTTGAAGTTTTGAAAATAAAGTTTGAAGATCTTGGAAATAAAGTTGGAAATAATCGTGCTAGAAGTTCGTTTTTGTAGAGCCGGCGTTTCTGGACCGTTCTGCCATGCACCGAAATTCCAGGGAGCCGGGTTCTTCTCCGGATACGATTTCAGAGATTGGAGTTGTACATCAAACTCCGACGTGAGTGTTAGTTATCTATGTTTGTTCAAGGAGGTCGGTATTCCGCTGAAGTTATTGGCCTTACAGTCACGAAATTCGGTTTTAGTGTGTGTCTATGACGTTAGTTCCGGAGTGGTGGAGTTGAGGGTTGGTGGCCGAGTGGTTATGAATGGAGACCGATGCGACTTTCCGGCGATGTGGTCGGCGGCTATGATGAGACTTGGATTTCCGGCAGCAGTTGTCTGGTGACCGTAAGTGGCGGTAGTGTTGGAGAATGGATGTTTAGTGCTCGTTTTTCCTGCGGATGGTAGAAGCAACGGTTGTTTACGTGAGTATTCTTTTTCCGGCGAGGCCGGTAATCTGTCCAGTGGAGGCTGCCAAGATGCGAACATAATTTGGTAGTGAGGTGTGTATGCCAAGAGTGAACCGGTGGTTAGGTCACATGTGATCGATTTTCGGGCAGGGTGGTCAGTCGTGGATTGGAGACGGCGGCTGCACGTTGATCTCAACAAAGTGTTATATTTTCTCGTGCCCTAATTGGTGGTGAAACTGTGAAAGGAACTTGGTTGTGGACACTTGGGCCCAATGTGTATGGGCTGCTGGGTTTATTCAGATTTGGGCCAGATTACAAATCATGAACCATATACAAGGTTGGTACTTTATTTACTTGGGCTGCCAATTTTTAATTTTTTTTGGCCTGTTCAAACAAAGAATGTCTTTGGGCCGAGAAATAATTATATGTTCGGATTGACCAAACTGAAAAAAGTCAAAATTGATCGGGTTTTTATCATTGTTTAACTGTGTTCAAAGCTTGTTGTTTTTATATTATTTTCTAGGCGTTTGAGAAGTTGGATCTGTATGGTGAACTTTGAACAAATTGGATATGGAGTTGGATTTAAAGAAGAAATAATGAGTTTTGTCATTTGATCGTTTATTCCGGTAATTCAAAATCGATTTGTGGATATTCAATCTCATCTTAACCTATACTGTTTAAGATATAAAAAAATGGATAAAGAAGCGAGAACTCCTTCATGAATAAAATTAGGTGGGTCATACCTTGAGTGAGTGAATTGAAACGAAAAAGCCTCGATTTATCGGGTGATTTGTGAATATGCGAGACACGGTTTGTCACACCCCGACTAGGTAGTTGCGGAAGCGTAATACGGGAATGTAACAGATAAAACTGGTATCAACAACATTGTTTATAAAGAAATTCATAAACTAATTTACATCATAATACATGGGTTGGTACTAAGTTTACAAACTAGATGAGAAAAACACATAACCGGTTTACGAGCTTCTTATACAGTATTATATCAGCGTCTATTCACAGCTATTCAACTTTCTTCCTAACACCAAGCATGTAAGCAAATCATTCCACTTTTGCTTTACCTGAAAAGCATGTTAAAACGGGTCAACTATGTCTAGTTGGTGAGTTTCAAGTTTCACGAGTATCAATGAAATCAGTTCACGAGTTCGTAAAGTTTACAGTGTGTATGTATATATGTCTGTGTATGATGCATTATACTAAGCCACAAGTGAAACCGAAACGAGCTATACTGCATGGCCTCTCCTGTCCATGCACTCCTGTTGGCATTTAACAGCCAATTTGCCCCATGTATGTACTATGTCTAACACCACATAGCAGTATGTAAATATATAATGACAATGTGCAACTGGTTTTTACATATGTTCTGGCTTACCCCACCGGCTCTGTCACAGTTGGGTTTGTCAAACCGATAGTACTATCCACACGCCACCGGCACGAAGTTAATCACTTGTGTTTGTGGGGACTTGTCAAGTGTTAGTACTTAGATAATCCACATCATCACACGTTTTCAAGTATAACAGTTTATGTAAACATGTTTTTCACCCCAAAAGTTCGTAAAACAGTTTAGAAAGTGGGGGTCGTGAAACTCACCTTATCGTAGTTCGCACAGAAATCACGTATCAAATAGTCAGATGTCTCGTTTATAGTCTGATTCCTATAAACGGTATCGTATTGTTATTACTAGTACAGTGTTCAAGCTAAGTCGGGCTGTATAGATAATCTGGGTATAGCTGTTAGGCCCAGAACATGACCATAGTCTTAGATTGTGACGTTGTATACCATGAAATGTTTAAAACTGGATTTGGCTCAGTTTCACCGTTTTCCGAGCCTAGCTCAGTTGATCGTTTATACGTTTCGGGATTAGGTAAGATCACATAAAACTTAAGTAAATATATTGATTGATAAAATAATTTGATTTATGAAAGAATTTTTAGGTTTCGGTGTCTGGTTTGATTGCAGGGTTCGTTTCCGTTTTCACACGGGTTTGATTATACAAAACGCGCATAATCCACCCGAATTGTCCGGAATTTTCGTAAAAAGTTTGTTTTTATTAATATCATTCAAAAATATGATATTTGACCACTTTTGACATTTTGACATACCAGTCAGTCCGTTAAACACAACACTGCCGGTTTCGTTAAAACAATTATAATTTAAATCTTTGATAAATCATAACTAAATATGTAATTATATATAAATTATGTAAATTTTTGTAAAAATACATTAAGACATGGAGAATTTTATAAAAATATTTTCAGAAATTTTATGATTATTTATTTATTTATAAAAATTCATTTAATAGGTTATAATCGTGTAATAAATGGCCCGTTTATATCAAACGACCTCCGAAAAATCCGATAATTTTTACCAATGGCCTCAATGTCATTACATAGCCCCTGCAAAATTTCCAGAACCTAACTCTTTTGACAAAATGCCTTTTTGTGCGTTTTTCGGCTGTTAAAATTCGGTTAAGCCATGATCGCACAAACCATACTTAGACATTTCCAATGATTCCCAAACTTTACCAGTGATCTTACCATAACATATTAAACTCCAAAACCAAGTTTCATAATTTTTCAATATGTTTTGCTATTTTTCCCAAATAAACGCCCATAAACGGGAATAAATTCACCAAATATTCTCCGTTTATCGAAAAATTACCAAATTTGAACAGGGACTCATTTATATGATCCCTAATGTCCCTGCAAATTTTCACAAGCTAACAACAAGCACGTCACAACCTAATACTAAACAGCCCCTAAACGAGTATTACGGGTTTACCTTGTCGGTTTTCGATGAATTTTGTTAGCTTAAACGACTTTCCGGGTCTCGGGTTGCAAACTCAGTATATCTACATATCATATAACATCAAACCAAGCATAAATCATCCATGTAACAGCCTTGATAATTAGGGTTTCGGTTTTGGGTTCAAACCGAACTTTCTAACCGTAAAAACGTTGTATTCATGTTCTAATCCGTGTTTTTGACCAAAAAGTATATGTTCCAGGTTTGTAAACATGTTTAACATCAAAACATAATTTTACTTGATTTTTAGGGCTTTTGGATGGTTAAACATGTTTAACACTAATCAAAACATGTTTATATGATAATCATATGGATCAAACTTTGTTAAAACTTGTTAGAATTGAATCTTACCTTAGGGTTTTTGAAAGGAGTTGATAGAGCAGAGGTTGGGAGCTGCTTGGACTTGAAAATGTGTGGTATGTTAAAATGAATAAGGAAGCTTGTGAAGTAAGCTTTATAAAAGAAAAACATGTGGGGGAGTTAAGGGGCTGCGATCGGAACTATTAGAAAGCCCTTAATGGGCTGTTTTGGCCCATTAAATTATACATACAAGCCCAAACATGAAAAGTCCATTTTAAGTTTAGTTCGGGTTCGGTTTTTCGCAAGAAAATTAATTCGGGTGTGAGAAATAACGTAAAAACGAGTGTTTTTCAGCTTATTTTTGTAAAATAAGAAAAACGTACTGGCTCGTTGTAAAATTCCAAAATATTTTCACGGATTGCTTAGAACATGTCATATAAGTGTTTTATAAATCTTTTTCGGCTTAACGGATGCTACAATGCTTGTTTTGACATTAACGATTGCGTTTAAGCTTATAGCGTATCAATAAACGAAACCTTTTTCGTTTAAAGAGTTTTAAACGTACCGGGACCTAAATATCAATATGTTAGCCTCTATAACATATATATAACTCGTATATGACCCCTCAGTATGTATACGGGTCATAATTAGTATCGGTCGGTTACTCGTTTAAGCACTACGAATTAACCGATTTATCGTTTACTTGTTACGTAATAAATATAGTATACCTCGTTTTATCATGAATGTCACATTCTCCCCCCGTTAAGAAATTTCGTCCTCGAAATTTAATGTGTCATCGGTTTTCTAGGGAACAGGTGTTGGTATTTCTTTCGGAATTCGTCCTTTCGTTCCCAAGTATATTCGGGTCCTTGTTTTGAATTCCACCGAACTTTTACTAATGAAATTTTGTTGTGTCGTAACTGTTTGGTTTTCCCGTCTACAATTTCTACCGGTTCCTCTACGAAGTTGAGCTTTTCGTTGATCTGAACATCTTCCAGTGGTACTATTGTCGTTTCATCAGTCAAACACTTTTTCAGATTCGATACATGAAACACGTCGTGAATAGTGCTCAGTTCTAAGGGTAGTTTTAATCGGTAAGCTACGGGACCAATTTTTGCGACAATCTCAAAAGGTCCGATGTATCTCGGGGCTAGTTTACCAGTCTTTCCAAATCTTATAACACCTTTCCATGGCGATACTTTTAAAAATACCTTATCACCTATTTCAAAAGATAACGGTTTTCTGCGAACATCGGCATAACTCTTTTGTCGGTCACGGGCAGCTTTCAATTTTTGCTTAATCTGGTGAATCTTATCGGTGGTTTCCTGAATTAAATCGGATCTTGAAATTTGAGTATCACCCACTTCTGTCCAACATAGTGGTGATCTACATTTTCGCCCGTATAGAGCTTCATAAGGTGCTGCTTGTATACTACTGTGATAACTGTTATTGTAAGAGAATTCAATGAGCGGGAGGTGTTGATCCCAATTCCCTTTGAAGTCCAGTACACAAGCACGAAGTAAATCTTCTAAGGTCTGGATGGTTCGTTCGGATTGACCATCGGTTTGGGGATGGTAAGCCGTACTTAGGTCGATTCGGGTTCCCAAGGCTTCTTGTACTGCTTGCCAGAAATGTGAAGTAAAGTGACTGTCTCGATCGGAAATAATCGAAAGAGGTACTCCGTGTCGAGATACTATTTCATCGATGTAAATTTGAGCAAGTTTTTCAGTAGTGTAGTTGTTACGGATGGGAATAAAGTGTGCGGATTTGGTTAATCGGTCCACAATTACCCAAATTGCGTTGTGTCCTCGAGAAGTTTTAGGAAGGTGTGTCACAAAGTCCATGGTAATTTGTTCCCATTTCCATTGTGGGATTTCGGGTTGTTGTAACATTCCCGAAGGTTTTTGATATTCCGCCTTTACCCTTGCACATGTTGCACATTTACTTACATACACGGCTATATCCTTTTTCATACCAGGCCACCAGTAAAATTCTTTAACATCCTTATACATCTTATCAGCACCTGGATGAATAGAATATTTGGATTTGTGTGCTTCATCAAGAATCAACTTTCGGAGTTTATGAAGTGTTGGAATCCAGACCCGGTTTTTGTAATAATATACTTCATCGGTTTTCTTCTCAAAATTCCTTTCATTTCCATGTAGTTCTTCTTTTTCTAGCTGATCTGTCTTCAAGGCCTCATCTTGTGCAATGCGAACTTGTTCGGTTAGGCTACTTTCAACAATCATTCCGAGTGCTCGTACCCTTAATGGTCTGATTCTGTCTTTTCGGCTTAAAGCATCAGCTACTACGTTAGCCTTACCCGGATGGTATTTAATCTCACAATCATAATCATTTAACAGTTCTACCCATCTCCTTTGTCTCATGTTTAGCTCTTTCTGATCGAATGTGTGTTGTAAGCTTTTGTGATCAGTATAGATGGTACATTTAGTGCCATACAAGTAATGTCTCCAAATCTTCAATGCAAAGATAACTGCTCCTAATTCCAAATCATGGGTCGTATAATTCTTTTCATGCACTTTTAATTGTCATGAAGCATATGCTATTACTTTCTTTCTTTGCATCAGTACGCATCCTAAACCTTTACGAGATGCGTCACAATATACCACCAATTCATCAGTTCCATCTGGAAGGCTTAATATTGGAGCTTCACATAACTTCTGTTTTAACATTTGGAAGGCCATTTCTTGTTCTTCTCCCCATTCATATGCTCGATCTTTTTGAGTTAGGAGGGTTAGAGGTTGTGCAATACTTGAAAAGTTTTCAATGAATATTCTATAATACCCGGCTAGTCCTAAGAATTGACGAATTTCTCTTGGTGACTTAGGCACTTGCCAATTCTTAATGGCCTCAATTTTACTTGGGTCTACTTGGATCCCTTGATGGTTCACAATGTGTCCCAAAAACTGTACTTCTTGCAGCCAAAACTCACATTTGGACAACTTTGCGTATAACTTCTCTTGCCTCAATAATTTTAAAATTTCCCGCAAATGTTGTTCGTGTTCCTCCTTACTTCTCGAATATATCAAAATGTCATCGATAAACACTATAACGAACTTATCAAGGTAAGGTTTGCAAACCCGGTTCATAAGGTCCATAAACACTGCAGGTGCATTTGTCAACCCAAATGGCATAACCAAAAATTCATAGTGACCATACCGAGTTCGGAATGCTGTTTTTGGTACGTCTTCTTCCTGAATTCTCACTTGATGATAACCAGATCTAAGATCAATTTTTGAAAAATATTTCGCACCTTGGAGCTGATCAAACAAGTCATCAATTCGAGGTAAAGGGTATCTATTCTTTATAGTCACTTTATTCAATTCCCGGTAATCAATTCACATTCGAAAACTCCCGTCTTTCTTCTTTACAAACAACACTGGTGCTCCCCACGGTGAGTAACTAGGGCGAATAAAACCCCTGTCCAGTAATTCTTGTAACTGGTTGGACAGTTCTTGCATTTCAGAAGGCGCAAGTCTATAAGGTGCCTTAGCAATGGGTGCTGCTCCCGGTATCAAGTCAATATGGAATTCAACTTGTCGGGTCGGTGGTAAACCAGGCAACTCATCGGGGAATACATCTGAATACTCGTGTACCACTGGGATGTCTTCCATTCGTTTTTCCTCGGGTTCCTTAACCGTTACACTCGCCAAGTATAAAGTACAACCTTGGCGTAAATATCTCAATGCCATAAGTTGAGATATGAGAGGCAGTACCGTACCAGATTTCTCACCTTGAACAATCATAGCTTCATCATTCGAAAGAGGTATCCTAACGGTCTTATCCTTACAGACAAATTCAGCTTTATTCTTAGATAGCCAGTCCATACCGACTATAACATCGAAACTTCCCAATTCTACTGGAAGTAAATCAATAAGGAATGGGTGGTCGTTTAGGATAAAGGAACAGTTTCGGGCTATTCGGTTAACAAGTATAGACTTACCGTTAGCGAGTTCTATAGTATATGGTTTTGTTAGTTCACTAACCGGCATATTTTCTAAGGGTAAGAAGTTAACAGATACGAAACTTCTATCGGCACCCGTATCAAACAAAACTGAAGCATACTGACCCGAAACTAAGAATGTACCTGTCACCACATTCGGATCATGACGCGCTTCACCCGGTCCTAATACAAATGCGCGTCCCTTAGCTGCATTGGAGGTTGATGCTTGTGCTTGGTTCTGCCTTCTCACTGTACCAGGGTTCAAATTGGGGCAGTATCTCCGAAAATGTTCCGTACTGCCACATTTATAACATGTATGAGGGTTCATTGTAGATGGAGTTTGCTGATTAGATTGTTGTCGGATTGGTTGGTGACTAGGTGTTTGTGAACGACGGGGTTGGGTTGTTTGAAACTGTCGGTTTGAAGTATTCATTATTGTTCTACCACTTGGGGCATTATGCCCAATATTTCCGCTTCTCTGACATATGATCGTTCGACAATTTCCAGTATGATGAAAATTACACTTTCTACACTTCGGAAATGACCCCTTGTATGTATCATGTTTCATGTCGAAACTGGTCATAGCATAGTCCTGAGTTGTAGGGCATATTCGTTTATTCTGAGATTTCACTTGTGTTCTAGGGGTATAACTAATTCGTTTCAAACTGGATGATTCTCCTGGAACTCTTAATACACCATTTCTTGTAAGGTCAAAAGTAACGACGCTGGCTTGTAACACGGCACTCTCTAAAGTTGGGTGGGCTGCGGAATAGACTATACTTCTCACAGCTGGGGTCAGTCCCCAAATATAACGCTTAATGCGCTTGAATTCCGGAATAATTGACCATGGTACCAAACGAGTCAATTCAATGAAACGATTTGTGTAACTTCGATGATCAGTGCCTCTCATTTCCAAATTCCAAAGTTCGTGTTCTAATTTCAGGATCTCATCTCTTGGGCTAAATTGTTCTAACATGAGGGTTTTTAATTCAGTCCATGACATACGATTAATGGCATCTTGTCCCCTTATTT
This sequence comes from Bidens hawaiensis, assembly GCF_021521415.1. NCBI lineage: Eukaryota > Viridiplantae > Streptophyta > Magnoliopsida > Asterales > Asteraceae > Bidens > Bidens hawaiensis. The sequence goes on from NW_027491016.1 coordinate 3,036,844, forward strand.
GGACTACCGTGTTCCACCACATCAGCGCTTGGTCTAGAAACATACTGGTAACAAATTTGACCACGCGGTTCGGTGGACACTTACTGATATTAATTACTAATTCGGTCTTTTCTATCCATTCGACCAGTCCGCCAGGTCCTTCAATACCCTTAAACTCAATCGGTTTACATGATGTAAATTGTTTGTATGAGTACTCCTGACGCGGGGGTTCTCGGTTATTATTATTGTTATTATCGGTATTGGTCCGAGTATTATCATTGTTAGTTGTGTTAACAACCGGTACAGGGTTTGGGTTCGGGATATTATCAGGGTGCACAACAGGTTCTGGGTTCCCAGTGACATTCATAGTTGGGAGAGTGTTATTATTATTTATGACATTATCAGTATTCACCGGGGTAGTAACACCCGGGGCTACATTAGTGTCCGGCGGAGGTGTATTAACAGTGGCCGTGGTGGTGCTCGTAGGTTGATTAACAGTATTGTTAGCACGTATGCCTGCAGTGACTTGGGCTACAATTGTTGGTATCACTGCTTGTAGTTGACGAGCAATCATTGCGGCCACTTCCGCCTCAGACAAAGTGTTTGTTTTCTTCGGGGCCATTCTATAGAATAATCAATTGTATAATAATCAATATCGATTCACTATGATCAGCACAACTTTACGATATCACACTTTCACAACACATAACTATGCCAAAAAAAACACGTTTGTATTAATTATAATCATTACTGTACATATGCATCCAAAATCAGCGCATAGGCTTAACCTGGTATAGGCCAGCGCTTGTATATGCGTATCAAAATTTGTCACTAAGTGACATGTAGACTTAACCCGATAAGGGCCAGTGCTTGAAATAGTACTAAACCACAAACAACTCCCAAGTCAGCCCAACACGCTGTAACAAAATGCTGCTTGGGATATCAAAAGACTATATACATACGGCTAAACTACTATGTCCTATCTATTCTTTGCAACATGGAACCACAACCAAACAACAGCAGCCACTAGGGCCGCATTAACCGTTAAGCATACCCCCAGTAGTATCATCGCTCGATCCTGACGCCCGTGGCTGTGAGCACTGGATCTTTGCACAATTTTGATTTCTTGCTGCATGTACCGCATGTGATCTTGCATATCATATCTATGCAGGTTTAGGTTATTTATAGAATGTGATTGTTCTAAAAGCTGATCAGTCGCTAAACCAAACCATGCTGAATCAGAATAACGAGGTGGCTCGGGTACCGGGGCGGGTAAACCCCAAGTAGGAATAGGTATCTCAGTGACCTGGACACGTGATGTTTCTCCCCTATGGTACGTAGATCGAGGTGGGAGAGAAGTGTGCTCAGGTGGACGCACTGAAATGCGAGCAGTCTGACGGTTTCTAACAGTGGGTGGGGGTACTGGTGTATGTTGTACAGGTGGACTAGGGGATCTGGGTGCTCTAACAGGTGAACGATAAGCACTAGTAGCTCCCTGTCCTACTACATTCCTAGGGGATTCCCTAGGGGGATAGGTGTCACAACGATAACCCGATAAGTCGGGTTGATCCGCGGGTACCTCGTAAGGAATTACCGCATCTGTACCTTCTCCTATCTCCTCTGGTTCTTCCTCAGTTTCTTCCTCCGGATCCTCCTCCTCCTCCTCCTCAGGCCTTGTTGGTAAGGTATTAGGTACACGATCAGTAGATCTTGACATATTCCTGCACAATTGTTAGTGATAAGAATAACATCCTTCTATATTAATCATAGTAAATACATGTAAGTATTTATACACATAAGCACAAATAATCGTTTATATACACAAATATTAATTTATTATTATATTTTATACACATATGTTACTGTTTTTACCTATTCGATTGTTTATCGACTTCTTCTCGAATTTCCTCGTACAAACAAGTCTGTTATTACGTTCCGGACCATAATAACCCACTTGTCCATTCGCGTTCATCACGAGAATCATTCGTGTATATTAATTAATATTATTTTATTCCCAGAGTTAATCGAGCCTACGGTTATCTTAGGGTATCCTAAGGGACATCCTAATTCTTTATAACCAATGGCTCTGATACCAACTTCTGTCACACCCCGACTAGGTAGTTGCGGAAGCGTAATACGGGAATGTAACAGATAAAACTGGTATCAACAACATTGTTTATAAAGAAATTCATAAACTAATTTACATCATAATACATGGGTTGGTACTAAGTTTACAAACTAGATGAGAAAAACACATAACCGGTTTACGAGCTTCTTATACAGTATTATATCAGCGTCTATTCACAGCTATTCAACTTTCTTCCTAACACCAAGCATGTAAGCAAATCATTCCACTTTTGCTTTACCTGAAAAGCATGTTAAAACGGGTCAACTACGTATAGTTGGTGAGTTTCAAGTTTCACGAGTATCAATGAAATCAGTTCACGAGTTCGTAAAGTTTACAGTGTGTATGTATATATGTCTGTGTATGATGCATTATACTAAGCCACAAGTGAAACCGAAACGAGCTATACTGCATGGCCTCTCCTGCCCATGCACTCCTGTTGGCATTTAACAGCCAATTTGCCCCATGTATGTACTATGTCTAACACCACATAGCAGTATGTAAATATATAATGACAATGTGCAACTGGTTTTTACATATGTTCTGGCTTACCCCACCGGCTCTGTCACAGTTGGGTTTGTCAAACCGATAGTACTATCCACACGCCACCGGCACGAAGTTAATCACTTGTGTTTGTGGGGACTTGTCAAGTGTTAGTACTTAGATAATCCACATCATCACACGTTTTCAAGTATAACAGTTTATGTAAACATGCTTTTCAACCCAAAAGTTCGTAAAACAGTTTAGAAAGTGGGGGTCGTGAAACTCACCTTATCGTAGTTCGCACAGAAATCACGTATCAAATAGTCAGATGTCTCGTTTATAGCCTGATTCCTATAAACGGTATCGTATTGTTATTACTAGTACAGTGTTCAAGCTAAGTCGGGCTGTATAGATAATCTGGGTATAGCTGTTAGGCCCAGAACATGACCATAGTCTTAGATTGTGACGTTGTATACCATGAAATGTTTAAAACTGGATTTGGCTCAGTTTCACCGTTTTCCGAGCCTAGCTCAGTTGATCGTTTATACGTTTCGGGATTAGGTAAGATCACATAAAACTTAAGTAAATATATTGATTGATAAAATAATTTGATTTATGAAAGAATTTTAAGGTTTCGGTGTCTGGTTTGATTGCAGGGTTCGTTTCCGTTTTCACACGGGTTTGATTATACAAAACGCGCATAATCCACCCGAATTGTCCGGAATTTTCGTAAAAAGTTTGTTTTTATTAATATCATTCAAAAATATGATATTTGATCACTTTTGACATTTTGACATACCAGTCAGTCCGTTAAACACAACACTGCCGGTTTCGTTAAAACAATTATAATTTAAATCTTTGATAAATCATAACTAAATATGTAATTATATATAAATTATGTAAATTTTTGTAAAAATACATTAAGACATGGAGAATTTTATAAAAATATTTTCAGAAATTTTATGATTATTTATTTATTTATAAAAATTCATTTAATAGGTTATAATCGTGTAATAAATGGCCCGTTTATATCAAACGACCTCCGAAAAATCCGATAATTTTTACCAATGGCCTCAATGTCATTACATAGCCCCTGCAAAATTTCCAGAACCTAACTCTTTTGAAAAAATGCCTTTTTGTGCGTTTTTCGGCTGTTAAAATTCGGTTAAGCCATGATCGCACAAACCATACTTAGACATTTCCAATGATTCCCAAAATTTACCAGTGATCTTAACATCACATATTAAACTCCAAAACCAAGTTTCATAATTTTTCAATATGTTTTGCTATTTTTCCCAAATAAACGCCCATAAACGGGAATAAATTCACCAAATATTCTCCGTTTATCGAAAAATTACCAAATTTGAACAGGGACTCATTTATATGATCCCTAATGTCCCTGCAAATTTTCACAAGCTAACAACAAGCACGTCACAACCTAATACTAAACAGCCCCTAAACGAGTATTACGGGTTTACCTTGTCGGTTTTCGATGAATTTTGTTAGCTTAAACGACTTTCCGGGTCTCGGGTTGCAAACTCAGTATATCTACATATCATATAACATCAAACCAAGCATAAATCATCCATGTAACAGCCTTGATAATTAGGGTTTCGGTTTTGGGTTCAAACCGAACTTTCTAACCGTAATAACGTTGTATTCATGTTCTAATCCGTGTTTTTGACCAAAAAGTATATGTTCCAGGTTTGTAAACATGTTTAACATCAAAACATAATTTTACTTGATTTTTAGGGCTTTTGGATGGTTAAACATGTTTAACACTAATCAAAACATGTTTATATGATAATCATATGGATCAAACTTTGTTAAAACTTGTTAGAATTGAATCTTACCTTAGGGTTTTTGAAAGGAGTTGATAGAGCAGAGGTTGGGAGCTGCTTGGACTTGAAAATGTGTGGTATGTTAAAATGAATAAGGAAGCTTGTGAAGTAAGCTTTATAAAAGAAAAACATGTGGGGGAGTTAAGGGGCTGCGATCGGAACTATTAGAAAGCCCTTAATGGGCTGTTTTGGCCCATTAAATTATACATACAAGCCCAAACATGAAAAGTCCATTTTAAGTTTAGTTCGGGTTCGGTTTTTCGCAAGAAAATTAATTCGGGTGTGAGAAATAACGTAAAAACGAGTGTTTTTCAGCTTATTTTTGTAAAATAAGAAAAACGTACTGGCTCGTTGTAAAATTCCAAAATATTTTCACGGATTGCTTAGAACATGTCATATAAGTGTTTTATAAATCTTTTTCGGCTTAACGGATGCTACAATGCTTGTTTTGACATTAACGATTGCGTTTAAGCTTATAGCGTATCAATAAACGAAACCTTTTTCGTTTAAAGAGTTTTAAACGTACCGGGACCTAAATATCAATATGTTAGCCTCTATAACATATATATAACTCGTATATGACCCCTCAGTATGTATACGGGTCATAATTAGTATCGGTCGGTTACTCGTTTAAGCACTACGAATTAACCGATTTATCGTTTACTTGTTACGTAATAAATATAGTATACCTCGTTTTATCATGAATGTCACACGGTTTGACAAGGTTGATATCACAAGTCAAGGGGGTGACTGTAAGGCCAATAACTTGTGACTTGCGATATTAATATGACGAAACCCGTTAAATATATTATGGCCAAACAAATAAAGTAGGCATGAAATCGGTTACGAGACGAGAGCATCGGTGCATGAATTTAGCTTCAACGGGGAGGAGGTTTTCTAGATTATTTATGTTAGGCTATAAATAGGACATGTATACTGCATTCTCGGGTTTAAAATACAAGGAAAAAAAATGATAAGATTGGATAGGGGAAGAAAGGAAAAGAAATTATATATTTAAAAGACATTCTCGAGTTAAAATAAAAGAAAAGAAAGTGTTAATTATATTCTTAAGTTAGATAGGAAGGAAATGATAGGAAAAAAAATTGTAACTTTACAATCATATCCTTATTATTAAGTTAGATAGGAAAGAAAATATATGGTAAATTAGTAATATTTTACATGGTTATAAACTTTTTTTCAGAATTAGGCCATATTTGGCAGGAAAGTTTTAGAGGAAAAAAACCCTAACTTTTCTTTCCATTTTCTTTTAAAGAAAAAACTAGAAAAAAGAAAAAATTTCTTATCTTTTCTTTTCCAAACCCTTAAATAAAAAACTCAAGAATGCAGTGGTATTGTCTTTGTATGTGTGTGCGTGTGTGTTGTATGGTGTAAATCACCCACCTAAGAAGGGGAGCTCACCTTGGGTGGGCTCGGTTTATTTATCATATATTTAAATTTTGCAACCGATAATGAGATCGTTTCTTATTATATTATCCGTTTATTTTTTACTCGATCGTTTGATTTACCGCACCCGTCGGGTACACATCCGTTCGTTTGTCGGATCCGGTTTTAGGACCTACAAATATCAAATCGCATACGTCTTTAAAAAGCCACTACACACATAGATTTAGGTTTTTAAGCTCCAAGTAACAAGTCTTTTCCCGTCCTTAGTTTGCAGAAAAATATTAGACACAATATAATTAACAAATGTTAGAGCTAGTGTTATGTAAATATTGGTGAAGCATATAACTCTCTATCTTGTAAAACCATAATTATGGTTATCAACACAATCATACAATTACACAATCATTTACTCGCACTTAAGAATCTCTACTTCAAGCCATCAAGTTCACTTCGTAAAGTACGTAATTCTCAGTTCACTCTTTGTTCTCCCCTATATGCCTTGTGTTTGAATATCCCAGGCCTCTTTTAATGTTTTGCAAGTTGAGATTTGCTCAAAAACTTTTTCATTCACGTCTTAAGGCTTTTCTGTCCCATCTAATGTTTTCGATACAAGACATATAAGGCTTTTCTGTGTCATCTAATGTTTTCTCTATAATCACTATAATGGCCAATGCCATGAATTCTGTCGGTTTCTGTATCTCTCTTCAATAATCGTCCAAAGTTCTTGTGATTCAAATAACACTCGCATTTGGATATGCCAATGATATTAAGTTTGTCCGGCCAATTTTGGTAATTGAGCCGGCATTCCATTATTCATGGCCATGATATATGATTTGTAATGTACGTGTAACAAATCTAGCTATTCTAATATTACACAATATATCCCTAAAGTAACATAAATAACAAATCTAGCTTTATATATGCAATTTAATTAATCCAGATAATATTTAGAAATATATGGGAGTATTTAACGTTACCCTTAGAAGTATTTTGGATCGTTTTTGATAAGGATTCACAGTGCCAATAGCCTTTAATACGTTGTTTTCTTAGCCGCATTAGCTTAGTAGTAGCGGTATCTCTTTCAAAGGATCATAACACTTACCAATCTTCCTTACTCAAGCTCAATCTTAAAACAGTGTTGTCCTCCTCTTTTTAATGGCATGTATTTGTTGGATTCAATCATTCAAACTTGAAACCCTTAAGGAGAAAAGCCTTACGGTCAGGGGCGTAGGATTAGAGGGACCTCTGGGGTGTCTTTGGCCACCCTCGTTTTTTCACTTAGCAGTGTAATTTTTTATGATTTTGTCTTAAAATTTTTATAGGTATTGAACATGGCCACCCCTAAACATGTTTCCAAAAAGCTAATGGTTACCCCTGAATTTTTTATAGGTATTGAGCACGGTCACCTCAAAGTAGATTGAATGAGCACACAATGGACTTATTATCTCTTAGTTCTAGTTTTGTTTCAAATGATATTAACGTGGATAAGATTTATCTTCTTATTGAGAAGTATTATCCTAAAAATTTTACAGGAGAGGATTTTTTTTTAAAATATCAATTGGAGAATTTCAATTCTAAAATGTCAAAGAATACCAAGCTAAGTGGTATATCATCTCTGATCTATACAAAACTCTTGTGGAAACTAAGAAACATGTGACGCACTATTTGGTTGATAGAGTGGTTTGGCTAATCTTGAGACTTCCAGTTTCTACAACAACAATAGAGAGGATATTTTCAGCAATGATAATATAACCGCCTTTGCAAAAGATGTCAGATGAGTATCTCGCGAATAGCTTGACGATTTATATAAAAAAGGAAATTGTAGAAACATTTAATTCGGAATCCATAATTGATGAATTCAAAGATAATAAGGGTCGTCGGCTGTCTTGTAATTCTTCTTCCAGACATCACTCTTCCTCTCGCATTATCATAAATATTTTAGGTCTTTGTAAGTTAAAAAAAATTATTCTTTTTTAATGGTAAGAATAGTCTTTGAATAAATGAAGAAAAATTAGATATTTAGATTTTATATTGTTTGAACTGATCCGAACTAAATCGCCGACTCAAAAACTTTTAGGTTTATAACTTCAGTTATTCCTATAGTTTAGCTCAAGCTTCAGCACTGCTTACGCAAAATCCCCATCACCTGGATTCCATTGGTACTGTATCAATAGTTTCACCAATCGCATGCCGTATATGTGCATATAAATGTGTCTAGCTAGTGACTTGCTGACACAATGTCACATATGATTAATCTATGTGATATAGCTATATAAGGTGGGATCATAACTTTATAACCTAATTAAAAATTTAAAAAGAAGGATTATTGGTTTCCAAATTAAGGGACAAAGCCGTAAGCCTGTGTTAACTAGTTTTCATATATCCATTAAAAAGGTATGCGGATGCATGTGGACGTTTTATGTCCATACACTTTCTAATAAAGAATTGTAAGGAGAAATGAAGATGTGAAGGGTGTGTATGCATCTTTGTAATATATAAATATAATCCATGTTAAAATTTGCACTATTTTCAATTAAATGTCTCACTTTTCAATTTATCAAATAGGTAAAAGTTTCAAATGTAGCACTTGCAACATATTAGGCATGGAAAATGTGCCTTGTAAAATTAATATGATACTTATCAATTATATATAATCAAACAACCTATCTTATGAATTAAAAAGATATACAAAAAAAGTGGTTGATAACTATATACAATCACACAATTTAGTTTAAAGCAAATTCTTTCTAGCATATGCAGCATTGCTTACCAAAGGATCTTGAACCGGTAATACCAAGGTGTTCGAAGAAATTAAAATGTCATTTCCTAATGGTGAGGGTTCAATTTCGCGGTTAACAATTTCTTTTTCTTAGTTTAATTTTGTTCTAAACATTACAATGACAATGGGTTACAACCCACTTACGTGTGTAATTATTTGACTTATTGAGTATCACAAATCCCAAATATGTTGGGAGTTATGAGTTATCTAGTATATTCTTCTTGTGTGTTTTTCTGTTTGTGTTCGTATCGATTCAATCATGGATTTTTTTTTCGCAAAGTACAGAATCTGGTTACAGCACACCAATCCAACATTAAAACGTGAAACTGGGTTGAATTTGAAAGGGTGTTTTGTATCAAATATTGAAAGCCCAAATGGCATACACTGATCAGTGAAAAGTAGCCTACTTAATTTACATAATCGTTTTCCTTCATTTAATTACTTTTTCAGGAACATTTTTGTAGATGCAGGCTATGTAATGCTCTCAAGAGTTATCCAAGTACTTTTCTGACTTCATCAATGTGGATCGACTCAAACATGACTCTATATTTATTAAATGGTGACACGTCATCCTTATGGATTGCCAGAACCATAAAATCTTTAAAATGATAATTTCTTACTAGTGGAAATGATGACCTAGCTTAATATTAGAGGAATCCATATTAAGGAATGTGATTCACGGAGCATTCATTTAGTAGTGTCATCTTTTTTTTCTTTTTGTATCACTAGAGCATCTTTATATTCATCACAACTTATTAATGAGTTCCTTATTCCTTGTAGTCTCCCATGATTCACTTTTTGCTCAAAAACATAAAATATTAATTTAAAAATTCTAGTCTCCAATTAGAAAAGAATATGTTGCCTACAAAGGGCCCTCAAATATGTCTTAGCAAATATATCTATCTACACATAAAAACACATATGTACATATATAATGCTATATAAGTAATTATAAGTGAAATGTGTGTATGTGTTTTAGGAAATCTTGACTAAATCTGGAGAAGGGTATGGTGGATGAGCATGATAGCTTGCTGCCCATAGCAAATGTGGGGCGAATCATGAAACAGATCCTACCACCAACAGCCAAGATCTCCAAAGAAGCCAAAGAGACGATGCAAGAGTGCGCCACTGAGTTCATATGTTTTGTGACTGGGGAGGCATCTGAAAAGTGTCACAAGGAGAATCGCAAGACGGTAAATGGAGACGATATCTGTTGGGCTCTTGCATCTTTAGGGTTTGATGACGGCTCCAATGCGGTTATGAGGTACTTGAATAAGTATAGGGAGTTTGAGAGACAGAGAGCGGCTGCCAACCAAATTAAAGAAAGTGTTGATGAAGCTGCAGCAAGATATACCAACAGTTGTAAAATGAGAAATCATTCAAGTAATCTTCACTAGAGTTTGATGGTCTAAGTTCCTACACAAATTCTTCAAGAGCATATGTAACACAAATCCTTCAAGAGCATCTCTCTAATATGTATTCTTAGAACTTCATTATCTATGACAAGGATTCATATCCATAAACAAATCCAACAATAAGGTAATTGTGTTAAGTCCTTTACTATCAAAATCAAATACACACACCAACACTTAAAAGCAATTTATTTCTCTCTCTCTCTCTCTCTCTCTCTCTCTCTCTCTCTCTCTCTCTTCATGAATATACATGTATACCCACATAATGTTAACACTATCTTAGAACTTGTGAGGGGAACTTTGAGGGACAGAAACAAATAATAAGTGATTGGTAGGAAAATAGCCTTAAGGGTACACATGAGCTTGGAAGTCACTTGATCGGTTACCAGAATATTACCTATTAATATTTCTAGGTTCATTTGGAGAAGATTGCTTTAAGGGAACCTGTGGATCAGTTGAGGCAAGCTGCAAGAACCAGCAGGAAAATAAAACGAAAAGAAAGAACAGATGAGAAGATTTACACAATCAGATGTCAGGATGGAGGGCAAATTAACTACATAATTTCCTCCAAGGGGTGTTGCTATATACACACGTCACTGACAATCTAATCCCGGCCACACTGCTTACATGAAAAGGCTGTTTGAGGTTGCACCGACAGCCGTACGTTTGAAGGTTAGGGCTTTCGTCATAGTCCCCTACCCTTAAATGACCATTTGAATTTTTCATCGGTTTGAGTTTGGGGGTGCCTTAGGATTAGTAGACCCTTTTCCCCATTATTTGGATTATGATATATACTGATTTAATCTTTCCTTTTTCTAGTCTCACACACCTGGTTTGTGAGTTAAGACTTGAACTCACAATCACTTGGTTCATAGGGCAGCATATATACACATTAGGGACCACTAGACCAAAGCCCTATTGGTCTGGTTTGATCTTTAGTTATTCAGCAGTTTGTTGCTCAAATAAGATAACTTTGCTAAGAACAAATATCAATCATCATAGCCTTTATGTGGTTATGATGCTTGGTTTTCTTTATAAATTTATGCCCTTGTACACAATCCATTCAATATAAAGATATATGTCATGAAACGAATTGCTTTGTTAGTCTAACAAATCATACAAATAGAGAATCATAGAGAATCATCATATATTTCCTTTAATCTTTCATCGACTTTTCACTTCAAATATTTTGAATGTCTATGATATGTCCAGTTTTTCGTTCATGTAATCTCTACACAATTTGTCTTATTTTAGCTCTTGGCTAGGGAAGAATCAATCATATATACCTTGTATATGTTAAAGAGTCTATTGATTCAATTCCAACAAACTCTTAGTTGAACCAAGTAAAGAAAGCGGTGAACAATATTGAACTCTAAACATCATGAAAATATATCGTAACGAACTAAATTGATACGGACCGAATTCCCACAGCATTGCCGCTGCACCAATATTGATGCCTTTTAGTAATGTGCATATATCACCATTGATTCCCCCGTATACAAAGTCTGACATTAACTCCTCTCAAATTATTCTTGCAATAACCATGGAAAAGGTTTTAGGATTAGTGCCAAATGGCACAGTCAAACTTAGATGGTTTTCTAGCTGCTTCTAAAAATAAATAAATAAAATATATTTTTAGGGTTTATGATATCTTTACCCAAGAAGCAGGACCATTTGGTTTGTGACTTTACACATAATAACTTGTATTTACTATTGAAACTTTTTATAGAGTACGGTGGTCTCCCATGAGTTCATCACACTTCAATTTTAGTGAGAGTAGGGGTTTAAGCAGGCAACCTAGGGTTTCATAATTATTAATTTCTCTTCAGGGACCACTTCTCCAATATCTTTCTGGGTTGAAGTTTCAACATTCAAATTATATAAATTATATATAATTGTTAGTACTTGTTGTATACAATAAACTGAAATTTAAGCTAGCACAACTTAATGAATAAACCGATTAAACAAAGAGTTAACCTACGTCCACAGGCTACGTACGAACCAAGGTTTCTTTTCATTATTTCTACAACTGATTGAAGTACAAGGAGATGAATATATGGACAAAGACAATTAGGGTCAGCCCGTTTAACTTAATCAACAAGAAACAATTAAACAAACCGCGCTCGATCTAATGGTTAGGGCCACCCGGCCCCTAACATGCACCTTCTGCCTTCTAATTGTAAAACTGGCTTGACCCAAATGGGCCGAAACCTACATTAATTAACGTAACAGATTATTAGGTAGGATTTAGTTCTATGTTTTTAATCAGATCGAGTGTTTTTGGTGTGATTAGTGGTCATCAAAGGGTAGCGGCGTAGCTTGTTGCCCGTTTGCCTTCTATTTCGATGTAATCACTACTTTTGAAATATATTCGAAACACATTAGAGCAAATAAAATGTTTATATTAGTTTAGTTATATTTAGAAAGTTATCTACGTTGTAATATATCTACTTTAGTTATAATTGATAAAGCACCTACATTATATATTCATTATTCATCTCTCAATAAGAGAGAATTTTAATTTTTTAGTTTATCATTCCGTACATTAAAATGGTCAGAGGATCAATAAACTTTTAAAACTAAGAAATAATTTTTTAAAACTAATAACTGCCTAGGTGACTCGTTTTAGTGGTCCTTTTTTCTTTTGTGGCATTGCCTCATTGTGGCATTGTGCACTCGATGTTGCCTATGCGACTCGATATACGGGTCCATTTTTATTTTGTGTCACACTGTCATTGGCACATTGTGCACTCGGTGTTCATTTGTGCCAAATGTCAAGATCTTAATGGTTTATTGGTCAAATTAAGTATTTAGTTAAGTTTGACCAGTCAAGTGTTCATATGGACGGATTTTCTTTAGGGTGAAGGGGTGTGATCTGGAAACGCATTCGGGTGATCGGCTGCTTTAGGAACACCACCCAATTGGTTCAGCAAAGGAATCGGGAAAATAATTCGGGTTTTTGAACCTGAAATATTTTCCAACAAACAATCCTTAATCCCTTTGTGTGGAAAAGTGAAACCAGGTACTTTGGATAGTTTATCGTCGCAATTGAATCGGGTACTGTTGGATTCATTCAGGTAAAAGTGAGGTGGAACCCATTAACTGCTTTATTTTGGGAAGTTCGGTACTCCAGGAAGCACCCTCTTCATCCTAATGAAAACAAAAACCTTGTTTGTGGAAGAATGCGTTAGGGTGTGGACGTGTGGGGGGTCATAACGTCATGTCATCGGTTAGCTTATGAATTATGCATAAGGTTATGTCAGTGTTGGAAATAAACTAGTTCGATTATGAACATAGCTCAATCAAATATACAACGTTATATCTATGTGTGCTTATTGTTTCAAATTTCAATAGTTATTGGTTTTGTTCTGTTTCACGCATTTCCTCAACCGCCATCACAATGTATATATTGATGGGATGCATATTATGGGAATCATAGTAAAATGTAAAAACACAATTGTAATTTACAATAAACAACAGTTTGTTTATAACGTTAATGTTGACTTCACATAATAAAATGATTTTACATTAGTGTTGTCCACACTGTCTAGTCTAGCCACTTCAATACATTTGTGATACTCTCAAATTAATGTCAGTTGTCCCAAGAGGGGCATCCTGATGGTTTATGAAGAGGTAGGTCCCAGCAGAGCCCAGTTGGACCCGCAAGACTCACCTTGAAGAGGGACGTCTGCGCGAAGACCAACTGGTTCCGCAGGACCCACCATGCTCAGAGAGATGAAGACCTTACGCGCAGTACGCCAGCTGTTCCCGCAGAAAAAACCTCCCAATGGTAAAGTACCCCGCCTGTTCCCGCAGCTGCGGATACAAGCCATCAGGGAAGGCTACCCGCACTAATAGTAAGGCTACACGCACAAGGCACTAACTCTCAATAATTCAGTAATGTCACCTGAAAAAGGAATGAGCAAGGCGGGAATACTCCCGCCCAAATGAGCCAGTCCGTACGCTTCTGGAAGATCTTTTGTACTATACCTGCCAAAGTATGGACAAAATAGACAAGATCTGACCAAAGCAGCCCATGAACCAATCACAGGGTGACAGCTCACCGACAATAGTACGAGGAGGAGCATGCTCCAGTACAAAATGTCACTATCAGCCGCTGCCTACCCACCAACCCTCATCGTGGCACGTACATAACCTGTAGTTGGTGGAAAAGGAATAGTACACAGCCGGCCATGTCACTATCAGCCGCTGCCTACCCACCAACCACCAGCATGGCACGTACGTAGCCCACAGTTGGTGGAAAAGGAATATTATACAGCTGGCCGTACCTGCTTGGAAACCTACCTTCGGCTATAAATACTCCAACACCTTGGAACGGTATCATCATCTTACATCATCTTATATGATCTTATATTAGGATATATCATCTGATATTATCTTATCTTCTCTAGCTATTTCTCTTAATATACACTTATATTCAGAGCAATCTAGTCTGATTCTCACGCCGGAGGGTGGTCACAAGGAGGAACCCCCCCCCCCCCCCTCTCAGTGACGAGCTCACGGTGTCTGTTTTGCAGGTCATCAGAAGAATAACCATCTTTGCCGGACCTAACCCTCGTGGAAAACATCTACTTAACCCTAAGATTATCCTTAATCTGCCGGGGTCACATAGTGTTTCTTCAGTTTAGTGGTGTATCTCACAACCAAAAAGTTGTGGATTTAGATCATGCAGGGTGCAACTCATGGTGTATTTATCCTAGGAAATTTAGGAATTTTTATTCAATAAGAGCATTTAAAGCTATATCATTTTTACAACAATGATATTTCATTATGGACCAAGTCAACCTTATAATACTCAATTCAGTTTACCAACCTATAATCTCCACTAAATAAGATGAATCAATCCATGGTTCATAAGTAAATCTCTTAATCAACCACGACCCTTTCCAATACACAAAAACATATAAAGGTTATATAAAGATACGTGTAGAAGAAATGATGGTATAAATTACTCGTATGCATAAACTATATAGAAGGAAAGATCTTAATACAATGTGAAAAACAGGCCGAATGTATATCTATCTATATACTTTGCTCGAAAAATAAAAAGTTAGCCAAAACTTTCTCTTAATATTCATTTCGAAAACCTTAGACTACCCTAAACAAGTTCAAACCCGACCACGCCTAATAAATTAGCATAAACAAAGCCGAGGATTTATTTACCTCCTAAAATGGTTATTCGGTCATGCTAGTTCGATTGGACTGTAGTAGATAGCTCCTAAGGCTGCATTCTTCAATCTGTATATAAACAAAACACAAAAAATCAAATGGGTCATTTCTATATTTGACCAATCAAATCGCGGTTTGCATGCATACAAAATCGTATTTTGTTATAATATTAATTACTTATAATAGTTTGAAGAAAAAAATGTTTTGAGAAAGTGCTAATGTAACAACCCGCTCAATGTAGCACCTCTATACGATCTGGGCTCAAAAAGTGGTTAGAGGGTCTAATAATATAAAAATAAATAAAAATATAATTCGAAATAACGGTAATAAATTTACTTTCCTTTCCAAATCTTTGTGCATATGACAGGAAAGTTTTAGAGAGAAAATTACCGCAATAAATTTAAATTCACAAGCTAATGAGGTCATAATATTCCTATAGTTGATACTTGATAATTGATACAGGAGTAGAAACTTATAACAGCTTACAAGTCTTTATATAAAAAGATTATAGATATTTAATTAATAGTATTTAAGATAAGTTTATAAAGAAACAAAAACAAAGAAAAGTAAAGTAAATAAAATAGTAAAGAATTACACATTTTAGTCCTTTAAGGGGTAAGGGCAAAATGGTCATTTTTATTAAACTAACCTCAAAAGTTAACTTCCGTGAAAAAGCATAGAGCAGGATAACTTTTCAAAACTCATTGTAATTTTCCATTCTAATTTCTAAATGACACATTTGAGCTGTACAAAAGGTAGAAATTTGTAATTTACTCTCATTTCTAGTATAACTATACTGTAGCAAAGTCAAGTCATAATATTGAATGGTCTTACATGTAAAGGAGCTGTAGAACCCAAAAGGATTTCAAATTCATCAAGAAGTGCTCTTTCGTGTAATACTAAATTGGCAAGTTCAGAAGCCAGACAATGTGTTTTATCCAACTGTAACAAACCAGACACAAAATAGACCATCGTAAGTAGAAATCACTCGACACATTACTTTCACCACATTTACTTCTGAATAGGTTGTCTGACCTCAAACGGGTCAATTCACAAAAAAAGTTGGCTAAAAGGGTTGAAAGTCATCCCAGTCAATTTAATGCATACAATACAACTTTCTAAATCTCTTTATGAAAGCTTATTTAAAATATTAACTACACGGATAGTCCCTGTGGTATGCACTAGTTTTGGTTTGAAAATTACATATTTAGACCAGTAGTTTTCACAAACCAAGCAGGTTCGGTTAGGCTTGCAAACGAACTAAAAATTCATTAAACCAATCGGTAGGAGTTCGTTTATTTAATAAATGAACAAAGTCACGGACACAAATAAATTTTATTGCTCATTTAGTTAAATGAACGAACATGAACACATGTCTCCTTCGTTCATTAGGTCATTCATCTATATTTGTTACTTTAAGTTCGTTTGCGTTTATTAATGTATTCATTTAAACTTTTTAGGCCCATTACAATACAGTCTAGTTTTAATAACCTTTTAAACCCAATGCATTGTTCGCATTTACATTTAATTGGTTTTAGCTGCCATGTTTGTTCGTGAACCATTTGTTTATATTGTTAACGAACGAACACGAACACATTCATTTTCTTAATAAACAAACACGAAAAAAAAACCTCATTAATTTAGTTGTTCGTGTTCTATCGTTTGTGCGGTTACAGTTAAATGAACTTACACAAACATCCACTGTTCGAGTTAGTTTGGTTCGTTTACAAGCCTACATTCAGTCCCTAAAATGATGAAGGTTAAATTTGGCTGTAAGTGATTGTAAAATGACCTAAATATGTTAAAGAAGAAAAGGAAAGAAATTATGATCAACCAGTATTAAAAAATACGAATGACTCATTTTTGTCCAAACTTGTTTTGACTATCCAGGGTCAATGCTTTTAGGATAATTGTCTTGATCATTGAATCATAAAATAGATTAATAGACAAATATTTATGTAAAGTGTTTAAGTCACTCACCTTTGATACTGTTGAGTGTATACAGGATACGGTTGCCTGTAATACTTGGATGGTTGAGAAAACAATCAACTTCAATCCCTTAATATCTGCCTGTGAGTTATAAGTTGATGATTACTCTATATGTGAAATGGCCTAAGTAAACTTTTATGTAATGACATACCTTTACTCCACCAGTAATAGGAACTGAAAGACTTCTTGCTTGTAGATCATTAGTGGTTGCAAATAAAGCAGATTCGTGTTCCTTTTGAATTGAAGCCCACTCGTCAATAAAGCCCATCTGAGTCACAGAAACGTATCAACCACGATTAATTTTTATTAAAAAGAAAAAGGAAATAGAAAATAAAACAGTGACTAGAGCAAGCATGATTAGCAGCTTCTGTTTATATCATACGTGTAAATAATCTTCTATAGAGGTCAATTTAGGTTGTGTTTCAAATAAAACGGATGAACTCGTAAAACTTAGTTAAAGGGAGATTGGGTTAAACACGCTAAAGCCACTCAAAAATCTCAATAATTATTTTATCAAGATTAAGATTACTATTAATAATATTTTCTTAATCATAATTAACCCATTTATTTCTAGTCATTTTATAAAAAAAATGGAAAAGCTAAATGCCATTTAGACTTACAGATAAGTGCATAAAGTATTATTATTATTATTATTATTATTATTATTATTATTATTATTATTATTATCAATTCGGGACATCGCATAGCAACAGGTAGACTCTTATAGCTTGACCCTAGTTTACAAAAGCTCAAATATTGTCTTACTCCCTACTCTTCAGAGAAAAAGTGTATACATGATAATAAAACTAAAGTAAATTAGATGAACTTGCAGTTGCAATAAACAGGAAAAACTAACTAGTATGATTTACATGTAAACTTGGCCATATCCAAGAACAATATTCAGTTGGAGTTAGAACAATAAAAGATAATGAATTACTTGTCGATATAAAACAGCATAGAGCTTTAGCTGCATTAGTAACAAGTCGACATCGATTTTCTTTGAAGCTAAATAATCCCGGAGGTCTAAGATATTTCTCCACATATCAAATAAAGATCTCTGTGTTGTGAAACATAATATCAAATGATGCAGCATGAAAACAGCACAAAGAGTAAGAAAATATTATTAATTTAGTGATACGAATCCAAACCTCAGCAGTTGCCCTTTGAAGATCCAATGCGGCTTCTGCACTTGCATTAGCAAATTGCCACTGCACTTGTATATTGTAAAGTAGCTCCAAATACTGAGCAACCTTTTGATCTGTCACATTCTTTTCCTTTCTATTGTCGACAATTTTAGTGAAAACAGAAAGTATATTTGCATTAAAGAAGTGTCTTCGACCCGATGACTTATATGGCTTTACAGAGGTGAGACTCACATCAGGATCAACCCCTCTAGTTGGGGTCGGGCTGACCCCTCTAGCTGGGGCCGGGCTGACCCCTCTAGCTGGGGCCGGGCTGACCCCTCTAGCTGGTGCCAGGCTAATCCCTCTAGCAGGAGTCGGGCTGACCCCTCTAGCAATAGAAGTTTTGACCCCGTTGGTGGGGGCAAGACTGGCAAGCGAAGGGCCGACCTTGGCAACACTGACGGGACTAACACCTCTCGAGGCTAAAACGTGTGGTGAAGATGGTTGGGATTCAAGCGACGCTTGATTTGTAGCATCAGTTGAAGATTCGGGTAAAGGCTTGCTATTATTACTTGGGAAGGATGGTTTCTTAAGGTTTGGAGTCATACTAGATATATAAGGAAAATGAATGGTTTTATTTAAAACAGTTGAACCTACTGTCCCGGGCCACAGATGTTTACTAACTGGTTTAACATGAGAGCCATCTGAAGGTTCCAAATTCTCTGACTGGTTAACAACATTAGAACTTGTTGTGCCAGGCCGTCTTTGCTGATTAACTTGTTTAACATACGAGATAGCTGACGATTTAAAATTCCCTGAACGATTAGAAACATTAGGCCGTCGATGCTGATTAACTGGTTTAACAGGTGAGCCATCTGACCTGTCAACAACATCTGAACCTGTCGTGCCACCACGTGAGCCATCGTGAGGTTTCAAACTGTCTAACTGATCATTAACATTAATATTTTCTGTCTCGTGTGCAGGCTTAGTTGACAGAGGAGTCTGTTCATCTTCAACATTCAACAAAGGTTGTGAGGTGTGATGATTACTGGTTTCATCTGACGGTCCAGAAGCGGTTGAAAAGGTCTTTTTGGAATGCCATAAAGAGTCTGTTAACCTATTATTAATAACCTTTTTAGCAACGAATCCAACGCCATGGACCGCGTGAACAGCTGAGGATAATCCCCAAGAGGATTTCGACCTACCACGGCGATTCGTTCCGTCGTTACTTTCAGAATGATTCGAAGGTGATGCTCGGTCTGATTCATGTGCATCCATCCACACTATTAAATTCTCACTATATTCATATCTTCTTTCATAGAAACTAAAAACCTAATTGAATAAAAACTAATGAGATCTCAGTTTGATCATTAATAGCCAGCCTATATATGTTTAACCTCCACAAATCAGACTTAATTTGAATCTTCTTTCAGATGAAGATTATATTTAATTATGAAAACTTTCAACGTAATCTCAGTTTCGTCATTAACGAGCCTAGATTTGACCTAGATGACGATGCTGATATGAAATCTACAGAATACTCATGCGATTGATGAAGAACAAGGAGAAAACAATCAATCTGACCGGTAATCACGTTGTCCGTGTGCGTTTGAAAGGAAAACAAACAGATAAATATTTTTGGCGCCACGGGAGAGAGATGGTCTGGTCTGGTCTGGTCTGCAAAAGCAAAATAAATAATAAAATCATTTATCACGAACTTCGGTTTTAGTCTCATGTTGCATATTAGCCGGCGGTATGGTTTCCGAGCGTTTAAGCTTTGAAACAAGTGTGGGTATTGTTAAAACAGCATAGTCTGTCAGAGTGAGCAGGGCTGGCCCTTGGAGGTGGCAGGGTGGTCAACGGCCACAGGCCCGACGCCCCTCAAGGCCCGATTTTTTTTTTTTTTTTGGAAAAAAATTATACGTCTTTTTATTAAAAGCAATATGTATATTTAGTGTTTAAATACAATTAAATAACCACTATCTTGGTCTAGTAGCAAATGAGTATTATTTATAACCAAAAGGTTGTAGGTTCTAGTATCACTTGAGCTGTGTTTAGTTCTTTTTAAGTTTTTTATACAAAATTTTTTTACACAACTTAAATTATAACCAAGTAAGCCCATATAAAAATCAAACTGTTTAAACCCAACAAAATACTCCTTTTACTAAGGCCCAAAAAAAATTTCGCCTTCAGCCCAAAAGTTTATTTGCTTTCTCGGAGCCGACCCTGAGAGTAATGGGGCTCTCAAATTGGAGAATGTGATGGGCTCGGTTAAGACAATTTAATCGTCGTTCTTAAGAAAAATGACATGGCATAAGAAGTAAAGATTTAGGCAGAAAACAGCAAAGTCTTGGGTTTGAATATTATCCCAAATGAGGTTTACTGCAATAGGCTTTTGGGTTGCAAGTCTTTCCCGAAACATAAGATGTTGGCTCGGGTTACCCAACGCTATATGTGATTGCGAACATATGCGTTTCGTCAATGGGTTATGGGAAGTCGAGATTTATTCATGAATGTTAAAAGAAATAAATATATATGGGTCATGTAAATTGCCAATAGGTTAATTCTTGGCCCAGATTTAATTTGTAACTATGTCCAGCCCAATTAAACATTCTTTACTTACATGACGTCATGGACTTTTAGCATATAAAAATGGATTTAATCCATAGAATATTTTAAGTGTTTTAAAGTGATAATTAAAACGGTTATACGCATTAACTCACGGCTATCATGTCTGAAACCAACAACACTTGGGTTTTACAAACAATCGGGTGGGTTTTACCGACCTTTTTATGTTAGTTACTTTACCGTAACAGAAGTAAACAAAACCAACTTAATGCGCCTCGGCACACCGCCATGGCCTGAGACCGACAATGCTCGGGATGATTGGTCCACTTAGCAGCGTGTGATCGGGCCAAGTAATTTACTTTTCTTTTTGTTTTCTTTAAATTGATAATTAAGCGGTTATTTGCGTCAACTCACTGCTGCCATACTCGGGAACGACAACGCTCGGGTTATACAAAAAACGGGTTTACTAACCTTTTTGTTTTAGTTCCGGTATTGTACGAACATGACAGAAACAGAATTTCCGTTGACTCACCACTTCAACGCTGGGGAATGACAACAGTCAAGCTTTACTGACACTCAAGTTTTACCGTCCGACACCACCCATTGGTCCACCTTAATTATTATAATTTTTTTGTTTTATTTTTGGTTTTAGTGTTGATGCAATAACACACGTAACCGAAACCGACCGAATTTGCATCGACTTACCGCCTTACTGCTTGGGACCGACAACGCTTGGTTTTTGCCTCCGCCCAGGTTTTTCAATTTGTCCCGGCGCAACGCGCCGGGTGAAACACTAGTTATATATAACAATTACAAACTTTGGTGCCGCTAAGTGCTGATTGGGTCAATTTAGGTTGTGTTTCAAATAAAACGGATGAACTCGTAAAACTTAGTTAAAGGGAGATTGGGTTAAACACGCTAAAGCCACTCAAAAATCTCAATAATTATTTTATCAAGATTAAGATTACTATTAATAATATTTTCTTAATCATAATTAACCCATTTATTTCTAGTCATTTTATAAAAAAAATGGAAAAGCTAAATGCCATTTAGACTTACAGATAAGTGCATAAAGTATTTTTATTATTATTATTATTATTATTATTATTATTATTATTATTATTATTATTATCAATTCGGGACATCGCATAGCAACAGGTAGACTCTTATAGCTTGACCCTAGTTTACAAAAGCTCAAATATTGTCTTACTCCCTACTCTTCAGAGAAAAAGTGTATACATGATAATAAAACTAAAGTAAATTAGATGAACTTGCAGTTGCAATAAACAGGAAAAACTAACTAGTATGATTTACATGTAAACTTGGCCATATCCAAGAACAATATTCAGTTGGAGTTAGAACAATAAAAGATAATGAATTACTTGTCGATATAAAACAGCATAGAGCTTTAGCTGCATTAGTAACAAGTCGACATCGATTTTCTTTGAAGCTAAATAATCCCGGAGGTCTAAGATAGTTCTCCACATATCAAATAAAGATCTCTGTGTTGTGAAACATAATATCAAATGATGCAGCATGAAAACAGCACAAAGAGTAAGAAAATATTATTAATTTAGTGATACGAATCCAAACCTCAGCAGTTGCCCTTTGAAGATCCAATGCGGCTTCTGCACTTGCATTAGCAAATTGCCACTGCACTTGTATATTGTAAAGTAGCTCCAAATACTGAGCAACTTTTTGATCTGTCACATTCTTTTCCTTTCTATTGTCGACAATTTTAGTGAAAACAGAAAGTATATTTGCATTAAAGAAGTGTCTTCGACCCGATGACTTATATGGCTTTACAGAGGTGAGACTCACATCAGGATCAACCCCTCTAGTTGGGGTCGGGCTGACCCCTCTAGTTGGTGCCGGGCTGACCCCTCTAGCTGGGGCCGGGCTGACCCCTCTAGCTGGTGCCAGGCTAATCCCTCTAGCAGGAGTCGGGCTGACCCCTCTAGCAATAGAAGTTTTGACCCCGTTGGTGGGGGCAAGACTGGCAAGCGAAGGGCCGACCTTGGCAACACTGACGGGACTAACACCTCTCGAGGCTAAAACGTGTGGTGAAGATGGTTGGGATTCAACCGACGCTTGATTTGTAGCATCAGTTGAAGATTCGGGTAAAGGCTTGCTATTATTACTTGGGAAGGATGGTTTCTTAAGGTTTGGAGTCATACTAGATATATAAGGAAAATGAATGGTTTTATTTAAAACAGTTGAACCTACTGTCCCGGGCCACAGATGTTTACTAACTGGTTTAACATGTGAGCCATCTGAAGGTTCCAAATTCTCTGACTGGTTAACAACATTAGAACTTGTTGTGCCAGGCCGTCTTTGCTGATTAACTTGTTTAACATACGAGATAGCTGACGATTTAAAATTCCCTGAACGATTAGAAACATTAGGCCGTCGATGCTGATTAACTGGTTTAACAGGTGAGCCATCTGACCTGTCAACAACATCTGAACCTGTCGTGCCACCACGTGAGCCATCGTGAGGTTTCAAACTGTCTAACTGATCATTAACATTAATATTTTCTGTCTCGTGTGCAGGCTTAGTTGACAGAGGAGTCTGTTCATCTTCAACATTCAACAAAGGTTGTGAGGTGTGATGATTACTGGTTTCATCTGACGGTCCAGAAGCGGTTGAAAAGGTCTTTTTGGAATGCCATAAAGAGTCTGTTAACCTATTATTAATAACCTTTTTAGCAACGAATCCAACGCCATGGACCGCGTGAACAGCTGAGGATAATCCCCAAGAGGATTTCGACCTACCACGGCGATTCGTTCCGTCGTTACTTTCAGAATGATTCGAAGGTGATGCTCGGTCTGATTCATGTGCATCCATCCACACTATTAAATTCTCACTATATTCATATCTTCTTTCATAGAAACTAAAAACCTAATTGAATAAAAACTAATGAGATCTCAGTTTGATCATTAATAGCCAGCCTATATATGTTTAACCTCCACAAATCAGACTTAATTTGAATCTTCTTTCAGATGAAGATTATATTTAATTATGAAAACTTTCAACGTAATCTCAGTTTCGTCATTAACGAGCCTAGATTTGACCTAGATAACGATGCTGATATGAAATCTACAGAATACTCATGCGATTGATGAAGAACAAGGAGAAAACAATCAATCTGACCGGTAATCACGTTGTCCGTGTGCGTTTGAAAGGAAAACAAACAGATGAATATTTTTGGCGCCACGGGAGAGAGATGGTCTGGTCTGGTCTGGTCTGCAAAAGCAAAATAAATAATAAAATCATTTATCACGAACTTCGGTTTTAGTCTCATGTTGCATATTAGCCGGCGGTATGGTTTCCGAGCGTTTAAGCTTTGAAACAAGTGTGGGTATTGTTAAAACAGCATAGTCTGTCAGAGTGAGCAGGGCCGGCCCTTGGAGGTGGCAGGGTGGTTAACGGCCACAGACCCGACGCCCCTCAAGGCCCGATTTTTATTTTTTTTTGGAAAAAAATTATACGTCTTTTTATAAAAGCAATATGTATATTTAGTGTTTAAATACAATTAAATAACCACTATCTTGGTCTAGTGGCAAATGAGTATTATTTATAACCAAAAGGTTGTAGGTTCTAGTATCACTTGAGCTGTGTTTAGTTCTTTTTAAGTTTTTTATACAAAATTTTTTTACACAACTTAAATTATAACCAAGTAAGCCCATATAAAAATCAAACTGTTTAAACCCAACAAAATACTCCTTTTATCTAAGGCCCAAAAAAATTTTCGCCTTCAGCCCAAAAGTTTTTTTGCTTTCTCGGAGCCGACCCTGAGAGTAATGGGGCTCTCAAATTGGAGAATGTGATGGGCTCGGTTAAGACAATTTAGTCGTCGTTCTTAAGAAAAATGACATGGCATGAGAAGTAAAGATTTAGGCAGAAAACAGCAAAGTCTTGGGTTTGAATATTATCCCAAATGAGGTTTACTGCAATAGGCTTTTGGGTTGCAAGTCTTTCCCGAAACATAAGATGTTGGCTCGGGTTACCCAACGCTATCTATGATTGCGAACATATGCCTTTTGTCAATGGGTTATGGGAAGTCGAGATTTATTCATGAATGTTAAAAGAAATAAATATATATGGGTCATGTAAATTGCCAATGGGTTAATTCTTGGCCCAGATTTAATTTGTAACTATGTCCAGCCCAATTAAACATTCTTTACTTACATGACGTCATGGACTTTTAGCATATAAAAATGGATTTAATCCATAGAATATTTTAAGTGTTTTAAAGTGATAATTAAAACGGTTATACGCATTAACTCACGGCTATCATGTCTGAAACCAACAACACTTGGGTTTTACAAACAATCGGGTGGGTTTTACCGACCTTTTTATGTTAGTTACTTTACCGTAACGGAAGTAAACAAAACCAACTTAATGCGCCTCGGCACACCGCCATGGCCTGAGACCGACAATGCTCGGGATGATTGGTCCACTTAGCAGCGTGTGATCGGGCCAAGTAATTTACTTTTCTTTTTGTTTTCTTTAAATTGATAATTAAGCGGTTATTTGCGTCAACTCACTGCTGCCATACTCGGGAACGACAACGCTCGGGTTCTACAAAAAACGGGTTTACTAACCTTTTTGTTTTAGTTCCGGTATTGTACGAACATGACAGAAACAGACCGAATTTCCGTTGACTCACCGCTTCAACGCTGGGGAGTGACAACAGTCAAGCTTTACTGACACTCAAGTTTTACCGACCGACACCACCCATTGGTCCACCTTAATTATTATAATTTTTTTGTTTTATTTTTGGTTTTAGTGTTGATGCAATAACACACGTAACCGAAACCGACCGAATTTGCGTCGACTTACCGCCTTACTGCTTGGGACCGACAACGCTTGGTTTTTGCCTCCGCCCAGGTTTTTCGATTTGTCCCGGCAACGCGCCGGGTGAAACACTAGTTATATATAACAATTACAAACTTTGGTGCCGCTAAGTGCTGATTGGGTCACTTGGCGGCACTGTATTGTCCTTGAATTTTGTTTTTTTTTCTTTTTTGTTCCGTTATCGTGACAAAAATAAAGGAAAGCAGAATGTATTCGCGTAGACTCACTGCCTTTTATTTTAATTTTGGTACCATAGCCAATGTGACGGAAATAAGCCGAATTTGCGTAGACGCGACGCTTCAACTTCCGGGATCGGCAATGCTCAGATCTTCCCAACGCCAGAGTGTTACTGACTGACGCCACTCAGTTGATTCACTTCAAATTATATATTTTTTGTTTTATTTTTGGTTTTAAGTTCATGTATCATAACACACTTAACCGAAACCAACCCAATTGGCATCGACTTATCGCCTCAACACCCGGGACCGACAACATCGCCCGGGGTTTATCAACCTGCCCGGTACATGTGCCGGGTATAACACTAGTTTTAAATAAATTACAAAAAAAATACATCTTTGGTTTGTCACCTCTAAATAGTTCAAAAATTAAGAATCACAACTAGCCCCGTAATAAAACGAAACTCATAGTGAACTGTTCAACTTAAAGTTTGCTTTTATAATAAATGAAGGGCATGAAAAAAAATTATGTGTTCATTATATTACACGAACTAATGAATGAAGTTTGTATATGTTTTAACCAGACGAGTGAGCATGAATAGTTGTCTCGTTAATTCATGAGCGCTCAATTTACATAGGTTAATGTTTGTTTAGTCAATATGGGGCTAGCCTACTTGGTAGAGCTATATGTCTCTTAGAGAGAAGGTCTTGAGTTTAAACCCAGGCAAGTGAGTATATCATTAGTGTAAAGTAGATAGATTGGGAGTGTAACATTTTTCGTTAAAAAAAATGTCTGTTTTGGAGTGTAACATTTTTCATTAAAAAAAATGTTTGTTCATTTACTTTGATGTTCCTTTAAAGTACTATTGTGGTTTGTATACTAAGGAACCTTTATAGCTTCAATGCCATGGGGAGGTTCCAAGGGGCACTACCTCTAAGGTTAAGTACAGGGGTGTTTAAAATATCCAAACCTGATTAACCCGACTCGACCTAAACCTGATTAGGGTCCGGTTAAATAGGGTTAAAAAATATTAATCGGGTTATTCGGGTTAACCCGAATTGTTAATATGGTCGGGTTTCGGGTTCATTTTTTTGAAAAAATCGAGCTTCGAGTTAACCCGAATAACCCAATTAGTGGTGATACTTTACTTTAAATACGATAATAAAAAGGTAAAAAAAGCACTAAAAAGTCAATACTAGAAGTTTATAAAGGAGCTAATTATTCTTCTTGCTCATGGCCCATTCGACGGGAAGTTCATTTTGTTTTGTTCATTTAATTAAATGAACGAACATGAACACATGTTTCACTCGTTCATCTATGCTCGTGAACGTTCATTTATGATCGTTCATTTAAGTCTGTTCACGTTCGTTCATGTTCGTTTACATATTCATAGAAAATTATTAAATATTATTTGCATTTAAAAATTATATCACCCTAATATGTTTATATTTGTTTGTTTGTGTTCAATTAAATGCATTCATCTATGTTCGTTTATGTATGTTTGTGTTCGCTAATGTATGTAGATATACGTTCCTTCATGTTTGTTTATCTTTGTTTAGTTATGTTCATTTATGTTCATAAACTGTTTGTTTTGATTTTAAATGAATGAACATAAAGAAACACAAACATGTTTATTTTTTAACTAACGAATATGAACACAAATATTTGTTTGATTAAGTGTTCGTTTAAAGTTAAATGAACGAACACGAACATGCCTTTGTTCATGTCTGTTCGGTTCGTTTACAATCCTATATGCAATTATAAGATAATTACTTGTGAAGGAAATTAAAAAACGAGTGGAACGAGAAATTTTGCATCCCACAAGTTACAAACATAAAAATCAACTTAAAATTATATAGTAGCATGGTCAACCCGATTAACCCAACTAACCCGAATAACCTGAACCCGACTAACCTGAACCTTAATGGGGTCGGGTTTCGGGTTAGATATTTTTTATGAAAAACCCGACTAACTCGACCCGATTAACCCGAAACCCCGATTGGGTTAACCCGACGAACACCCCTAGTCAAGTAGCAACGCCTCTGGTCGCGGGGGGGGGGGGGGGGATTTTTTTACATTATTCGTTTCTAATATTTATATATTTTTTTGAATTCTAATTTTATTTATTGTAAGTAAATTAATAATATACTTAGGGTTTGATGATAAAAGAGTTTCATAAATAAATGAGATGTTATAACCGGGTTTAAAAGTTATCAGGGTTTGGTGAGACACAAGACCCGCTTATTTTTTATCACGGTATAAAACTTGAGGGTTTCACAAATAATTGGTTAAGCTAATAAGGTACGCCGGAAAGGAAAAAGGATTAAAATCGGGAAATGGTGCGAGCCGGCTTTCTCACGGCTATTCGATCATTTCTGTAATATACGAAAATTCGAAACAATATAAAGCAATAACCGTCGAATATTTGGGGTGTTAATATTTAGTTAAGCAGATGGAACGTCAACGAAAAATAGCCGAACATTTTAGATAATGAGAAAAATAAAGTTTATGGGTTAGTTAAATTAAATTCTAAACATAAAGGTTTGTACTGTAAATATTAAATAAAATATGAAACAAAGTAAGGGGACTAGTTTCACCAAATACCAAAAGTTAATTTGAATGCAGTACATCATCTTCTTGATCTCCGATATTTCCGGAGAAGATTATGAATATCAGTTATTAGGATTTGTGTATATATATATATCTAAAGCCTCTCTATTCACGAAACCTACCGTCATTATATTTCGGTTCCGCCGCTAACCACCACCGCAACTGTTTTAATCATCGCTTCTGCAACCTCCGCCACCACTGTCTCTAGTTTCTTTTCCGACATAAACCGTCACACCTTCCATTAAGGATAACCTCTGCTGGTCGACGAGGACGAGAATACAAGTATACAACGATTGGCTTCTATGTCGTATTTGAAGCCATTTAACTTACGATTTCTGAACGCGGCCGTAAGCGTTCGTGCGTTTGCCGCCGCAGCCACTGTCTTATTCCTCGGAATTGTTATCGCTCATCCGCTGAGGTATCGAACACGTTCTCTGTTTCTGTTTCGCCTATGATTTTAATCGTAGCCTATAGGTGATCGTTGATCTATTTCCCGCGACGTAAAACCTTGTTTAATTAGAAGATTTTGTTAAAACCAAAAGTTAAATATATACGGAGGTGCCCATGCATGTACATATATATCATGAATGTTGTATGTATAGTCTGTTCATATATAATTGATATCTAGATTTTAAGGTGATAGCCATATTGTAACTAATATGAATTTTCTCTATTTTTTTTATGAATCTGGTATATATAACCAGTAGCCAAATTTATGAATTTAAATTAAAAATGATTATAAGCATATAAAGAGTTTTGTTGGTTTCAATAAGAAGTTGAGTAAAGTTAGTTTTGTTCCTATATAACGAGGAAGTAAAGGTTTAGTAATTCATAATATATTTAAAGCTTAAACGTTTTTGAATAATTACTAAAAATGATCTTATGGCAGTGAGTTTTCAACAATAAATTTTGAATTTTAGAAGGCATATGTCGTGGGCAGAAATCAACGTATCAACCTATGTAAACTAAATTTGTGAATCTAAATAATAAAATTGTAAATAAACCGTAGGCTCTCATAGTTGATGAAGGCAAGCCAACTTGTTTACTTTGGCTTAATAATTAAGGTACGGTTTCCGTCTTTATTTCCTTTTTGTATTATTAATATTTCGTTACTTCGTAGTACGGATTCTGTTTTTGTTTTCTCTTAGTATTATTTATATTCCATTACTTTGTAATGGTTTCTGTTTTAGTTTACTCGTAGCATAAATTATATTCCATTTTATATTCGGTGTCCGTCACTTTGTAGTGCGGACTTTTCAGTTTGAGTTCAGTTTATTTACTTGGTATGTTTTATATTTGTTTTTGTAGCATGCAATAGATTATATATTTTGTACTCGTTATTGCATGTTCCGTTAGTAGCATTTTCGTTGCATATTTATATGAAATTATTTTGTACTCTGTCACCCGAGCATGTCTGAAATGTCGTATGGGCGTCAACGGCATGCACTTATCGTGATAGTGTGTAATAAAAGTTCACGGCGTCTCTAGCTTGGCCCCTAGAGGCGTATAGATCGATCTTAGCTCTGAGTTTGCGTTTGTTGTGTGGAGACGGAATAATGGGTGTACGCCACGCTCACCGTCTCATAGGTGCATGGACTAGCTAGCTGTGTACCAGTCTGTTCTGTTTAGGCTCATGGGTGCTTCCTTCTCACGTGACTTTTGAGTTCTTGATATGTGTAGTCACGTGGTTTGATGTGTGTGTATGTTCTGATATGTTTCTGTATGCATTTGATTTTGTTCCGACAAAGTATTGAATTATGCGTCAGTTTATGTTTAGTATTTTTGCAAGTAAAAAGTTGGTTTCAAGTTTGAATCAAAGTTCTTAGACTTACTTTTTTTTCGTCTGTCCTTACCTATACTATTGTTCTTTCCGATACTGGGTAATTTTTGGCTCAGCCGTATTTTCTTTGTTGTGTGTTTCCTATTTGTTTACAGGTAATCTGGGACTCGGGGAGTTAGTGATGAGATAAACTAATGAAGTTCAAGATTTTAAAAAGTTAATTCATTTTGGCATAATAATATGACTTAGGTTGCTTTGATTATTGTAATTTGGATTGTGGCTTTGGTTTGATATCTGTAATAGTGACACGTCAGCCTGTTCTGGGTTTGGGTGTTACAATTTCAATGTTTGAATTGAAGATTCATACTGTCAGACTTATTTGATCTTATCAAATGTTATCATTTTTCTCGAATAAATCATGAATTCTATAAGATACTATTAAAGATCTTATCGAAAACTTACAGCAGCTTGCCAAACAAAGGCTAAAAGAAAAAAGAACGGGGGTATAACTTAAGGGTGTTCTTCGGGTTATTTATTCGAGTTTTGGGTTGTTTGGGTCGGTTTGTTCGGGTTTGAGATCAAAACAAATTGACCCAAGAACCGACCCAAATAAGTTCGGTTTATTCGGGTTTCGGGTTGAACGGATCGGGTTTATTCGGGTCGGGTTTGGGGTTTAACAAATTAAAAAAATATGTCCACCTTTGACAATGTCATAAATTAAAAAAGCATATTCCGAGCCGTTATAAAACCATAATATGCAACCATATTCAACAATAACATATATTATTTAGCAAAACATGAAATTTATCATACAGGCATGCATTAGACTGGATGAAGGAGTGTTGTAGTATGTAGATCAATACATGCTCGATACATATTTGTTTAAATACTATACTATTTAAGTTTTTGAATTGAATATACATTCTCAACATGCTTTATGGTCATTAATGCATTGGGATGTGATAAATCCAATATTATCGAAGTCTTGAGAACAATCGAACAAGAATACATAAGGTTAATATGTTATTTCAACGCTAAACTACCCTATAAAAATTAGGAATACATGCATCGATGTATTATACTTCGGGTTATTCGGGTCAACCCGAATTTGGGTATTTCAACCCAAATACCGACCCGAATATTTTATCTCGGATTCGGGTTAGGAGCTTAATCCGTTCAGGTTATTCGGGTCTCGGGTCACTTCGATTCGGGTTCGTTATTCGGGTACGGTTAAAAAACACACCCCTAGTATGACTGGCATAACATCTACGATTCAGGGTTTGGTGAGACACAAGACCCGCTTATTTTTTACTATAAAATTTTTTATTAATCATAAATAATATCTTATTTTTAAATATTATAATTTTTAGTATATCTCTATTTTATAGGATTTTCATTAAATAATTGATGAGATTAATTTTTAATTTAATTAGATGTTATAACCCGTTTAAAGGCTATCTGGGTTTGATGAGACCCATACCCGTAAATTCAGATCAAATACACATGAAACCTACATTTACAAATAGAGCAATCTGATTGCTTGATAAAAAAATAGGAAGCAAAGAGTATTCATGATGTGATGAATGTAAACATTCATAGTGTATTTGTTGCATCGCAAAATCCAAGGAAATTATCTTAACAAATAGTTGGTGGAGTGAAAGGTAAGAATTCATCTACGTCTTTCTAAAAGTCAACTTTACAAATCAAAACATAATTAAGTTAAACAAACATTTTAGAAGTTAAAAAGAAATTTATAACAAAAGAAAATTGATAATCCTTAGAAGTTTAAAAATATTAAATTAATATGTTTTAACTAACAATTTAATGTAAATTAATAAAGGAATTTAGAATTTAATAAGGATAAAGAACAAATAAAATTTGATTAATATCTTTAAATTAATCTGATTTAAGCATGCCATTTTGATACGAATGCTTTAGGTTTCCGTGGTTATAAAAACATATGAAATCAACTTGCACGTCAAGTTTCATAAACGTTGCGTTGTTATTTAATTATTATTGATATTAACATCAAGTTTCATAAATGTTGCGTTGTTATTTAATTATAATCGATATTAACAGCTGCCAGACGACGAAGGATTTTAGACTTTGAGTTGCTTCTCCCATCGGTTTGCTTTTTGATTCATTACCCAGGTAACTCAGTCACACCCATAAACTATCCCGGCACTATTTAGCTCTTATGTGATTTGATAAAAAAAAAAGAAAAAAACCTCTAATATGTGTTGATTTCAATAATTTAAAAAGAGGTTTGAGAGAGTTTTTTTTTTTCTAAATATTTGTTTGAATTGATTTTTAATATTACGATGAACATCTTAGATCGATGGAGCCAAAAAAATCATTCGTTAGTTACCGGTCGTTTATTGCTGAGAACTTGAAATCTTATAATCAGTGTGGAATTAATGAGCTCCGGGGGAGACAAATCCGATCATGTTTTCATGGCTGGATGATTCTCTCCAACCATCCGGATAATGTGTTGTGGTCTCTTTGGAACCCGCTCACCTCTAAGATGATTCGTCTCCCACCTTTGACTCATAGAGAGATAGATTCTTACGTATGTTGTTTGTCATCTCCACCCGAGGATCAAAGTTCGGTTTTCATGCTATTACCGGAAGAATCTCCTACCATTGTTTTCTGTCGGCTCAATGACAAAAGAAAAGGATTGAAATGGATCAAAATGTCATATGTTAAACAACTATCCAACTTAAGTGGCTTAGATACTGTTTCCTTAAATGTTTGACTTGTTGCGGTGGCAAGGTATACGCATTGACCACATTTGACATTGTATTTCATGGTAACGAAACAGTGATAAGTCTACTGCCGTTTGTGGAAATCCCAATCTCAGGTGGCCGTTTAACTCGTATACCGTATCGTGATAATCTTGGCTTCATTCGTTATTTTCTGAAAGAATCTTGTACAGAACTATTCTTCCTTAAGATATGCTTTAGAAAAGACAATGAAACAATGATTAGTGAGGTTTTTCTGTTTAAACTTGACATGACTATTATGATGTGGAAAGAAATGGAAGACCTCAAAGATGAAATATTTTTTCTCAAATATGCTAGTGACAACTCCTACTCTATATTCCACAAGTCCGTAGGTACCTCCGAAATTGGGGGTTACGTGCATATACTTGGTGAGATGGACAACATAATATTCTCATTTCATGTCAAAGAACAAACCATGTCACTATGTTCAATGCCTTGTAGCGTACGAGAAAGCCAAGTGTTAGTGTGGGCGATGCTTGTATTTAAGGTGCTTTTTTTTACTAGAATATGTTAACTTTACTTATTATCATATTTTGTGTAGGTTAGAATTTGATCATGGTGAATTTGAAAAAGAAAAAGAACATGAAGTTAAGCATACTGAGATAGTCATAAAAACGGATAACGATGAATATCATAGCACTACGAGTGAGGACCGCATGCTCATTGTTCCATTTCATATTTTGGAAATGATCATGGAGCACTTTGTTGGTGTTGAATATATTAGATTTCGTGCAACATGCAAACAATGTTTTCTAGCAGCACCTTTAATTCAATGGAGAAACGTTTCACCATGGTTGATGATGTCAAAAAAGAATCAAGGCATTATCACTTTAAGAGATCCCACACACGGTGGCAATTATTTTATAAAAGTACCTGAAGAACTGAATGATGAGTACGGGTTCGAAGTATGGTTGGATTTTGATGAATACAACTCATAAAATCAACCTAATGTTCTTTAATCCATTTACACGTAAAATAAAAAAGCTCCCATGGTTGCGTTATTGTGTGGGAAGCTTTTGTTTTTCAGCACCACCTACTTCCCCCGATTGTGTGGTCGTTGGATTTGCAAAAGGGCCTTGGCATGTGTACATCCACTGTGCGTCTCATGATCCCCAATCCTGACACAAATATCATCTGGATTTTGGCACTGATGATCCATTTCATTTTAACATTCCAACATTCAGTGGTCGAGATATTTATTCCTTGTGTAACATGGAAAGTATTCATGTTTTTAGAGACATTGATGAAGAAGAATACAGTTGGGAGCTTGTTATAGACGAAATGCCTAGAAGTTGTTGTAGCTCTCCATTCTATCAAAATGTGATCAGCATCTACTACTTGTTAGCGTGTGTGAGTTTGAAGAATGCGTAAAGGTGTTCATACTAAATGATTCTACAAACGAATGGGAGAAATTAGATGGTTTAGGAAAACACATGATTTATATTTCTACTACATCATGCATCTGCCTTGAATCTAAGTCACCAGAAATGAGAAACAAGATTTATTTTCCAAAATTATGGCAAACAAAGATGGTGTTCTATTCTCTCGAGACATGCAGGTATCACACATTTGATGACAACTTCCAAGAAATTTTTGTGGCCGATTTATCCGAAATTATATCTCATTGCGACGCTCATAACATGGATTGAACCTAGCTGGTCCTAAAATAACAATTCGTAGCTTGCAATTTCTAAGTTATTTATGTAGCACCCCCTTCCCTTGCGTGATGTCATGTACTTTAGTGAGATTAGCAACCTCGGTACACATCATATCCCTTTTCTAATGTCATTAAAATCGACTAAGTTCCTTTACCAGAGAATCAAATAAAGACATTTCTTTTTTCGTATTTTGATGTCTTGCTCCTTTGTAGGCCTACTGCCATTCTATTGATAAGTATATAAACACACTATGGTTTATCGAGATGTTGCCATTGATCAAACCTAATCAATGGTTCATCTTAGTCAATTATTAAATATTATTTACATTTAGAAATTATATCACCCTAATAGGTTTTATATTTGTTTGTTTGTGTTCAATTAAATGCATTCATTTATGTTCGTTTATGTATGTTTGTGTTCATTTATATATATAGATATATGTTCCTTCATGTCCGTTATCCTTGTTTAATTATGTTCATTTATGTTTATAAACTGTTCATATAGATTTTAAATGAACGAACATAAACAAACACGAACATTTTTATTTATAACTAACGAACATGAACACAAATATTTGTTTGATTAACTTTTCGTGCTCGTGTTCGTTTAAAGTTAAATGAACGAACACGAACATGCCTTTGTTCATGTCCGTTCCGTTCGTTTACAAGCCTATATGCAATTATAAGATAATTACTTGTGAAGGAAATTAAAAAATGAGTGGAACGAGAAATTTTGCATCCCACAAGTTACAAACATAAAAATCAACTTAAAATTATATAGTAACATGGTTAACCCGATTAACCCGACTAGCCCGAAACCCGAATAACCCGAACCTGACTAACCTGAACCTTAATAGGGTCGGGTTTCGGGTTAGATATTTTTTATGAAAAACCTGACTAACCTGACCCGATTAACCCGAACCCCCGATCGGGTTGACCCGACGAACACCCTAGTCAAGTAGCAACGCCTCTGGTCGGGGAGGGGGGGGGGTGTTGTTTTACATTATTTGTTTATAATATTTATATATATTTTTTTTGAATTCTAATTTTATTTATTGTAAGTAAGTTAATAATATACTTAGGGTTTGATGATAAAAGGGTTTAACAAATAAATGAGATATTATAACCCGGTTTAAAAGTTATCAGGGTTTGGTGAGACACAAGACCCGCTTATTTTTTTCACTATAAAACTTTTTTATTAATTATAAATAATATTTTTTAAATATTATAATTTTTAGTATATCCCTATTTTATAGGATTTTCAATCAAATAATTGATGAGGTTAATTTTTAATTTAATGAGATGTTATAACCAGTTTAAGGGCTATATGAGTTTGGTGAGACTTATACCCGTAAATTCGGGTCAAATACACACGAAACCTCCATTTACAAATAAAGCAATCTGATTGCTTGAAAAAAATAGGGAGCAAACAGAGAGATTTTAAATGTTTCATTTATATATATTATCTACCTATACTATTAAAGCAATAGGCTTTTTGTACAAATGGCATCAAGCTATTGGTCCATAACTATAATTTTCATAGAGACTAAGGCTTCTCAAATTTTCTTGATAATTAAATAAATTTTTTTACGTAAAATGATTTTAAATGTTTATCATTAAAATCAAAACGATTACAATAAAGTGGCAGGCAAACGGGCAACAAGTTTCGCTGCAACCCGCTTTTGAATAGCAAAACCAATTCTACTAAAAACAAAGCGTTGGGTCGTAGGAGACGACAAAGTACCATGAACGACACGCTGAACCCTGTTTAGAAAATTCACGGTCTCCGGGGCCAGAAACCCAAATGTATCAAAAGCAAAAAGGAGAAACACGTGTTGATTTTCTAAACAGGTTTTCTCGTGTTTGGCAACTTTGCCCGATTCGGCCTTCAACGCAGCCTGACCCACAACAAATCCGCGGTCCCTGAGCCCGACAAGAGGAAACACTCCTGTAAGGTCCACACAAGCGTGTTTCCCCCATGCCCACCCAAACACAAGAATATCAGCTGGTCGTAACGTGGACCTCCCTTCGAGCGGATCTGTAAGAAAATTAACTGGGTCTCCTTTTTTGCAGAAATCCCTGCCCGTTTAAGAACATCGCACAGAACATCCTTAACCAAATCATGCCTATATTTAAAACCGGGTAATTCTTTGCAATGCACCGCATGGTCTCCAAAGGAATCCAAACAAACTTTGCGGCAAACAGACTTTGAATAATATTATTCAAAAATAAACAATTCAATTCATATATTAATGTTAATAATAATTATTATGATTGTAACACTCCAATAAATTTAATGGTGGTCAAATCTTTTGAATATTTAATGGTGGTCAATGCTAATTAAGTTTCTATCGTCAACATTATTTATTTTCATATTTTTATTTTCCCTTACTTATAACTAGGATAGAGCCCGTGTGATACACGGGTGGTTAAAAAAATAAAAAAAAACTAAGTCACGTGTTATAACATAACTAAAAGGGTTCGTGTCCCATATTGTGTTTAGAAGAAGAGATGATAAAATAGGAAGCTGCTCACATGACATATACGTGACATCTTATGTAGAAGTCATAGAATGATGCCATGTGGAAAAATCATCTTGCTTTAATATTAGATTATACACTTTTGACCCGTAAACTCGTAATACCTCTGTAAAAAAAAATTCAGCAAATTGATGGGAAGACAAAGGATGGGAAGACACGGGGAGACCCGGGTTAGATACCGGATGCCGACCGGATTTTCCCTGATGCATAAAACCTGTCGTGCCTTTGGGCGGGGTGAGCGGGGATTTTACCGGGAATGCCAAATGATCCTTAGGTTCCAGCGTGGGTCCCGATATTGTCAACATAGTCTGGACTGAGGGTGATGGGGCCGCGAATGCGATCGCGTTATCACTTAACTGAGAAAGTAGTCGTTCAAAAAAAAATTATTATTTCTTAGGTTATAACTAACTTGAGATAATTAGAAATTTTTAATAATATAATTCTAAGAAAGTCATAATTGGTTTATTTGAGTTAATTAATAAATATTAAATATTAATGAATGCATTAATTGTCATGTGATTTAACATAAAAATGTATTAAATTAAAGGAATGGTAATTAAAAAATTAGTTAATTACGTGGAATATATATAAATGGAAATTGATTAGTTGGCATCCCATGTGGATAGCATATTGGAAGGGCATGTGTAAAACGTATATTACTTTAATATATTAGTTAGATTATATTGTAGAATGAAATCCAAGTTATTCTTTTTTTCAATACCGAATGTGCATGGGGTACTCGGCTCTATAAACAGCACCATCATCTTCTTTCCACTTTATCCTCTCTATGAGCAAAACTACTCCTGTCCAATTTTTCAATCAAGTTCTTATTATTAGAGTTATACTCAAGTGCGCTACAACGATTATGGTATGGTTAGCCTATTAATGTTATTTTTCCTATCGTATTATGGATTGTTTATTGACTGACATGAATTATTGATTACGAATCATTTATTTATTGATACAAACTACCGATTTCGAATTTGATTTTGATTTCTTTTTAATTGTTATGATACGTTTTTGGACCCTAATGCGAAGAATTGTTTGATATTCAGATCATGAGTCTGACGAGTTTACCATTCCTCCACCCCGCTGAATCCTTTCCAAAAAGTATACTTCTTCGATCTGTGAAGGTGTGTTAAGCATATAGTCATTGCGGTTACAAACTGGTTCTGTTTCTGATTAAACTATAAGAACCTTCAGTCTAAGAAACCTGCTTAGCTTCTCCCCCTGCTATATGTATTGGCACTATATTCAGCTAATAGAGTATTGGATTCCATCAAGTATTTTTGACACCTTTTTGATTTACTTTAGCCTGCTATGTTATTTTGTTGTTTTTATTGTATTTGTAATTTATATGCTAAATTTATAGCATGAATTATTTATTGATTTATGAGAACCATTGATTACAAATCGTTTGATATGAACCACCGATTACAAATTTGATTTTGATTTTAATCAAACTGTTATGATAAGTTTTTGGGCTCACCTACGAATAATTATTTTGATATTGGATTTCATAACATGTGTTGACACGTTTTGAGTTTATCATTTTCGTTATTTTTCTCATGAGAAACGTGAGTGAGTCGAGGCGTATAGATCGATCATGGGAAAAATACATCGTCTCACTACTGAATGTTTATGGATTGGTCATAAGAATATTGAATTATTGGAGACGTATGTATCAATCCTCTTAGAGAAAATATCATCTTAACCATGTCCTCACGAAACCTTATGAGTTATGACACCGTTATTTTATATTTTTATTCATTAGTTGAGGAATTTGATATGGAATTATTGTTTATGAGATTGATCAAAGTTTCGAATTGATATGTTATAAGTGCTAATTGATAAAATATATTATAAGTTGAAAGTTTATAATTTATAATGTCTATGATTTCGTTATCCGTTCACTAAGCGTTTCGCTCAGACGTGATTTTGTATTGTTGTTTTATTGCCCGTTAGGTATTCAAGATTATCCATGAAGAATCGATCGAAGGCTTGGGAAAATATTAAAGATCAAAAGTTTTAGAGAAATAAATGATGTCTTGTACTCATTTTTGTATTTATTGTAAAAATGTAATGTTTTATCATTAATGAAAATGTAACATTTAATTCTAACCTATTATAAAATTGGCACGTCAGGCTAGCGCGGCGGGATGTTACAATGATATTCAATAAAATTGTAACTTCAGACTAATGAAGTTGTTAGTCAATCACATTGATTATTATGTATATAAATTTAACGCACAAATATCGTATGGAATTAGAGAAAGAAACCTATTTCCGTTATAAAAAATTCAAACAACCTTAAATATTAAAATACTTAATAAATTCAATTTTTGGATTCGTTAGTCAACTGGGTATTGTCTATATAAAAATAAGACATAAAATATGTATCCAATTATACTAATAAATTCATTTCCATTGTTAATAAATACAAACTACCTTTCATTATACTATCACGGTTTAGTAAAGTCCATATAAACACCGATTCAAAGAAACTAATTTCGATGTTTCCTTACTTGATTATTAAGAGGTTAATACTGTTTAACAACATACTTTTTATTCATTCATATTCATGAGACAGTATTCTTATTCAATACACCATATTGGTGGCTTAGACACTTTTAAAGTAACGGTTGTCTTAAATAGTTAGTTGTGTTTGTATATTTCATTTTAACATTAATGAGTTAGATATTCAAATAATTACTCAATGCAATTTGTCGTGTCCTTACCCAATTCTATATTGTATATAAAAAACAAACAATTATGGCACAAAAACAGTATGGTTTTCAACTAACAAACATATTTCCTTTTTTAAAAAATTTCAAACCGCCTAAAATATTCATATATTAACCAATTAACCGATACAATTTCTGCATTCCTTAGTCAACTAGCCATAGTCAAATAATAATTGATTTTTTATGTACTATCAATTATACAAAATGTAACATACATAATTAGTCAAAAATAAGTAAATTAATATAATGGAATACATTATAACCATCCTTTTAAATATTGACTAACAACATATTTTTAATACATTTAACACTTAATGCCGAAATTCAACTTTAGTTGTTTTTGTTAACTTGTAATAAATAAAAGTGTAACATAAGATGTAATAATGCCACCAACCTAAATCCAATTAAATTATTATGTTTATTTTAAGTGAATGTGATGAATAGTAACTATTATTAAAATTTTAAAGTATATTGTTTAGATATTCCTATTGAAGCTATGAATTTTTACAATATATTATTTTCTAAAGATAATAACTCTACA
This sequence comes from Bidens hawaiensis, assembly GCF_021521415.1. Taxonomy (NCBI): domain Eukaryota; kingdom Viridiplantae; phylum Streptophyta; class Magnoliopsida; order Asterales; family Asteraceae; genus Bidens; species Bidens hawaiensis. Next base: position 3,077,430 of record NW_027491016.1, read on the forward strand.
TTAGTTTACTTTCCTCAGTATAATCGACATGTTTTTGGTCCATTATAAATACTTAGCCAATTCGTCTAATCCGATTACATTGTAATTTTTATATAACGTGTATGTATTTTTTGGCATGATGCTTCGTAAGGACGATCGACATGATAAGTTTCAGTTATCTTTTTGACAATATAATTTCTTATGTTAAGTTCTCAAGTTCTATATTATGTGTTTACAGCATTTATTACAACATTTATTTGTGAAATATTTATGTTTTTATATGTTTTTTCATGTTTCTATGATTTTACATTACATTTATTTGTGTATTTAAGTTATGTATGCATTAAATATCATGTTGTCGTCCCAAAAATATATACTACAAATTATATTATTATTTAAAATTATATGTGTTTGTTAGACGATTTCTTTATTTCCACCCGTGTCGTACACAGGTCAATAACCTAGTTATAGATTATAGATTAGTAATTACCCATTATTAATATATTATTATAGATTATAGGTTAGTAATTACCCATTATCTATATTATATTATATTATATTATATTATATTATATTATATTATAATACATATAGGCGTCATTTCTTCCCTTTCTTTCTCTCACCTTAGGACGCCTGAACAATAATTATATTTCACCGGCGAAGCCTCGGTCACTCAATTCTCTGGCGTCCGTTACAATCATTCAAGCCATCCGACGACTACAATTCATCGGTTACACCAAGCATTTAATGCGCCTCTTCCACTGTGGCTCTCTGATCGGTATATTTATTGACTCACATACCTGATTGGGAAAACCCAGCGCTCAAACCTTCATCGAAAATCCTGGTAATCTCCTCTTCAAACTCATACTATTCAATTCTATTCATATTCGTTACTAATTTAATAAATTTGATGTTGTTCTTCGTTCTCAATTGTGGCCATCAACGACCCAGATTCGAATGACCAGTGGGAAGCCATAGCCCCTACCAAAGAAGCTCAGGCAACCCTAATTTAAATATCTCTGTTTGTACATTAATATATTAGTGCATAGACATTATATCTTGATATGTTCATCATTTACCTTGCATGTATGTGTTTATGGCATATATTTTAGGTTTTTTTGTTGCTATTGTTCATGTTCATGTTATTATAACAAGTGATTGATTACTATGATGAGAAAATGAATGTGTGATATACTGATATGTATCTTAATTATATTCACATAAACATAAATCAACAAGTTTTAGTGTATTCTAGGTTACCTGGTGGGATTTGAAGTTGTTGTATCTTTAATGTATTCTTGTTAATAAGTGGCTTGATTTATGAACTTGATGAATTAGCTGGATATGGAGGATGGTTTTTTCACAAACTTGTTTTAGTGCAATATTCGTTATTTCAGCAAAGTCAAAGTGATATATGCTAATTGCTTAAGTACCAAGCTTTTTTGATATGTTTTTGGTTTGATTTGAAAAGAGAATGGATTAGGAAAGAAACACATGAAGGGGGTGTGCTTTGGATGCCGCCAAGAGGGTTACATGCGCCGAGACTGTCCTTTGACCCGACCCGATGACAGAGACCAAAGAAACCAATAATATGGTTCTGGGTTTCACCAAATATAGGTGTCTGATATAGCATCCTAGCTGGTGAGTGTTTGGTTCACTTGTTCTAGGATTTTTCTAAGTTTTCATTTTTGTTGTCATGTGTTATATATTCATTGTTTATTGCAACATTGCACTATATGAACATAATTTATTTTAAAAAACATCATAGGTGACTATTGAAGTTTGACTTTTTTTAAGATTGAATGAAAACTGCAGCATGATTGGAGTAAGCATTGTATGTTGTACTTATTTTTATTGATTGAATTACACATTCTGTAAAAAACACAATGATATATTTGAGGCTGTTATCTAAAAGTACGTGCTACTACTTGTAAATAAAAGCATAAAAATGAAAGTACATTCTTAACAATAGTTATCGAGTTTGTGGTGGCTGCTTTATAATCGCTGTTAAACTAGATGTGTTTGCAGGTTGATCCCTGAAATGAATATGATACCACTGATCATTGAACTGATAGAAACATGTTCATACAGTTTTCGAAAGCCACATAACTGTAACAACTCGGGTTTTCCAACGAACCAATTTAAATCTAATATCCGACCCGTTTTAAATTCGGGAAATTTATCACATAAAAATTCGTTTTTATCGAGAAAATGTTATACGATTTATATTAGATTATAATATTTATTTAATATATATATCAAACTTTGAAATATATACAATTTTAACCCAAAACTAAACTTCTACCCTTTATTGTATCCACATCCACTCACTAGGGACTAAAATGCAATTGTTATACATTAACCATTTACCCAAACCCATAACCCGTAACCCATGACCCATTTAACTATACCCGTGACCCATTTAGTTAACTTGTACCACAATTGTCGATTTAAATTGAGAATTGGATTGTGTTTATTATTGTCCTTACCATTCTCGGCCTAACTATCATCAGTAATTTAGAAACAAGATCAAATAATAACTTATGTTGATATAGTTTGATAAACCGACTAAACATAAACAAGTTATATAATCTCGGATTAATAATAATTCAATTGCTTTCATCTGCATCTTCTATATAATCCAAGGATCAAAACCCCTAACCCTAATTGCATTAATAATTGCCGTAACCCTACTGTTCGATCTTGTCTGTGCTGCGACAAAGGTGTTCGTCGTTCTCTCTGAATCCGTCATCAACTAAGGTAATTAAGGTATGCCTTCTGCTTGTCAATCATCGATAATCATTAACCCCAACCTTAATTGTATAAACGATTAACGGATTGATCGATTGTTGTTCTAGGGGTCTTGAATTAATCTGGTTATGTTTGCTTCTGTATATAATGTTCTGTTTCCAAACACTAATCAACTGACACCCTAGCTCAGTTGGCTAGGGTGTGTGTGTTCAAAACTTCTGTGCCGGCCGTATTTTGTTTATATTTTTGATCTTTATTGTTTTTAAGGATTTTAAATGATATATAATATATTATAAGTAATATTAATTATTAAGTAAACAATATTTTATTTAAACCGACACCATAAGTTAGCGTTCCGTGTGTGTATATATATATATATATATAATATTAATAATAAATCATTATTATTTTATTAAGAAACGACACTAAAAATTGATGTTTCTTGTTGCAAAAACGTCTTTATAGGTTCGCTCATATTTATTTTGTATATGTATAAATATGTATGTATAAATATACATGTATTATTTATTTTAAACAAAATCATAATAAACGTAATTAACATGTTAAGATGTGTTTTTACTATCAGGTTTCGTTAACGATTTTAAGATATGAATTTTACTATAATTATATATTTAAACGATTATTATTATAAATAGATCTCAACTTATATCTATTCAAACTAATTATTTGTAAGTTCGATTATATGTTAAACAATGATTTTTATAATTAAACGATAACAATAATCCGTAGAGATCAATCGTTCAATCTAGAATATGCCAATCATAATTGTAACTCAAATCACATCGAAATCTTAAATTCGTTATACATATTATATCATTATAATTCACTCGTAATATCATTTAATTAGGATCCTTGTCGGTAATTCTCGAAGAGCGTGATTATCGTTCTTGTCGTATTCATTCCCGTTTGGCTTAATCGATCAGGTGAGTTTTATCATTCCACTATTTTACTCGATTTTCATAAACGTTTTAGGGACATATGCGTATATAATACTATACATACATATCTATATATACATACATATCAAAAATAGCAAACGTGTAATTGTGTGTGATTAATCAAATCTACCTGGTATGTGCTTATGTGTTATTGTATTCATTCGTTTGACATATCCCCTTGGAGAGGGTTCTCATTCTATTGACCACCGCCCGATTCGCTTGGTAACGGTCTTATTCTTATATGCTTATGGTTGATTTACCGGCGCCTGATTCGCTTGGCAATGGTTTAATCGACAACTTACATGCTTATGGTTTGATTTCATTACCGCATTTATTACGTTTTGCTTATTTATTATATTATTCTTATTTTATTACAAAACTGGTGGTAAACTCACTCAACATGTGTTGTTGACCAAAACTCCATTTTCTACGCATATGCAGGTTGCCTGAGTTGAAGGATGGACACTTAGAAAGGCCATAGGGTTATATTGAAGACAAATTTAAATTTAATTGATTGTACTCATTTATTTGTATTGTTTTGTTGTATTTGATTATTGTGTGTATTATTTGAACAAAATAATTAATTAGATATTGTCATTTATAATTATGATAGTATCTTCGAGCTGTGAGCAATCAGATCGCGCCCCGGCATTTCCGCCTTTGGTTGGGGTGTGACAATAACAAACACAGAAGTTTGATTTTATGTCCATATGATTAATGCAGAACATCAGTTAGTTACCTTTACCATTCTTTCAAATTTAGTGCCATTTCTTAAATGGTTTGTTGCAATGAGACTAAATTTATTTTTTGATCATTTACATGCTCATTTCATTCATTATATACTGATCTGAATGCAGATTTATAATTTTAATGTGTTTGTGATGTTTGTGATTCATGGTGATTATCTCATTTGGTGTCATATGGACATCTGGTATAAAGTGATATGAATATTATGTAGCAAACTAGCAATATATGTGTATATCATTAATAACAAAACTTCTTCGGTTTTTTTTTCTGGCGCATATGTGTTTTTAAGTTTTGCTATGAACTTATGCTTTACTTGTATTACAGAAAGTATGACAGGAAGACACTACACTTCTTCCAGAATTGAATTTGCAGATGGCAATGAACTTAAGCCAAAAAGATGAGTTCACTTTATATATCGAGTTGCTCGTTTTCTGTATTTTTAGTTTCTCATGTTTACCTTCGCAATTCTTTTTACTTATTTAGAACTAATTTTAATGCTTTTCTTCTTGCAGAGGAGCTCTATGAAGCTCTAAATCTTATGCTAGAAAGCGACTTGGACACCAAACAACGTATACTCTCTCATCGTTCCTTTTTGTAAGTTTTGTCAATTTTAATTATGAATCGTTGATGTGTTTAATTTTGTATGTGAAAGCAATAAGATTACAATAATAATCCAAATATTTGAATGAAACAATTTATGTGGTTGTATACATGTAAGCGTTAAACGTAGAATTTGGGTAACTTTTTATCAGTTTGACATATTCTCTTCTTGACTCATATCTTCAAACTTCAGTTGACTCTTTCTCTGTTTAAGACAGTTTTCTTTTAATTCCAAATTAACCCGTTCATAAGTGCTACACTAGATCATTTGTAGTAAACATATATATATTTTTTTTCAACAAAGCTAAGATACAAAACTGAAACTATGCTATATAATAAGTCATTAGTTAAGCTTTAAAAAGAAAACAAAAAAACCGTCATTAGTTATTTTATTTGGCTTCCTTTAACTTTCACTGTCAAATTTATACTCAAACTAGATTTTATCCCCCGTAATACAGATGTTGTTTTACATTATTCGTTTTTAATATTTATATATGTATATTTGGATTTTAATTTTATTTATTGTAGAAAAATTAATAATTAATATACTTGAGGTTTGATGATGAAATGGTTTCACAAATAAATGATATGTTATAATCCGGTTTAAAAGCTATCTGGGTTTGGTGATACCCATTACCCGTTTATTTTCTTTATTGTAAATTTGTTTCTTAATTATAAACAATATATTTTTAAAAGAAAATATGATATTAATTTTTAGCATATCCCTATTTTATAGGATTTGCATATCAAATATTTGATTGGATTATTTTTTAATATAATGAGATGTTATAACCCATTTAAGAGCTATCTGGATTTGGTAAGACCTTTACCCGTGAATTCGGGTTAAATACGTGAGAAGCCTTCATTTACAAATAAAGCCATATGATGGCTTGAGATAATGATTGTTTTACATTTTTTAATATTTATTTTTTGAATTTTAATTTTCTTTATTGTAAGAAAGTTAATAATATACTTAGGGTTTGATGATGAAAGGGTTTCATAAATAAATGATATGTTATAACCCATTTAAAAGCTATCTGGATTTGGTGACCCATCACCCGCTTATGTTTTTTATTATAAAATTGTTTATTATTATAAATAATATATTTTGCTTTTTAAATTGGATATTAAAGTTTAGTATATCCCTATTTTATAGGGTTTTCATATCAAATAATTGGTAAGATTAATTTTTAATTTAATGAGATGTTATAACCCGTTTAAGAGCTATATAGTTTTGGTAAGACCCATACCCATGAATTTGGGTTAAATTAACGAGAGGCCTCCATTTAAAAATCAAGCAATCTGGTGGCTTCCATAAAAGGGGGGAGCGACCACATCGTGACACGTATGATTTTAGGGTCTTCATTTATATATGTTATAGTTAATGTTCAGTTATGCTTTTGCTTTTGAAACAAAATTGATATCCATGTATGATACTTATTGTATCTTTTTGCTCGGTGATAATATCTACAATTTTTCTTCCAATAATTTTTGTAGATTGTCACTATGAAGTGAATCTTAAAATTCAAGGTATATGAAATCTGTCAAATATAATCTCAAAGTTATTATGCTGACTGTAATTTTGACTTTTAAGAGTCAAAATACATTATTTCAGCATCTAATTAACATGTGATTTTCTCCTTTTTCTCATAAAAAAATGTTGTATAAATTAGAATTTTTAAATTTCATTTATCATTAGGCTCTTTATATTACATTCTTATCGAATTTTGTAAATATTAGAATTTGTAAAACAACATGTATTGCTTGTTGAAGTCCTTTTGCCCCTTCTTAATGGGCAAATATAATACATTACTATTAGTACCAAGTGGAAGTGACAAAACTGGCAGCTTGCCTAACGGGTCAGGTCAACCCGCCAAATTTTTCAGGCCAATTTTATAGAACTTTGAAAATATTTAATGTATATGTATATAATATTGCTACAGATTTTTTTCCAAAATTATAATGAGAATTTGAAATACACATGTCACTTGTTATCCATTAAACTTAGCCCAGGTTGCCCCATTAAGTTTGACTTTGTTGACCTACACATGCTTTATCATTTCCTGTTGTGAATTTCACTACGAGCCATCCCCAATGCAGGTTTTGATATATATTTATTTCAAATTCTTTTTATTATTTTTAAAAAAAATTAGTTTTAACTTGTGTTTTGTGTGCAGGTCTTGATTATAGAAAATCTCAAATCGTTTTCTCATTTTACAACCAATGTTTCATTATTAGTTGTTATCCTGCTTACCTACCTTGTAATGTTACAATACTCAATAACTTGTAACAAAATATTAGTTCATGAATATTGAGGCAATTATATTGGCTCGTTATGGTGTGCAAACGTTTTTTTTTTCAGCCCCGTTTTACAACCCGATAACTCATTTCCAATAGACCCGAATCTGGAACCGACTAAAACTATACGATTCGGGGTTTAATATGGTCTGACGGGTCTGGCTCCACATTTCCAGCAAATTATACAAAGTTTGTAACATTGACTTTTATTTAGTCAATCTGTTGAAAGTGAAGATTTTACTGGGAAAGAAGTGGAAGTGGTTCGGAGATGATGAATACATTAGATTTTAATTTGTGTTGTCTTTTGGTAGTCATTGATGTTTATGGTTCATGATGTGTGATTTGAGCAGAAATTAACACAGTTTATGTAGAGAGCATTCACGTTTTTTTCATATTTGTTGCTTATGGTCATGTGCTATGACTAAATTAGTAATCTAATACATAACTTTTGACTTCTGATTGAAACCCATTTCTTCATGTTAATATTAAAAATTAAATACTTTTAGAGATTAATGGATGTGAGAACAAACATTAACTAATACTGATAATAATTGTACTTGAACTTAGTTTCTAAATAATTTTGGATTTTTTTGGTGTGAAGAACATTAAGTTTATTGCCTATGAGTTTTAAATATACACATTTAGTTCTAGATGAACATCATAAAGTCAATGATATGTATCAATAACTATTCACCATCTCCTCAAATTTTTATCCAAAGTACAATTTGACTTTTCATGTCAAACATACGACTTTCTTCTTTCTTGTATCATAATTGACATGACTCTATTTATTCAACTTACATGCTTCTACTTTCAACCTTTGTTGTTTCTGTTGGAAAATCCCATAAAATGTGGCCTTATTACCATTTAAATAATTATGATTAGTCAAATAATCTAACTGGACCCATAAGATATGCGGGCTATTTGATGGACATACCCATATATATATATATATATATATATATATATATATATATATATATATTAGGGTTTCCCTTAGATGTCACATAACAACAATAGAGAATTGAAAACACACACCAATAACTTTCTCTCTAAGATCTCCATCAGTGACATCATAATGGAACCGAATCAGGAGTCATCATGGCATCATCATCCTTCTCTATCATCTCGATTTCTACAAGTAAGTTCTATTAGTATGATGTCTAACTTCTTATTTATGATTGAATCAACATGTTAGGGTTTATGTTTTACCAATGTCTTAAGGATATAATCAACATGTGGTATCAGAGCGTATGGTGATTATATCCATTCAATCATATAATTCGTTTTCTTAACATTGTATTTAATGAATCGATTCATTTTTTGGAAATTGATTAACGAAAACAATCTGATTTCTGGACATTATTTTACGGCTGCAAAAGTCTTTTACCCTTATCATGTCATCATGTGTTCCATATGAACTCCCCAGGCTAGTCCAACAATAAATTAAAAGGCCATAATTTATTTAATTATTTATTTATTATTATTATTGTGATTATTATAATTATTACTATTTGTTTGCAATGAGTCTCCTCTTGGTATGCAAAATTCAAGTGAACCACTTGTTAAATTAAAAGCCCACCTAATTACTTTGGCCTTATTAAAGTATATATTTAACAAAGTGGTTTTCGTAGGACCCTTAAATAAAATTAAAAGTCTGCATATACGACAGTACGAAAATCTATAGCATTCCATATTTTTTTTACATTCCGAATAAGTAATTTCGTATGAATTTAATTTCGTGTAGCCTAAACACTTTAATTTTGCGTCTTATTTTGTTTTGAATTATTGCATGCCTTATTTATTTAATTTTCGCGCATTAGTTTAGTTTGGCATTAACTTCACATGACTTAGTTTCATCTATACTCAGCTTTTGTTTCATCATTATTTTTCGGGTAGCTTTGTTCTTTATTTAAAATTTTGCCTAAAACGAAACTTAGTTGCTTTTGCTTGAATATTTAAATGGCTTAGTTCCTCTTAAATAAACGGAACTTTTGGCTTAACTATCGAGTGACCGAACTTTCGTGTGACTCGAGATTATGAATAGCTAAAGCTTTTATTTGATCGACCTTACAAATGGCCTAATTCTCATATGCCACAAGCTTTCAGGTAAACGAAATTAAAATTGCCAATTATTTTAAATATTATTATTTTGTATGTAAAGTTATTTATGTTTAAAACCATAACTTTCGCATCGCGCAAGTTAGAATTTTAATGGTTACTTTAATGAAGGATTAAGTGATTGAACCAACGAGATATCATTTAATTTGGAGTTGAAGTTTAATGAAACCAGTTTATGCAATTATGTGTTTTGTCAAAACTAAATAAACCAAACAGCTACTTGTTTTGATGGTATACATGATGAACTATTGGCATTATTTACATAGGCATTTCATTTCTGCCCAAAGGTGATGTTTTATGTTTATGAGCCCTTACTTTATTTACGTGCGTTTATTATATTTGAACTTTGGTCATAGCCAACGCGAAGCCAACGTTCAAGTAGAACCTTACTCCTTATGTATTTTCATATATTTTCATAATATTTGAATTTTGGTCATAGCCAACGCGAAGCCAAAGTTCAAATAGAACCTTAAGTCTGTCATTTATGTTGGTGTCATAATTGACTTTATCTTCAATATTTTGTTTTGTCTGCCTAGTTTATCACCCCTAATTTAGCTTAATCAAGTCTTCTATCTATATCAATCTAGCATTCACTTTAAGTCTTAGCTTTGTAATTGAACTTTGCCACTTAGATGAACACGGTTAGAATCACTCTTGGAAAAATGGATGTTGATTATCCGTGAAGACATGATACCCTCGTAGCTCTTACTTCTTAAAGAACTGAATATTGGAAATTAGAGCATAATAAATGGGAGTAGTCAAACATAGCGTCTTTTATAATCATTAATAATTCCATATCAAGTGTCATCAAGAGTGCTAAATGGATTAGACATGGAGATCGGTAAATGTTTTCTAGTTTATTTTATCATAACTTCTCTTCTTACATGTTTTGATGCTTCTAAGATTAACTATAACACTCAGAAAAGACAAATAGTCATCGAGTGAGTTAATAAGCAATATGTGTGCAAAAGGAAGAGCGATTGAAAACAAGCAAAACCGAAAGTTGCTTATTTCGCTACCACTAACTTACAAGACAGGAGGGGAAATTCAAAGAGGAAAGTTTTAAGGTCCATAAATCTAAATCAAGTATTGTTCCCAGCCTTAAAATCTCTAAGGAACAAACACATGTAAATTGTGCCATAATAAAGGGCACATGCGATGGGATTGTTCAAAAAAAAAAAAAAAAATCCAAGGTGGGGTTAACTAAGAAAGGGATTTCTTATAATTTAGAAACTCATTAGAGACCAAAGAACTCTTAGAATGAGAGTTGGTGATGAAGTTAATGATGCCGTAGGAACCATGCAATTTATAATGAAAAACTTATCATTGTATTAAACTTTATGATACCTTAATTTAGTATCACTACCAAAGTTGGACAATGATGGTTATGAAGTTTTTCATGGGCATGACAAAGTCACTATTAGTTTAAAATCTCAAATTCTTGGGTGTGCTTGTCTTGATTGAAATCTCTATAATTTACGCGTACTTGTATTCCGTTAAATTTTTTTTTTTGAATCATGTGACATATTTATGGCTAAAGCTAAAATTCAACTTAAGCATAAGATAAAGGTAGTCTGATCGCATAGACATGTGAGTATTATGGCCAACATACGAATTTACTAGTATGGGTACTTCTTAGCATAACGCCATCACTGGGAGAAGAAATAGAACCCTTGACGATATGGTAAGAAGTATGTTAGCAAACTCAAAATTTCCTAATTTTTATGGATCGAGGCCTTAAAGACAATTGCTCATATATTTAATAGGGCTCCTTCTAAATGTGTCCCTAAAACTCTTTTCGAGATTTGGACATTAAGGAAGCCAAGCTTACGATATATGAAAGTATGGGGTTGTCTTGCCAAAGCTAAACATTATAATACTCTACAACGAGAGCTTGATATGAGCACTATCAATTGTTACTCTATGGGATATCCCAAACATTAAAAGGTATTTGAATTCTATTACCCTTCGTATACAACTCGTGTGACATTCGTCAATTTTGGGTCTTGTTTGTATTCGTTTTTGTATTTGTTTATTATGTAAACCGACCCGATTTGAAAACCGAAGCTTATGTTATAATCAAAATGATGGATTTATGTTACAATATTGTTTCACACTTGTTGGGTCTTGAAAGCATCATATTTTTATTTTTATTTATTTATTTATTATTTATTTATTTATTTTTTTGTTGTTTTGTGTTTTTGTCTTGATCCATTTTGCATGAAAACTCTTGTGTCTCACACCCATATTTGACCACCAACATTACCCTATATATACACCACCTTTCCTCTTCATTTTCCCTTGCTACAACTCCAAAAAAAAAAAACTCTCTCAAACATCAAAGATTCAAGGTTATCTTCTTAAGTGTTCTTGAAGGATTTTGGTCTTTCATCTTAATTAGTTTATGTGGCCTTATTAATACTTGTTTATGGTTGTGCAACATATATAATATACACCCCTTGTTTACCTTTGGTAGTTACTTCTCCGATTCCGGTCGGTGAGGTTTCGGACCCCATAAGGCAAGGCTTCATGGAGGACTTCGTGTCCTTGATATATATACATCTATATAACTTGTTCATACATATTAATCTTGCTTATTTTAGTTTGTTGGTCATGTTTACAAGTTCCATGGTTATGGGTTTTTAAGAGTCTATGCTTCGGTTTAACCGTAAATAGCTCTAAACCGTAAACCGAACTTTGTTACTAGTTTTGTTTGTTTAAACATACTTAGTGTTAGATCTAAGTTTCTAAAATCATTTTTACAAATTCTATGGTTATGGGTTTGTAGAATCTTACCTCGGTCTTAACCCGAAACACGATCCGAACCGAAAACCGAACTTTTGTTTAAAGACTTTATTGTTAACCTTTGGTATTATTTGTACATTATTATACAAGTTATTTAGTGTTTGGACATGTGGAAACCATCTATGAACTTGTTGTAAGATGGAAACCGAACCAAACCGATTCTTGCTCGCTTAAGACACACAAGTGTGTTTTTTTAGCCATCAAGACTTGTATATTTCTTTAAAAATAGTTACAAATTGATTTTTAAATATTTTCTTAAGTACTTGGAAATGTTGGATCCAACTTGATCTCATAACAAAGTTTGGACCGACAAAACCGAACACTCGCTTAAAGTGCGTTGTTAGTTATAAAACAATGGAACTACATACTTGGTTAAGTCTTATTAAATTTTATTGAGTTATCTCATAACATTCGATATTTTGGAAAGTTGACTTTGGGTTTGACCAATTATCAAGACCCGAACCGACAACCCGAACACTCGATAAAAAAAAAACCCGTTTTAGTATCTTTATTCCAAAGGGATTTGCATTCTTGCATTTTACCCACCTTATTACCTAACATAGGTTGAGTAAATATTAAGGTTAGATACTTTAACCCGGTTTCGAGCAAACTTACATTTTTAAAGGGTTATTATTATAAATTCTTAAATAGTCACATTTTAAACCTTAAACTTTAATTATTTACATTTCTCAACATTTATTTTGTTTAAAGACCTTCAAGACAACCTTTCTAAATTCAAGACTTCTTTTCGTTTTAGGCATTGTGCGTTAAACTCGTCGTTCCGACAAATCTCCAAATTATCATCTTTCAAGTTTACTACTTGAAGGTGAGTACTTCATACCACATTTTCCATCTTTTATTTTGGGGGTGACATTTCATACTTATTCAACAAAATGCTTTATATTTGAATCTTAAACCACAAACGTAGTTGTATACTTTACCTAAATAATTGCTCGATTTGGTGTTCTATGCTTATATGCCTATGTGTTTATCGCGTTTGGTTGGTGGAACTATAAAATCCTAGACTATTTGGCATCCCCTTATAGCAAGGTGTCGTTAACGTAATGCAATTAACGATAACTATAAAATCCTAGACTATTTGGCATCCCCTTATAGCTAGGTGTCGCTAATGTGTTTAGCGATATCTATTTATCCAAATTACCACTTTTATTTATCGTTTCGTATGCAAGTTTTGTGGCTATCTTTATTATATACTAATATGATTAAACTTATGAATTGCTCACCGACCTTTGTGTTGACAAACTTTATTTTATGAAATGTTGCAGGTTTTCGTCTTGGTTGATTTATGATTGTGAAGAAAACGACATCAAAGACCTTAGGATATTAGTAAAAATGAACAATATCAATTTGCCATATTTTGTGATATCTTGTTTATGGTTATTTTATGGATAATTGTTATGTGACATTTTCGATGTTGTGAAATGAAATGAGTTTATTAAATACTGTCACTTTAATTAGTGTTATGTGCTTATGGACAATCGTTACACCTCGGCATGTTCCGCCGCCTTTGGTCGGGGTGTGACAAATTGGTATCAGAGCCATGACAATATGATAGGTGGTTAGACGTAACGACCTAGTATTGTTATGCTTAGGGTCCTATACGTGTGCTCATACGTGTTTACTCTATTTTGATTGTTCATATCGCATATTCTTTATAAACTTGTTTAAAATTCACCAATATCCCAAATGTTCACATACACACACTTTCATAGTATTTCCAAGGTATCCTTACCTTAAAACGCAAAAAGTAGATTTTCATTGTGTTTTATGGATTACAAGATTAACTTGGATCCCGTTGTTTATAATCCCTTAAAGGTTGCATTTATATCGGGTTCGTAGCCCTCATAGGAAGTGAGACATTATAAAACGACCATTTGACAAAAAGATTCCAAGAATCGAAGGTGATTTACTTACCTGGAATGGTGGGATTATAGTGCTCGTTTTCTAGGCCACAAACCATGTTATACATGTCAATACTTTAAGTAGTCGAATGCGAGCGTTCCGGTCGCCATCCTAATTTTTCGGTGTCAAAACAATAGAACTACGGTGATTCGTGGACTAGTGCTTTGACATGACGTTGTATCCCGATTTATGGTGTTATTATCGTTATTTGAGTCGAAAACTTGAAAAAAAAATTGCGGTGATTCGTGCACATGTTTAGACTCCAACGTTGTGTTTTATAAATTTTTTTTTTAGTTGGAATATCAAATCATGGTGGTTCATGTACGATTTTCCGACTCTATAAACCTGAAAATCTCAAAATTTTAAGCTTTAACCCCTCAAAATCTCAAAATCATTTACGATTGTTTCCAGTTTGTTGTTTATATACAAAGATTTATATTTTATCTAACACTAACATCTACTCCTCACTAACTCTAGGATTCACAATCAAAAAGAAAATTTAACTTCACCTTATTCTTATTTTATACACTCTCATATCCATTTCTTTTTTACCTAAAACTTATTCCATTTCTTTATAATCTTTTAGCATGCCTCCACTAAGACCGCGCAAGAGCACCAACCGACGTATGGCTGCTTTTATCATCAAGCAAATGGCCGCTGTGATTCCCGAACTTGTAACTCAAATCCAAGCTACCCAACCTCCTCCACCCGTTGTTGCACCCGTTGAACCCAAACCCGTATCCTACCCATATAAGCAATTTACTAGTGCAAACCCAACCGAATTCTGGGGTACGAATTGTGCGACTACCTTGTTGCAATGGTTCGAGTCTATGGAGAATGTGTTTAGATATAGCGAGTGCCCCGAAGCGAAAAAGACAAATTTCGCTTCAAGCATGTTTAGAAAAAGCGCTCTAACATGGTGGGGTAGTGTCATGCATCTCCAAGGGTCGGAAACGGCTATGGCTCTTCCATGGTCCGACCTCGAGGCACTCATGATGAAGAAGTTTTGTCCCAAACACGAACTTCAAAAGCTTGAGGAGGAATTTTGGAACCTCAAGCAAGATAGTGGTGATAACGCCGCTTACTCACTCCGTTTCCACGAGTTGAGCATTCTCGTCCCTCATTTGGTTACCCCGGCTGAGCGTGAGCTTGACAAATACATTTGGGGTTTACCTATGCAAATTCGGGACTCAGTCATGAGTAGCAAACCCGTGAATCTTGAGGATGCCATTACTCTAGCCGGTGCGCTATCGGAGAATCATGTGAAAGCGGGTACCCTAACCCTCAAGAAACCAAACGAAAAAGCCAAACCCGAGCCCGCACCACAAGCCAAGGTTTACTCCAACTCTTCCCGTCACAACAATAACAACAACAACAAGAAGAAACCCAAAACCAACTACCGAAACTATGCCGTTACCCAACCCCAACCTCAACAACAAACCCAAATTCCACCCCAAACCCGAAAACCCTATACCGGTATCGCCCAACTATGCAACATTTGCCAACTCCATCACCCACCAAACATGCCTTGTCGCCATTGTACCATTTGTAACCGACTTGGTCATCTCAACACCACATGCCGATCTGCACAACGAACCCAACTTAACCAACCAAACCAACCAAGAACTTTTCCCCAAAATACTCAACACCGATATGCACCTTACCCACCAAACCAACCTCAACAACCCCGAGCTTGCTACAATTGCGGTGACCCTAACCATTTCCGCAACAATTGTCCTCGCCTCATCCTTACTAACCAAACCATGACCGCACCTTACTACCAAACTCAAGCTTACCAAGTTCAAACCTACCAACCTCAACTTTCCCAACAAAATGCACCACTCATCCAACCCATCCAAGCCATACAAGCACCACCTCCTCCACCACC
This sequence comes from Bidens hawaiensis, assembly GCF_021521415.1. Classification (NCBI taxonomy): domain Eukaryota; kingdom Viridiplantae; phylum Streptophyta; class Magnoliopsida; order Asterales; family Asteraceae; genus Bidens; species Bidens hawaiensis. The sequence goes on from NW_027491016.1 coordinate 3,093,501, forward strand.
GCAAGCACCTCAAGTCAACCAAGGCAATTAAGGACGAGCTTTCATGATGAATGTTAATCAAGCTCAAGCGGCAAACGATGTTGTGAACGGTATGTTTTTAGTGAACCAACATTTGGCTTCCATTTTATTTGATACGGGTGCCGATAGAAGTTTCATTTCTTTGAAATTTGAGTCAAAAATTGCCGTGTCTTGAACCAAGCTTTCCCGGTCGTTTTCTGTTGAAGTCGCCAATGGGAACTCCATCACCATAAATTCCGTCGTCTGCGATTGTACTCTCGTTCTTACTAACCATAAATTCTCCATCGATCTCATCCCGATGCAAATGGGAAGTTTTGATGTCATAGTAGGCATGGATTGGTTATCTTTGCACCATGCCGAAGTTGTTTGCTTCGATAAATTCATTCGCATTCCGCTTGTTAACGGTAAAATCCTTAAGGTCTTTGGAAAAGCTACTTCGAGAAGGCTTAATCTCATGTCGTTCTCTCAATCGCAAAAATACTTACGCCAAAAGTATGCTCCGCTCCTGGCTCTCTTGGCGACAAAAGACAAAAAGGAAAGGAAAATCCAAGATATTTCTATTGTTCGTGATTTCCTCGATGTCTTTCCCGACGATGTCACCGGTCTTCCACCCGTTCGTCCGATTGAATTTCGAATCGATCTTGTGCCCGGCGCGATGCCTGTGGCCAAGGCTCCTTACCGTTTAGCTTCGTCAGAAATGCAAGAATTATCGAACCAACTCGAAGAACTTTCCAATAAAGGTTTCATTCGTCATAGCTCTTCTCCTTGGGGCGCTCCCGTTCTCTTCGTGAAAAAGAAGGATGGTTCGTTTCGTATGTGCATCGATTATAGGGAACTTAACAAACTCACCATTAAAAATCGTTATCCCTTGCCACGAATCGACGACCTATTCGACCAACTTCAAGGCGCAACTTGCTTCTCCAAAATCGATCTTCGATCAGGTTATCATCAATTGCGTATTCGCGAAGAAGACATTCCAAAAACCGCTTTCTGTACTCGATATGGACATTTCGAATTTTTGGTTATGCTCTTCGGGTTAACAAATGCACCTGCGGTGTTTATGGACCTCATGAACCGCGTTTGCAAAACATTCCTCGATAAATTCGTTATTGTCTTTATTGATGACATTCTCATCTTTTCCAAATCCAAAGCCGAACATGAGCATCATTTGCGTTCCATTCTCAAACTTCTTAGAAACGAACGACTTTATGCCAAGTTCTCCAACTGCGAATTTTGGCTGGAGCAAGTTCAATTTTTGGGACATATCGTAAACAACAAAGGTATTCATGTTGATCCCGCTAAAATTGAGGCTGTTAAGGATTTGAAAACTCCAACGACTCCCACGGAAATTCGATCCTTCCTCGGTTTAGCCGTATATTATCGACGTTTCATTCGAAACTTTTCCAAGATCTCTTTGCCTCTTACCTCCCTCACTCATAAAGGAAAACAATTTGATTGGGGTTCGAAGCAAGAAAAAGCCTTTTGTACTCTCAAGGACATGCTTTGCAATGCTCCCATTTTAACCCTTCCCGATGGAAATGACGATTTCGTGATATTTTGCGATGCCTCTCATCAAGGTCTTGGTTGTGTCCTCATGCAACGAGGTCAAGTCATCGCTTACGCATCAAGGCAACTTAAGGTCAACGAGAAGAACTACACGACTCATGATCTCGAACTTGGTGCCGTTGTTTTTGCTCTCAAAATCTGGAGACATTACCTTTATGGTACGAAATGTGTGGTTTTTACCGATCATAAAAGCCTTCAACACATTTTTGACCAAAAAGATCTCAATATGAGACAACGACGATGGGCCGAATTACTTAGTGATTACGTTTGCGAAATTCGTTACCATCCCGGTAAAGCGAATGTTGTCGCCGACGCCCTAAGTCGAAAGGTTAATGTTAAATCCGTTCTGCTTCTAAGCGTTGTCGTTCAAACCGATCTTCAAATTCGAATCTTCCAAGCTCAACATACCTCCGTTGAAGAAGGTAACATGTATGACGAAATGTCATGTGGAGCCGAACTTCAACTCGAACCAAACCCGATGGTCTTTTGTACTTTCTCAATCGTTTGTGGGTTCCAAATCGCGATGACCTTCGTACTTGTATACTCGACGAAGCTCACAATTCGCGGTATTCCGTTCATCCCGGTGCGGATAAGATGTATTTCGATCTTCGTGCTACCTTTTGGTGGCCGGGCATGAAAAAGGACGTAGCGTTATTCGTATCTAAATGTCTTACTTGCTCAAAAGTTAAAGCTGAACATCAAAGACCTTTTGGTCTACTCGAGCAACCACCGATTCCCGTTTGGAAATGGGAAGACATTGCTATGGACTTTATCACTAAATTACCCAACACCCAAAAGGGCAACGATAGCATTTGGGTGATCATCGATCGTTTGACCAAATCTGCTCATTTCATTCCGATCCGCGAGAAGTATTCTGTCGAGCAGCTTGCTCAAATCTATGTTCGAGAAATCGTGTACCGACACGGTTTACCATTGACTATTATCTCTGACTGTGATGCTCGTTATACCTCTCATTTTTGGCGTTCACTTCAAGAAGTTTTGGGAACACGTCTTGATCTTAGTACCGCTTATCATCCTCAAACGGACGGTCAATCCGAACGTACAATACAAACTCTCGAGGATATGCTACGAGCATGTGTTCTTGATTTCGGTGGGAATTGGGATTCTCACATTCCGTTCATTGAGTTTTCTTATAACAATACCTACCATTCGAGCATTGAGATGGCTCCTTTCGAAGCTCTTTACGGTCGTAAATGTCGTTCTCCGATAAGTTGGAACGAAGTCGGTGAAGCTCAAATCACGGGACCCGAAATGGTTCAAGAAGCCACCGACGTTATTGATCGAATCCGTAAGAACCTCCTAGCCGCTAGAAGTCGTCAAAAGAGTTACGCCGACAAACGGCGAAAACCGATCGAATTTAATGTTGGCGATCTTGTCCTTCTAAAAGTATCTCCTTGGAAGGGGGTAGCCCGTTTCGGAAAAAAGAGTAAACTAGCTCCTCGTTTCGTTAGTCCTTTTAAAATCCTTGAGCGTGTTGGAAAAGTAGCTTATCGACTCGAACTACCGGAATAACTTACCGGTGTTCATCCGACATTTCATGTTTCAAATCTTAAAAAGTGCTTAGCCGAGGGTAATCTCCATATACCTCTCGACGAAGTACATGTCGATGAGTCGATGGTCTTGGTTGAACGACCCGTTGAGATCATGGATCGCAACGAGAAGAGAACTAAGCGTAGCCGTATTCGGTTAGTCAAAGTTCGATGGGAATCATGGCGCGACGCGGAATTCACTTGGGAGCGAGAAGACAAAATGAAAGAGAAGTATCCACATTTGTTCGCAGCATCGTCTTCGTCTTAATTTCAGGACGAAATTTCCTAAAGTAGGGGATACTGTGACATTCGTCAATTTCGGGTCTTGTTTGTATTCGTTTTTGTATTTGTTTATTGTGTAAACCGACCCGATTTGAAAACCGAAGCTTATGTTATAATCAAAATGATGGATTTATGTTACAATATTGTTTCACACTTGTTGGGTCTTGAAAACATCCTATTTTTATTTTTATTTATTTATTTATTATTTATTTATTTATTTTTTTGTTGTTTTGTGTTTTTGTCTTGATCCATTTTGCATGAAAACTCTTGTGTCTCACACCCATATTTGACCACCAACATTACCCTATATATACACCACCTTTCCTCTTCATTTTCCCTTGCTACAACTCCAAAAAAAAAAAACTCTCTCAAACATCAAAGATTCAAGGTTATCTTCTTAAGTGTTCTTGAAGGATTTTGGTCTTTCATCTTAATTAGTTTATGTGGCCTTATTAATACTTGTTTATGGTTGTGCAACATATATAATATACACGCCTTGTTTACCTTTGGTAGTTACTTCTCCGATTCCGGTCGGTGAGGTTTCGGACCCCATAAGGCAAGGCTTCATGGAGGACTTCGTGTCCTTGATATATATACATCTATATAACTTGTTCATACATATTAATCTTGCTTATTTTAGTTTGTTGGTCATGTTTACAAGTTCCATGGTTATGGGTTTTTAAGAGTCTATGCTTCGGTTTAACCGTAAATAGCTCTAAACCGTAAACCGAACTTTGTTACTAGTTTTGTTTGTTTAAACATACTTAGTGTTAGATCTAAGTTTCTAAAATCATTTTTACAAATTCTATGGTTATGGGTTTGTAGAATCTTACCTCGGTCTTAACCCGAAACACGATCCGAACCGAAAACCGAACTTTTGTTTAAAGACTTTATTGTTAACCTTTGGTATTTTTTTATTTGTACATTATTATACAAGTTATTTAGTGTTTGGACATGTGAAAACCATCTATGAACTTGTTGTAAGATGGAAACCGAACCAAACCGATTCTTGCTCGCTTAAGACACACAAGTGTGTTTTTTTTAGCCATCAAGACTTGTATATTTCTTTAAAAATAGTTACAAATTGATTTTTAAATATTTTCTTAAGTACTTGGAAATGTTGGATCCAACTTGATCTCATAACAAAGTTTGGACCGACAAAACCGAACACTCGCTTAAAGTGCGTTGTTAGTTATAAAACAATGGAACTACATACTTGGTTAAGTCTTATTAAATTTTATTGAGTTATCTCATAACATTCGATATTTTGGAAAGTTGACTTTGGGTTTGACCAATTATCAAGACCCGAACCGACAACCCGAACACTCGATAAAAAAAAACCCGTTTTAGTATCTTTATTCCAAAGGGATTTGCATTCTTGCATTTTACCCACCTTATTACCTAACATAGGTTGAGTAAATATTAAGGTTAGATACTTTAACCCGGTTTCGAGCAAACTTACATTTTTAAAGGGTTATTATTATAAATTCTTAAATAGTCACATTTTAAACCTTAAACTTTAATTATTTACATTTTCAACATTTATTTTGTTTAAAGAACTTCAAGACAACCTTTCTAAATTCAAGACTTCTTTTCGTTTTAGGCATTGTGCGTTAAACTCGTCGTTCCGACAAATCTCCAAATTATCATCTTTCAAGTTTACTACTTGAAGGTGAGTACTTCATACCCCATTTTCCATCTTTTATTTTGGGGGTGACATTTCATACTTATTCAACAAAATGCTTTATATTTGAATCTTAAACCACAAACGTAGTTGTATACTTTACCTAAATAATTGCTCGATTTGGTGTTCTATGCTTATATGCCTATGTGTTTATCGCTTTTGGTTGGTGGAACTATAAAATCCTAGACTATTTGGCATCCCCTTATAGCAAGGTGTCGTTAACGTAATGCAATTAACGATAACTATAAAATCCTAGACTATTTGGCATCCCCTTATAGCTAGGTGTCGCTAATGTGTTTAGCGATATCTATTTATCCAAATTACCACTTTTATTTATCGTTTCGTATGCAAGTTTTGTGGCTATCTTTATTATATACTAATATGATTAAACTTATGAATTGCTCACCGACCTTTGTGTTGACAAACTTTATTTTATGAAATGTTGCAGGTTTTCATCTTGGTTGATTTATGATTGTGAAGAAAACGACATCAAAGACCTTAGGATATTAGTAAAAATGAACAATATCAATTTGCCATATTTTGTGATATCTTGTTTATGGTTATTTTATGGATAATTATTATGTGACATTTTCGATGTTGTGAAATGAAATGAGTTTATTAAATACTGTCACTTTAATTAGTGTCATGTGCTTATGGACAATCGTTACACCTCGGCATGTTCCGCCGCCTTTGGTCGGGGTGTGACAACTCGCATAGTGGAAACTCGTAATGTTGAGTTCCTAGAGAACTCTAAGATTAGTGGGAGTAATGAAAGTGAAGTCCTTGATTTCCAAGAAGTGCAAGATGAGTGGGAGTGGGTTCTTCAACTTTACCTCCTATTAAACCTCTTGTACATAGCACTGCACCACCTAATGTTTCCTCAGAAAATAATGCTTCAAATATTCCTGAGAGTTAAGGCACACCAAACACACAAGAGTAAAACCCTGAACCCATTAATAATCAAGAACCTGAAAATCAACTTGAGGGTCATACAAGTCTAAAAGGCATTCTAACTTTGATGCTTATGTAACCTACCTTAATGAAGATGATTTGAATTTAGGAAAGTATAATTATCAAGCCTCTTATAATGAAAGCATTAGTAGTGATCAGTCTTGTGAATGAAATATATCTATGATTGATGAGCTTGATTCCATGAATAAGAATGACCTTTGGGAGTTGGTCAAATTACCTGAGGGTGTAAAACCCGTAGGTTGTAAATTGGTTTACAAAACCAAATTAGTCTCAAACGAAAACGTCGAAAATTATAAAGCAAGATTGACTGCTAAAGGCTATACCCAAAAGAGAGTATTATTAGGTAACCTTCTCACCTGCATTATAGAAGGTTTCCTTGAGTATTGGTATGACATTAGTAGCAAATTATGACTTAAGGCTACATTAGATTAATGTCAAGAACTGCTCTCTTAAATGGTGACTTGCATAAAGACATGCTCATAACTCAAACTAAGGGATTTAATCCTGAGGGTAAGGAGCATGTAGTCTGTAAGCTAAAGAAATCCAAATATGGGCTAAAATAGATATAACGTCAATGGTACTTAAAGTTCGATGAAATTATGAAGAATACATGCTTTATGAAAACCAAGTGGATCAATTCACCTACCTCAAAATGAGTGGGAGCAATTTTACTATACTTGTCATTTACACGGAAGATATTTTTCTGGCAAGTAATAGCTTAGATTTATTGCATCGGTCAAAGCGATCATTCTCACGTAATTTTGACATGATAGATCTCCGAGAAGCCCCTTACGTATTAGACATCAAAATACAGCGGGATCGTATCTATGAGACATTAGGTCGGTCTCAAAAGGCTTACGTTAATCGTGTTCTTGCACGATATAGCATGCAATGTTGCTTTCCATTAGTAGCTCCAGTAATTAAAGGAGGTATTTTCGTTTCATTTTAAATGTCCGAAAATAGAGGTTTAGAAGGAGTGAATGAAATTGATACATTATGGTTTAGTAGTTGGAAGCGTGATGTATAGTTAAGTTCGTTTTCGTCAAATTATCACATTTATTGTTGGAATGTTAGACCGTTATCAATCTCATTATGGTCTAGATCATTGTAAGACAATAAATAAAATATTGCGATATCTATAAACAACAAAAGAAGCTTGACATACAAATAATTGATAATTTGGAAGTAATTGACTCTTACAATTCTTACTTTGCTGAATGCAAAAATGATAAGAAATCAGATTTTGGGTACCTCTTTATGTTGATAGGCGGACTAATGTCATGGAGGAGTCATAAGCAATAGCTAACAATCTCCATAATGATGGCTGAATATGTTGTAGCGTACAATGCAACGTGCCATGGAATATTGCTTGAAAATTTGATAAGTGGACTCAAAATTGTTTAACTCCATATCATGAAAATTGAAGATATACTTTAATAAGCCAGTTGCCATTAGTTTCTCGAACAGTAAAAGTTCGAGTGCACTGCATTATGTTTTGATGCAATTGTTTGTAGTCGTACGTGAACGAGTAGATGAAAATAACCTTTGTATCGAATACATTAACACTATAAATATGCTATAAGGATCCGATAATTTAAGGTCTCCTGCCCATAAATATCTGATAACTTATAACACAGATGGGTATAAGTAGAGACATTGTATAATAGCATATGGTGTGTATGAATTATTATGATTTCCTCGAATGCTTTGTTTTTGTCTATAATAAAGATTATGTGCACATTATGATCTATAGACAAAATTTATGCAAATTAATTAATTACCTTAAAGGGTTTATTCCAGTTATTTGACACTAAATTTTAAATGCCGTATGTTCAGCTGTAGTATGACTGTTGGGGATCTCGAGTTATCAGCAACTCGAATGATTGTAACTATCTACTATAGCTTTAATGTACAACTTGATGAGTGTTTAGCTTGGCCACTTATTTAACGAATTACTCATCATAAATGGTTATTCGGCCAAGTGGGAGAATGTTGGAAAATCCCATAAAATGTGGCCTTATTACCATTTAAATAATTATGATTAGTCAAATAACCTAACTAGGCCCATAAGATATATGGGCTATTTGATAGACACACCCATATATATATATATATATATATATATTAGGGTTTCCCTTAGATGTCACATAACAACAACAGAGAATTGAAAACACACACCAATAACTTTCTCTCTAAGATCTCCATCAATCAGTGATATCATAATGGAACCGAATCAGGAGTCATCATGTCTCTATGATCTCGATTTCTACAAGTAAGTTCTATTAGTATGATGTCTAACTTCTTATTTATGATTGAATCAACATGTTAGGGTTTATGTTTTACCAATGTCTTAAGGATATAATCAACAGTTTATTTACCTAATATATCAAAACTTTTGAAGAATCAACATCCGTAAGCTAAAGAAACAAGGACAGTTGATTTCAAAAGTCTACGTAAAAGCATATATGCTGAATTCGTTGAATTTATAAGTTAGTTAATTACATAATTTTACGATACAACTATTTTTAATACGGAATCAGTTTGAACATGAACAATCAAGTGCTATTTATACACCAAATTGTTTATACTCTTAAGAACTCCTTATTCCAAAATGCCCTTGAGATTGCTATTAATGACAAGTTGTAACATGTATAAATCGAATTCGATATCTGATGCACATTGTTTACTTACAAAAAAGGTTTTCCAATAGGACGTGTTTCAAAAAACCAACTTAGTCAACATTGTTACAAAATTTGGAGGGTCAAATTTAAAGGCGCAGGTCACATGGATAAGATACTTTGATTATACTTTAATTTTGTCTTAATTGACATCAAGTTAATTCTATGTGCCCGTTAAATTATCTTTTCCCGAATGTTGTTAAATGTATTTTTTTTCTCTATATCATATACTATACCAAATAGAAAATTGGCTATAGCAAACGACGGTACCATAATGATCGAATCGAATCGCGCGCTAATAACTGAATTCCTGTCAAGCCTCGCCGCAACGCACGGCCACTTCCACTAGTTAATAATTAACACGTCAACGTAATCACATTTTAGAACTAAATTAAACCCCTTTGACCCTCTCAAGATTAATGATTCAAGCCGGCCAACGATACAACTAAATAAGATGGCTAAAATGCAACAATATTATTTTAAGTCATCCATTTGTCATACTATATACAAAGAGAATCATATAGCTAAAGTACTTTTGTTGTTGGTCCAATCAGTGGCTGTTATGTGGCATCCATTAAGTCTCTCTTTTTTTTTAATATTTCGAAATCAGTTTAGCTATTTAGTCATTTGGAAGTAGTGAAAGTAACAAATAAGGAAGCTGTTGCAGTGGTGGTGTTGTTATGTCGTAACCTACATGTCGTAAGTTCGAACCTTAATTAAGTTGGGTTTTTAGGGTTTCTTTTTTTTTTTAATATTTCGAAATCGGTTTAGCTATTTATTCATTTGGAAGTAGTTAAAATAACAAAAAAGGAAGCTGTTGTATTGGTATTGTATTGTTGTAATCTACATGTCCTGAGTTCAAACCTTAATTAAGCTTTTTTTTTTTGGGTTTTCGTTTTGTTTTTTTTTAAATAGATTTCATACTGAATCAGGCAACAAAAACGTAAGGTGGTGTGATGTTTTGTTTTTTTAATTTGTTTTAAATACGTTATTTTGAGGAATTATTTTTTGGGTTTAGTTTTGGTACAGTAAAGAACGTAGCCGATACCAACCGAATTCGCGACAACTTACAGAAACGACGCCCGACCAACATAATAGCCCGGCACAACGCGCCGGGTAACAACCTAGTTTATATTCACACGATTTAAGATGCTTATTTTTTACTCTCATGCCTGTTTATATCACGGTACGTAAATTATATAAAAGTATAATAAATTTACTGCAATTCTGAAAAGTAGTGAAATATCACATATCTAGTGTAACAGATTTAATATGCATTCTGAACTTTAAAAAAAACGTCTAATGTCGTTCAAAACGAATTTTGTGCTTCTTGACTCTGGAATGGAAAATATTTTATCGACCTAAAAATATATAATAAGTTCAAATGCAAGGTTACGGGTTCAAATCCTTGCAAATGCAAGATAAATAGGAAATTTTGCTTTTAAAATTAAAGAACTTTTAAGTAAACTTAGTTAGACTTGTAGGCTATATAATATATAAAATATAACATTATGTATATAATATAGTTATAATTACATAGAAACAAGGGAATATAAGCCAACAAATGAACATACCAAAGTAAAATGCAGTAAGTTTTGTAGCTTTCTATTGGAAGCTAATCTCAATTATTATCTTCTCTTTGGAAAACTCAATTAATTAGTAATGAATTCAAAGACCAAGTCATAACTTTTGAGCTTATATATATTTGTTACATGCTTTTGAGACAAATTCAAACACATTGGAGAAGATCAATAATCAGCCAAGGCCATAAACATGCCTAGGGTGGTTATTGTGCTCCTGAAGCTCACTTTTTACGCCATGATTTTAACGGCTTTTGATGCATCCGAAGCTCAAAAGCCGTTGAAAATAGGGTTTTACAGAACCACATGTCCGGCAGCCGAGCAGATTGTGCGAGATACAGTGACGAAGGCAGTCACAGCGAACCCGGGAATGGCTGCTGGAATCATTAGACTATTTTTCCATGACTGCTTTGTCAGGGTAATACTTACAACTAAATTTGTTGTGTTAGATATTTAGATATAAATGTGAACATTGTTGTAATGTTTCTTTAAGCAGTTTGAAACATTTCATGCATACTTTGCATAGTGGCGAAACCGGTCCGCTGACAAGTCAGAAAATTTTTATAAAATAAATTTTTTTATAAAAAACAAAAATACGAGTTTCACCATCTAGTTCCGTCACAGATTTTGTGTATTTGTTGTAGCGTTTACTCAGTTTCAACTTTTGAAATCAAATATCAGGGTTGTGATGCTTCGCTTCTACTTAAGAAAGATGAGTCCGAGCAAGATGCAGGTGCGAATAAGGGGACCTTGAGAGGACTGGAGATAATAGATCAGGCTAAGGCCAGGCTAGAAGCCGCATGTCCAAAAACCGTCTCGTGTGCTGACATATTGGCCTTTGCAGCCCGAGATAGCACCAACATTGTTGGTGGGTTCTCTTACGATACACCTTCAGGAAGACGCGACGGAAGGGTTTCTAATAGTGCTGAAGTCGACCTTCCGTCACCGGGCTCTGATTTAGAGAGCCTGAAAAAGGCGTTTGAAGATAAAGGATTGAGCGTTAGAGATCTAGTGGCGCTCTCTGGAGCCCACTCTATAGGTAGAACCGATTGCAGCTTTGTTGCGTCCCGTCTCTACTTTTTTAATGGTAATGGTACGGATCCCACGTTGGATCCAAAATACGCAACCATCTTGAAAAAGCAATGCCCGAAGAACCAACTGTCTATGACAACCGAACTTGATCTAGTGACTCCAAATCGTCTAGATAATCAATATTACCGTAACCTTAAACAACAACGGGTGTTGTTCTCGTCCGATGAGGCTCTTGTTGATAGTACCGTAACAGCCACGACGGTAACCAACTATGCGAATAACCCCATCGCTTGGAAAAAGGACTTTGCTGCAGCTATGGTACGTTTAGGTTCTGTTGGTGTATTAACAGGGATCAAAGGTGAGATTCGTCACAAATGTGGGGTTGTAAATTAAAGTTTTTATAAATGTTTTATTTATTTATGATTGCCATAAGTGTGAGTTTGTAATCTTATATTTAAGCAATATATATTGTTGTTAATTAAATCTCATCATTGTAACACATGTTTGGTTTCAATATAATTAACTAATTGCCTCATTATGGGTTAACATATATGTTACACTACTAGCTACTATTTAAAAGCGATAAATCAAACTGATAATTAGGTTTTAATAGTAACGTTGTAAATTTTATTGTTGTTGGCGATGGGTAAAGATCGATATATCTTACCAGATGTAACAACCACATTATGGTGAAGATACCGGTAAATATCGGATGCACAATTTCTGGTATACAGTTTTCACACTTTGCGGTCTCTAATCCGGTCTTAACCCAACTTAGTCTGGTTTACAATCTACTGTTTTCACACTTCGTGGTCTCTAATCCGGTCTTAAGCCAATTTAGTATGATTTACATCCCTATCACGTGTCGCAATGCCGAAATCATTCTTATAAATCCTAGGATAATAACAAAATCTTACACTTTGATAGCTTCCATCGATAGAAGATGCTCTGCGCATTCGACTCGTTTGATCTATTTTTATTTAACCCTTACAGATAAACATAGCATGAATAGATCCATTCTAAGCGCAAATGATCCTAAATTGCCAAAACACAAGCTTCATACAATCTCCAAAGGAAAACAGATTATACGGATAATATACCAAGCTAGCAAAACCTCAAAAGGGATCTTTTTTCAATCTATATGTCGAATAACAACCAACCAACCAACTAGAAACTACACTGAAACATCTTAGTTTCTGCAGATTACTTATATTACCTTCAGATTTGCTGATCTTACAGATTTGATCATTTTGACATATGATGCTTCTTCAAAGGGGCTAAAAGACTATTCCTCCGGTGCGATTTTGTGTCAGGCTGTTCAAGTTTTTGGCGGCTGTTAAAACAAGTCAATAAAGGGTAAGTATTGATTATAAAACTTCATGACTGATGACTGACCTCCGAATAGAGAAATGGTTCGTCTAAAGATGAATCTTTTATAGAAAAGATGAAGTTTTAGTTTAAAAGATAAATCTTTTTTATAGAAAGGATAAATCTTTTATAGAATATGCCCATAGCAATATCCAAACATATAAAAAAAACAATGATCAAGAGTGTTAGATGAATCTTTAGTAGAAAAAAGATGAATATTTCTTGCAGAAAAAATGAATGTTTTATAGAAAATACCCATAGCTATATTCAAACATACAAGAAAAACAATGAACAAGAGTGTTACGCAGGTGATGCTTATTTAAGAAAATAAATAACATGTTTAAACTTGCCATATATGGGGTGTTTGGTGTGCATTTCAGAAATGATTATGCGATATTAAATAATCAGCTGTAATAAGATAATCAGATTTTTGGTAAACAAATTCTGAATATTTACAAAAGGTAATAGATAAAGTGACCAAAAACGACGTTTTCCATGATATCAAAAAAGAGAACATGTTCTACGAAATGGAAGTGTGTATCGTCGTCTCTAATTTTAGGTTAAGAGAAAAGGGTAAATCAGTAATTTTATCTTACTCTTAAGAAAACAGTTTCCTTCCAGGAAAGAGACTAAATTCAAATAAAAAATGTTGCATTTATTTTGGAAAGATCAAAGTTTGATTAACGTTAACCGTCAAAGTCAGATTTCATAATAGAAGATGGGTCGTGTTTTAAGGTCAAACAATCAAGAGAAAATTTGATGTCTACATAATTAGAAAAAGACAAATATTAAATGTGTTAAATAACCGAGATCAATCGATTAAAGCAAGAAAAGTCAGATTATCTACACATATCTTCACATGCAGAATAATGAAATGAAAACGACATGCACGTTCAATAATTAAACTCGGTTTACCTTTTTAAGCGGTAACTTAGACGTCCCGGGCTTTTTTGAAGAATCAGGCGGCTTCAATATCTCAAAAGAACACACCAAAGATTTATCAACACTCAACAGTGCACCTGCATTGTCAAACTCCCCTCCATAATTTGGAGCCGAAAATATTGTCACGAGTCTTCGTTTAGCAAAAAACTCATAACCATCCTCCACCACCTATACTTAAAGCAGGTCATATTATCAAAATCATGTAAAATTTTCATTAGATATTAAAAAAAAACGTGTCGAAACGGCTAACTTCACCTGATGCCCTCTGCAAATAAGGTCAAGATCATTCTTCTTCAAAAACTCAACAACTTTATCAGCTCCAAACGTACACGAAACGCCTCGATCACTATCAGACCACCCCTCAATTGTAGGGTCAGGATCAGCCCACAACAAATCACAAAGAAGCCCGTTATCAGGAATCTCAGTGGGCCTCTCGATTTCCCTAATTTGTTTCAAATTCTCAAGATCCGGAGAAAGGCCACCGTGCATACAAAGAATCTTATCATCAACCAATGCAGCAACGGGTAAACAATTAAAGCAATCCGTGAATATCTTCCAAAGACGAACATTAAACCTCCGTTTACACTCGTCATAAAACCCATATATGCGGTTAATTTTCGCGTCTTCATGATTTCCCCTTAACAAAAACACCTTATCAGGGTACCTTATTTTGTATGCAAGAAGCAAACATATGGTTTCCAAACTTTGTCTCCCTCGGTCAACATAATCACCAAGAAACAAGTAGTTTTCAGAAGGAGGGTACCCCCCATATTCAAATAGCCTCAATAAATCTTGATATTGTCCATGTATATCACCTATCATAAATGCAAACCAAGTTATTAAGCGCACGAATTCATCATGACATGTTTCTCGACACCACAAGCTAACAAGTAATAATCACTTTTCATAACACATGCTTATGTAGGGTTAATGTACAAATGGTTCTTATCGCACAAAGCGTGAGAAGTGAAGAAAAAAGTGACGCGGTGGCATTTTCATAATTACGTGTATAGCGTAATTAAGCTGCAACTCAAAATTCAACTAGCGTAATAATATTTATGACAAGTAGCGTTTACGCTACTTGTAAAAGTATAACATAATAATAATAATTATTATTATTACGCTAGTTGAAAATTATGTTGTAGCATTCTTACGCTGTACGTGTAATTACGAAAATGTCACTGTGTCACTTTTTCCTTCGCTACTGGCGCTTTGTACGATATAAGAACCATTTCTATTTGATCCTAACACTATATATATATATAGGGGTGGGATATTTTGAGATCCTTGTTGAGTTTTAAGAACTCCATTCTTAACCACACGTTTAATTAAATAGATTAGATTACATGATTGAGATTAAATGTGATTAAAAAATTAAATAGGAGAAAGAATAAAGATGTACATTGATTACACTAATTTAAACATCCATTACACATATGTAAAAAGTCGATTAGGTGCGTAAAAAATTCTGTAATTTTTTTTAAGTATATGTAAAAAACTCAAAAAAAATTTTTACATAGAGTTCTTTCAATTCTTAATTCTTAAAACTCAAAGTGGTTCACACACACACAATTATAAGTAGGGAATTTAGGGCACCAGAATCTTGTTTGGCAAACAAGAAAACTGAAAATCAGATGAAACATAAGCACAAATCTAATCAAGCACATGATGAACTGAGACTGATAATAATCAAACCCATACCACAGATCCTGATGGGAGCATGAAGTAGAAGCAGATTAGGCTGAGAAAGAAAGATTTGTCTAGCGTTGACGCAGAGCTGACGGATCTCTGACTCCGACAACTGCACCTGTTTGCCCCCTTTACCATCCAATAACCTTCTGATAATATCATCCAACACACCCTTATCGATCGCACTCATTTTATCTTCCTAATCAAAACCCACCCACCAAATGTTTCAAAGAGATGAAACTGATGGAGTGAATTAGAAGATTTGGTTTGGTTTGGTTTGGTGTGGTGGGTGGGTGTTCATGAGCATGTCGTCATGTTCAAGATTCAACACTTTGTAAAAGAATTTTATTGTTATTATTATTATTATTATTATTATTATTATTATTGTGATTTTGTTTGTGTGTTGATTGGGATTTGGGGTTTGACACGGTCTAATAATGGCATCCATGACTATAACCCGGGCCCACTTTTTGTTTTGTCAAATGCTAATTGCTAAATAATAAATATCATGCCAAATTGTACAGCCTGATGTGAACTATGCCTAAATCTGTAAGATCTATAATTTTGTGAAGTCGCGTTGGTGATTTATTTGTTAGTCAAACTTCTTTTTTAGGTTGTGTAATTTGACTGGCTTAAAGGAGTTTTAATGGGTTATGCTATGGACACTCAAACACCCCCCTCCCCCCCTCTATAGGGCTATACGGGGCTTATAAGGATCCTATACGCCTCGTATAATTATACGAGACGTATTGATGGGTTTTTTTAGTAAAATTGGATAGTGTTTCTAGAATTCCTCAATTTTCATAGAGTTACTCCTTTTGATCATCGTGCGATTTAGATGAGGTCAACTCTATTGTATAATGAGTTGATGTAGGTTAATACATATATAAGTTTCTTTGTTCAAATCATTTAAATTAAAAATGTGATATGATAGGTGCTACCAAACAATTAATATTATATTTTTATTTTGTTATATTTAAGATATTTTTTTAATTTTAAATGGTATATTTGTTATACTTGAATAGATTTTTATAGTTTAAACTTTAAAACAGTGTGATTGTAATATTTAAATATGCTTATAGTTTAAAATAACACATTTGTATATATTATAATAGATTTATAATTTAAAATGACACACTTGTAACAGTTAAGTAGATTTATCTTTTAAACCAAAAAGACAAAAAAGAAAAAACAAAAGAACTTCAGATATTTTATTATGATTTTGTTGCAATTAAAAAAATACAAATAAGATGCTTTTTAATTTTCTGTCAAATTTATGGTAGTTAGCATTGATAGTGGGTATATAGAGAAATTAAAGAGTGTTGGTTGGAGTTAGAGGTGTTCAAAAAAACCGGTTACGGAACCGGTTTGGCCGGTTCAACCGGAAACCGGTTTTTTAAAAACCGGTTTTTTTAAAAACCGGTTTGACCGGTTTACGTAACCGGTTTACGTATCGGTTATACGTTTTGGAGCCAAAACCGGTTTTATAACCGGTTTTTTTTATAACCGGTTTTTTTTAATAACCGGTTATTAAAAAACCGGTTAACCGGTCGGTTAACCGGTTAAACCGGTTTTCGAACGTTACCAAACGGCTTTATAGCCGTTTTTTTTTTTTTGACCGTTTTTTAGCCGTTTTTTTTTTGTTTTTTTACCATTTTACCCCCACAAACATCTATATATAGTTTAGGTTGGGTATTGGTTAGATCACACTTGATTATACAACTCCAAACGCTCTAAACGTTTATTTCATACGCGATTATACAACTCCAAACGCTCTTCTTTCGTAGTCGTTTATTTCATACTCGAGTATACCACTCTTAATTCGTAGTCGATTATCATGGCCTCCCAAAGTGCTGCTTCATCGGTCAACATGGGTGCCTCGAACACGGGAGAAACCGTCGTTCGGGTCATCCCCACGAAACGAAACCAAGATATTTGGCAACATTTCGACCTATGCGAAATGTCTAACGGAACCCAAAAAGCTAGATGCAAACATTGTTTGAAGTTTTATAACAAAGAAGCAAACTCCAGTTTAAGAGCTCATGTAGAAAAGCCCTCTTGCAAGGTCTTGAAGGACGAATCCGGAAGTAGTTCGCAGCCGGAGATGACGAATCAAGGAACGGTGTTTACGTACGACCTTGAAGCGGTACGTCAACAGTTTGGCAACTTTGTGATTCAACAATCACTTCCTTTCAACCACTTCGACAACCCTCAATTCACGGAGATGATGCAAAAGTATGTTCAACCACGCTACCAACACGTAAGTCGTTCGACCCTTAGAAGAGATTGTCTTAAAGCATGGAAAAACGCTAAATCCGAACTAATTTCATACTTTTCAAACTTACAAACTGGTGTGAACTTAACAACGGATGTGTGGTCGGTACCTAATGGTTCGCCCGACTCATACATTTGTGTGACGGCTCATTGGGTTGACCCCCGGTCGTGGCAAATGATGAAACGAACCGTTGCGTTTCAATTGTTTGATTACCCGCACACGGGTAGAAATATTTTTAAACTCTTGGATAAAGTCATTCGACAATACAAGATTGAAGATAAAATCTTTTCAATATCGTTTGATAACGCGTCCAACAATACGGCCGCGGTTGGCCATTTAAAATTAAAGTATAAACCTATCTGTGATGGAGCGTTTTTTCATAGCCGATGCATTGCACATATTATCAACTTGGCCGTGCAAGATGGGTTAAACGTGATCGAAACGCAAAGAAACAATTTTAAAAGAATGTTACGAGATGTTTTTAGCAACAATTCAACATTTTCAAGATACAAAAAATTTTGTGAAGAAGCTAACTGTCAATGGTTGGGGCCTAATTGGGATTGTCCAACAAGATGGAACTCGACTTGTGAAATGTTTGAGAAAGCCATCCAACAAAAACAATCGTTAATTGCGTTTCATCAAATTTTGTCAAATAGGGGTAAATGTGCACCGTACGATCCTAGAAACTGGTTATTGATTGAGATCGTTACGGAGGTTCTTCAAATTTTTAAATCTTGCACAACTAGTTTATCCGGGGTTTACTATCCAACAAGCCCCATTGCTTTACCAAAAATTGCTGTCATGTGCACAAAGTTGACTGAAATTCATTGTAGGGGTGCACCTTATTTTGATATGGGTGCAAAAATGAAAGAAAAATTTAGAAAATATTTTCAACAACTACCCGCTGTTTTGACCTGTGCGGCTGCGTTAAACCCTTGCATCAATGTTGGTGGTGTTGAAGCTTTAATAGAAAAAATTTGTGATGACCTAGAGTTAAACGACGATCAAAACCCCCATTATAACCAAACTTTAAAGAATGCTTTCAACACCACCTTGGCAAACATGTATGATGTTTACCTTACAAAACACGGGTCGTCTTCCCAAATTCATGACTCGTTAAGAGCTGTTGCCCAATCCCAATCCCAAACCGACCTTGAAATGGGGATGTACTACATGATTTGGGAAGACGCCGGTAAACGTCAAAGGGTAAACACCCCAAGCAGTGAACTTGGAAGGTATGGTGGTACCAACTTTGTGAAACACATGACTCCGGATGAATTTAGAAGTCTTGATATGCTGGCTTGGTGGAGAGGTAAGGAGGATGAGTTTCCGATCCTCGCCGCCATGGCCAAAGATTTACTAACGGTCCAAGCTTCCACGGTAGCTTCGGAGTCTGCTTTTTCTGTTTCTGGCAGGGTTATATCGATTAGGAGGACTCGACTCACTCCACCAGCTGTAGAGATGTCGATTTGCTACAAGGATTACTTGGACTCTTTAGATAGGGCACAACATCAACGCTCACTCGAGGGGGAAATGGAGTATGAGGCGGCCTTGTATGAAGACGAGGTCAATCAAGGACACACTCAACCAATGACCGATGAAGAAGCCGCGTACGACGATTACCTAAGGAATAGCTCGGGATCGGGTAGCGAAGAAAATGAGTAACAAACATCAACTTGTTAATGTAATCGTGTCTAAGCATTCTTTAATGTTTGTATTTTTGAGTTACGAATATGCGATAACGATTTAATGTTTGTATTTTTAATGTAAAAGCTATAAATGAAAGTTATGTGTTTTTAATCTTCCAAGCAAAGAATGCTAACAACGAAACCCTAAACCCTAAACCCTAAAGCAAAAAAAAAAAAAAAAAAAAAAAAAAAAAAAAAAAAAAACCGGTTAACCGGTTAGACCGGTTATTAAAAACCGGTTGTAAAAAAACCGGTTTAATAACCGGTTCTAACCGGTTTCTAAACCGGTCCAAACCGGTTTGGCCGGTTTGAGTTTTCATTGACAAAAACCGGTTAATAACCGGTCCGGTTATTAACCGAACCGGTTTTTTTCTGGATAAAAAAAACCGGTCCGGTTAATAATCGAACCGGTTTTTTCAAAAAAACCGATTTGTGCACCTCTAGTTGGAGTAGTGGGTGCATTCCTAACATTGGTTGGTTAGTAATACTAAATGGTGTTATTTAAAGCAATGTAGTTTTGATATCATTGTTTTCAACTATTATGTGTGATTAATATCTTTTTTTGAACAAAAGATTTTACTATTAAGTAGTTGATTAGATTTGTAAAATCAAATATACTATACCTTCTGTTAGATATAATAGGGTTTTTTAGGAAGAAAAATCGATTTTAACTATCTTTAAAAGAGAACAAGGAAACGGCTCGAGCGTTGATACACGTTAAGAAATAAAGTTACTAAAATTTGTGCGCGCATAATGAGAGGTTTGGTTTTAATAAATTTATATCAAAACATATATAAAAATGAGAAAATATTTATACAAAATTAATTGTTGTGACGAAAGCATAAAAAAATATACAGTATATAACCATTTGTTTTGGTCATGCATTGCGTGAGCTCGGTATTGAATAAATTTTTTATTGGGGCATGCGTAGATACAATGGCGTTTGTATTCGAAATTTAAAGTAACATTACTACATGAAAAAGTTTTAAAATATATTATCTTTAACCCAGATTGGTTTCAAATAAAATTTATGTTGAAACGTAAATATAAATAGTCATGTCGCAATTGTGTATACATAATTTAAGAAACATAATATTTTCAAAAATAAAATATGTCAAATGTTAATTATAGAAGTCTAATTTTGCAAATGCGTTGAATACGAAAAACATAAAATAATATTACCTTAAGTGATTTGTAACAAAGTGATTGGCTTATTTCATAAATAGTAAATTTTGTGAGTTAACCACCATATGGATTGTAATATATATATATATATATATAATGTTTTAATATTTGTCAGCTTAGCCTTCATTGGTTTCGATTAGGGATGAGCAAAAATCGGTATGGTACCGATTAGTACCGGTACTTGTACCAAAATCGGTACCGATTTGGTACCGTCGGTACCGAATCGGTACCAAGGTTTTGAGTTTTCGGGACCGGTACGGTACCGGTATTTCCCGAATTTTACCTTAAGTACCGGTACCGGTACCAAAAATTTGCTATTTTCGGGATCGGGATTTTCGGTACCGGTACCGGTACGGTACCAAGCTCATCCCTAGTTTCGATTGAATATGGTTCCAAGCAATTAAATGTTTGATTTGGACCGGTTGTTGCAACTTAATGCTTTCATGACTTGAACTAGTGGGTTTGAACCGTGCATTGCGGCAAAGATACGATGGGAATTCAATTGGCGTCGATTCGGTTCGGTTAGTTACGGCAACGGAAGGATACCGAGAAAACCCAAAGCATGTCAGCGGGGAAGATATGAGATTCAAAATGTGCCCAAAAAAAATATTGACATGTGTTGGGTTTGTTGGTTATTAAGAAATAAATAAATAAAGATTTTTTGGTAAGATGGACACCATATTGGCAAAAAATTCGAGGGGACGGTTAGGATCGTGAGCTTACAGTCGCTTAGCTGTGCTCTATTGCTAAAGTGGATGTGAAGATTGTACCATAACTTACTCATCCAGGTATATCATATATGGAACATCTTTAATAAAAGGAGGGCTAATAAAGGTAACAGAATTTTGAATTAGATTGCCAAATCTATCAACGAGCTTAATAATAAACACATTATACCTCTATCGACCATAAAAAAAAGTGGGTATAGGGGATTCAACGATCTTTTGCCATGATGTTTGGATGGGAAACGAAAGTCTTGCAACTAGATTCCCAAGAATATACGATCTTGATCTTAACAAACATGATTTTATTAAAGATTAGACGAACTTCATCTTAACAAACATGGTTTCATTAAAGATTGGAACAGTAAGGATTCGTGATAGCGCTGTTGAAGGAGACAACTGAGGGTGGCGTGGAAGTATCTCAATTTGAAGGTCTTAAAGCAGAGCCAGAGAAGATTACTTGGTCAAACAATACAAAGAAGTGGATTTTGGATATTGAATACCAAGATGGTTTCCAAATTCATATTGGTAGAAAACATATTGATTGTTGCATTCTTCTGGTTGTTGACTTGACTACTAGACAACACAAATGTGTCTCGAAGAAAATCAATACAATGATGTGGAGATTGTTATTAAGTTTTCTTCCGACTAAAGGTTAATCTTTGGAGTAGAAGAGTCAAATTGAATAATATACCGTGTGCGTTATGTTCTACCTATTTGGAATTGAATGATAATATTTTTAAAGATTCCACTCTCGAGAATAATATTCTGGCTTGGTTGGATAATTTATAATTGCCTAAAAATAAGAGGGGGGCGGGTTTTGGAAGCTATCGTACGGACATCTTGGTGTATCATTTGTAAGTTTAGAAATGAGGCGACATTTCAAACATATCATTAAAGGTATTAATTTTAGACATGGTTTACATTCTAACTATCTTTAAAAGAGAATGTTTTCATATTTGTCAGCTTAGCCCTGATCGGTTCTGATTGAATATGGTTCCCGGCAATTAAATGCTTGATTTGGACCGGTCGTTGCAACTTAATGCTTTCATGACTTGAACTAGTTGGTTTGAACCATGCATTGCGGCGAAGATGCGATGGGAAGTCAATTGGCATCGATTTGGTTCTGTTTGTTACAGCAACCGTAGGATATCGAGAAAACCCAAAGCATGTCAGCGGGGAAGAGATGAGATTCAAAATGTGCCCAAAAAAGATATCGACATTTGTTGGGTTTGTTGATTATTAATAAATAAATAAATATAGATTTTTTTGGGTACCATGGACACCATATTGGCGGAAAATATGAGGGGAGGGCTGGGATCGTGAGTCTGCAGACGCTTAACTGTGCTCTATTGCTAAAGTGGATGTGAAGATTGTACCATAACTTATTCATCCAGATAGATGGAATGCCTTTAATAAAAGGAGGACTGCTAACGGTAACAGAATTCAGAATTAGATTGCCAAATCTATCAACGATCTTAATAATAAACCCATTATCCCTCTATCAACCATGAAAAAAAAAGTGGGTAAAGGGGATTCGATGGTCTTTGGCATGATGTTTGGATGGAAACGAAAATCTTGCAACTAGATTCCCAAGAATATACTATCTTGATCTTAACATGGTTTCATTAAATAAAGATGATACGATCTTCATTTTAACAAACATGTTTTCATTAAAGATGGGAACAATAAGGATTCGTGATAGTGGTGTTGAAGGAGACAACCGAGGGTGGCGTGGAACTATCTCAATTTGAAGGTCTTAAACCAGAGCTAGAGAAGATTACTTAATCAAACAATACAAAGACGTGGATTTTGGATATTGAATACCAAGATCGTTTCCAAGTTAATATTGGTATAACACATATTGATCGTTGCATTCTTCTGGTTGTTGACTCGACAACTAGATAACATAAATGTGTCTCGAAGAAAATCAATACAACGATGTGGAGATTGTTATTAAGTTTTCTTCCGACTAAGGTTAATCTTTGAAATAGAAGAATCAAATTAGATAGTGTACCGTGTGCGTTATGTTCTACCTATGTGGAAATGAATGATAATATTTTCAGAGATTGTGTTATCGCTTCTTCAGATTGGAAGAGTATGTCAAGATGGTTGGATATTAAGTTGCCCAAGTCCACTCTCTCGAGTAGTATTTTGGCTTGCTTGGATAATTTGTAATTTGCTAAAACAAAAAAAAAGCGGGGGGGGGGGGGGGGGGGGGGGGTTTGGAAGCTATCGTGCGCACATCTTGGTGTATCATTTGGAAGTATAGAAATGAGGCGATATTTGAAAGGTATTATCAAAGGAATTAATCTTAGACATGTTTTATACATTTTAACGTCAAATGTATGCCAAATATACAAGAAGCTTACATTATACAAGAAGTGGCGAGTCATGAGAGAAACGTTCCATCTTTTGGTGTTCCATGTAAGCGATGAAGTGGTTCACTTGGCGTTCCATGTTTTATGCGTTTGGAAGTAAGCTATGACATCTTTTGAACACTGTTCTCACTATTTTAATGCAGAGTAAGTCATGAGAGTATACCCATTATACAAGAAGAATTTTGATTTTACAAAATAACACCAATATTCTTTTTCCCATATATGTGTTCAACTTTCAACCTTTATGCATTCCACAAGTGCAAATCGTCATTAAAAATTTATTAATGTTACGTAGTAACTTGAGAAATATAGGGAAAACGTATTGGTGTTCTTTTGTAGAATCAAAAATGAATAAACTCTCGTGACTTGCTCTGATATAAATAGTAAGTATAGTGGTAAAAAAAGTCACATGTCATCAACTTACACTACATGACTTTGAAATCATCTTTGCATCTTCAAAGAAGTAATCCCATGAGTTTGGAATAATTGAAAATACAGAGTTCAATCCAGCTATCTCAAATGGCTGGTTTCATCTTATGCTTCCCCGTGACGAAATTATGTTAAATGGTTTGGATCCAGCCATCTCAGATGGCTGATCTAGTCACAACAAATGTACACATCATCGCTTACATGGAATGCCACTAGGAGAAGAGAGAAATATCTTAAAATCCATTTAGTGTATTACCAGACACATAGAAACCTATTCTTTCTTTCTAAACCTACTATTTTGAAAATAAAATTCGTAACGCTGTTTTCCCAAACGGAGTGGGTATCTTTGGTAGCGAATTAGATTGGTTGAAGTGGTGTAAATTCTTGTTCACGTGGTTTCCTTTAGTTATTTTTAGATGACTGCTCTCTGCTTGCTTGTGGAGGTAGTAGCTAGATGTGTTGGTTTCTAAAAAAATGAAAGGAGGAAAACTTGACGTTACTGCTACAAGTGAACTAATAACCAACGGACCACCACTTGGTTAACTCCGTTGCCATCTCCTCCGGCGGACGTCCCAAAGGTCTCCATATACATTCACCAAACCCTAACCCAACTCCCTCACTTATTCAAAATGCAATCTTCAATCTCTCTATCACTTTCTTCATCTTCTCCGCTCACAGTCAGATCCGACGGCGGAGCAACCTCCGACGTGTTCTTCGGTGCCCCCAGTCAGCTCTGGTTTTGTGGTGTCAGAAGAGAAGCTTTCTCTGGATGCAAAGCAGTTGTGTTCAACCAATTGCCTTCTGTCACGAAGAAGAAGAAGAAGAAGAAGAAGAAGATTTCGGCTTCGTTGACCGGAAACGGAGCTTCGTTGACTAAGGGTGGTTTTGATTATGATTTGGTTATTATTGGAGCTGGTGTTGGTGGTCACGGTGCTGCTCTTCATGCTGTTGAAAAGGTAATTGTAATTCAATTTGCCCTAGGTATTAATTGAATGTACATATTATTGATTTCATTTGGGGGTTTTTTTAAGGGGTGTGCACGGTTTGGTTTGGGTCGGTTTTCAGTTGGGCTAATACCGTTCGGTTTTTTAATCTATGAAAAAACAGTTAGTTTGGGTTCAGTTTTGGGCTAATTGAAAACTGTTCGGTTTGGGTCGGGTTCGGTATTGGTTTTGGGCTAAAAATGAAACTTCAGTTTTTGAATCTTTGAAAACCATTCGATTTCGTTTCGGGGCTCAAACCAAAACTTTGGTTTTTAAAAAATGTTCGGTTATGGTTTGTGTTCGGTTTTGATTCTTCATTTTTGCCATTTGAACTTGAAAATTTTGGGTTGAATAAAAAAATTGGCTCAAAATAATGAACCTGGACCTAAATTTTCGATACTGAGAATGTGAAGTAGTCATGTAACACTGTACTTAATTTAACTGTTGGTATGCACATGCCATAGATAATTTAGGGAAAGTACATCCTGTGATTCAGTAACAATGAAAGGGTTATACTAATATCTTTTAATGCATTTTAGTTTAATTAAACATAAACATGAATTTAACCTCTGCAGGGTCTGAAAACCGCCATCATTGAAGGCGATGTGGTTGGTGGAACATGTGTTAACCGTGGCTGTGTTCCTTCGAAAGCCCTTCTTGCTGTCAGTGGTCGCATGCGGGAGCTTCAAAACGAACACCACATGAAGTCGTTTGGTTTACAGGTTGCAGCTGCAGGGTATGACAGGCAGGCAGTAGCTGATCATGCAGAAAATCTCGCCTCCAAAATTAGAAATAATTTAACCAATTCTTTGATATCTCTTGGTGTTGACATATTAACAGGTGTTGGCACTGTTGTGGTATGTTCATTGGATTTAAATGACTTTTACATTTTTCTTATTAACTGTATTGGATCATGCAAATGCCTTATGTTGAGTTTGTTATGGATGTGTATGTAGGGTCCACAAAAAGTGAAATATGGAAAAGCTGGGGGGAGTGAGACAGTGGTTACTGCAAAAGATATTATCATTGCTACTGGATCAGTACCGTTTGTGCCTAAGGGAATTGACGTTGATGGTAAAACCGTAATAACGAGTGATCATGCATTGAAACTAGAGACGGTGCCTGAGTGGATAGCTATTGTTGGAAGTGGTTACATTGGTCTTGAATTCAGTGATGTTTATACAGCACTTGGAAGTGAGGTGACATTCGTGGAAGCTTTAGATCAGTTAATGCCTGGATTTGACCCGGAAATTGGGAAATTGGCTCAAAGGGTTCTTATAAATCCCCGAAAGATTGACTATCATAC
The DNA here is from genome assembly GCF_021521415.1 of Bidens hawaiensis. Taxonomy (NCBI): domain Eukaryota; kingdom Viridiplantae; phylum Streptophyta; class Magnoliopsida; order Asterales; family Asteraceae; genus Bidens; species Bidens hawaiensis. The sequence goes on from NW_027491016.1 coordinate 3,119,831, forward strand.
TGGTGTATTTGCAACCAAGGTTTTTATGTTTCTATTCCTTTATTAGGGGCTGGGTAGGGATGCTCAAAAGCATCATGGCTCACTCGAAATCAAACCAGCCAAGCCGAGCCAGCTTGGTCTGTACACGAGCTGAGCACGAGCCAAGGTCGGTTCAGCTTGTGCTTCGCTCTGGCTTGTTGACTCGTTTAAATCAAAGCCATCATTTATATACGTAAACAAACAAACATACATATGTGTCTGTCCATGTGTGTGTATTGGCAATATTCGTGTGGCTCATTTAAAAGTAAAATCCAAATTCTTATATATATATATATGCACAGGGTTTGGATCTCTTCAGAACTCTAAATATTTAAGATTTTCAAGAATTCCTAACAACCTATCACTTTTTTTTTAATTTCACATGTTTAAAGTTATTTGAGGGTAATTTCGTCATTTATAACGTGTAGTTACGTAATCACAAGTTTACATATGTGTAATAACCAAACTACACATATGTTGATACCCAATTTACATATATATGTAATCAACTAGTCATAAGATTACATATAATAAATGGCAAAAAAAACCTCAATAATATTAAATATATAAAATAAATAAAATGATTGGCTGTCAAGAGTTCTAGAAGTTCTAAACATATTTGGAGTTCTGAAATGATCCTGATTTTGTAGTTTATAAATTCTGCGTTATGCGTATGTTACAAATAATATTTTTAGTCTTTATATATATATATATGTCAATATTCGTAAAATGTAAGATAATTAAAAACTAAACCAGTGGCTCGAGCATTTGATGAGTTGAGCTCGAACTCAACATTTGAGCTTAAGATAAATGAGGCTACCCGAACCCAGCTCAGCTTGTTTACAGCCCTAGCTGCGGTAGACATCAATTCCTCAATGTTCATGTTTGTTAAAAGTTCCCATATTGATAGATCACTCCAGCAAAGGATGGTAAACCTGTAACGATCGAGCTTATAGACGCCAAGACAAAGGAACCAAAAGATACATTGGAGGTCAGTTTGACCATGCTCAAGTCTAATACTTTCATACTTCGATCACATATTCATACATTTGACCGTTTGTTCTAGGTAGATGCTGCTCTCATTGCAACCGGGCGGGCCCCATTTACACAAGGGCTTGGTTTGGAGAATGTAAGTCAACTTATCAATATCACATCTGAGCTTCTATTAGTAAGATCAAAGATAACCAAATACTATGTTTCTTATTATAGGTCAATGTAGAAACACAACGCGGTTTTATCCCCGTTGATGAACGTATGCGAGTTATTGATTCAAAGGGAGAATTGGTACATACATCACCTATTTTATGATTTTATCATACTCAACATATTATGTATCATTGACATAAGTTTGCTTATTAGGTCCCTCACTTATATTGCATTGGTGATGCAAATGGAAAAATGATGCTTGCACATGCAGCAAGTGCACAGGGGATTTCAGGTGACCAATTTTCATTACTTTCAATAAATCATTTAAACATTTAGTAGCAGTTTGTTATTATTACCTTTCTTATTCGGTAATTGTTTATAAAATAGTTGTTGAGCAAGTTTCTGGGAAAGATCATGTTCTTAATCATCTAAGCATCCCTGCTGCGTGCTTTACTCATCCTGAAATCAGTATGGTTGGATTAACCGAGGTATGTTATCAGTTCTTTAACACTTACCAAATATCCTTTATTTGCAATTATAAAGTTCTATTTATAAACCTGCAGCCACAAGCAAGAGAAAAAGCAGAAAAAGAAGGATTTGAAATAGGTATTGCTAAAACTAGCTTTAAAGCCAACACTAAAGCCCTTGCTGAAAACGAAGGAGAGGGGCTTGCTAAGGTAATTACTATATACACATCTATAGTATGAGTGTGGGTCGGGTCGGGTTGGTGTATGGGTCAAAACGGGTCTGGCCATAATTGGTTCCACTCAAAACGTATTGGTAAAGTTTTGTTTTTTACTTGCAGTTGATTTACAGGCCTGATAATGGGGAGATTCTTGGTGTTCATATATTTGGCATGCACGCTGCTGACCTCATTCACGAAGCATCAAACGCTATTGCTTTAGGAACACGTATACAGGTTTGAAATTGAAAAAACTTATTATATTAATTGTTATTTAGAAGGACAAAGGTCAATACTATAATTGATTGGTAACATTTGAATCATGCAGGACATCAAGTATGCTGTTCATGCCCATCCAACATTGTCTGAAGTGATCGACGAATTATTTAAATCAGCCAAGGTAAATAAATTATTCTAAGCCACTTATATAATTCATTTTCGTGCAAAAAAAAGTTTTATATAAAATTAGAGACTTCATATACAAATTGCAGGTAAGGGCGGAAACCTCTTTAATTCCTCAACTGAGATTCTCTATCCTTTTACAATGGTATAACAAAACCACGCAATCTAAACAAACAATTTTTTCAACACGTAACTCTTAAACAAGTCAATTCCGGGGTACTTAAATTACTAATGGGCCAAACTAGTTAAAATGCGAAGAACAGACTTACAGTTCTATTTCATCAACATATTTATTTTATCGTATTTAATGCATTAATTATCGGGCTCCTGTTTTGACATGCACATTGTCGTGCAGGTTAAAAACGAAGCTTCTAGGGGGGTTGGCGAACCTGTTGCAGTCTAAGCTCGGTTGATGGATTTAAAAGAAGCGTGGACCGCTTGTTGTGACGAATATGCAATGCGTTGGCTGACATTTTTTTTTGGAGCACATGCTGCTAGTTACTTATCAAGAGATTGAAATTTGATTTTTAAGATTTTATAATATTGGTTTAACGTGTTTACTCCCTTAATCTGATTATTTTGAGTATAAATAAACAGAATATTAGAATAATTGTTATTTATTTTCAAGCAGTTAAGACTGTTTATGAAGTCAAAAGTTATTGGTTTAAATACACATGAAAATATTTTTAGTATGTAATGTGAAACGTAAACAACACTAGATAATATAGGGCGGTTCGGTTCGTGATCTCATGGGGTGGCTTGGAGGAGATCAAGATAATAAATTAATTATTATCATTATCTTTTTAGTTTAAAAGTTTGATTTATCTTTTATTATTTCAACTTTTGAATTCTTATTATAGTCCAATAAAGTGTTTGAGTTGGAATAGGAAACTAAATGTAAGGGTTATAAAAGCCCATTAGATTATTGTTTGTAGTACGTATTTTTGTTTTCTCAATTAATAAGAAGAGGAGTAGCAGGCAGTTCTGAATTGTTGGTGTTTGATTTGTTCTGTTACCCACTTGCCAAGTTCAACAAGTGGTATCAGAGCCACGTTTAGGGTTCGTAGAAGAATCCGTTCAGGTCCAGAAGAAGCAATCGGAGCAGTAGCAGATTAGAGGAAGTCTACGGTTCGATTGGAAGAAGATACTATGGCAGATCTTCAGGTTACCAGTGGGATAAGGAAGCTTAATCAGACGAACTACAACACTTGGTCTACTTGTATGATGTCGTATCTACAAGGACAAGATCTATGGGAAGTTGTCAACAGTACGGATACCGTCCTACCCAGAAACGATGTGAACGGGGCAATCGGCAAGTGGAGAGTCAAAACGGGTAAGGCGTTTTATGTTCTTAAGACTACGATTGAAGAGGAGTTGTTAGAACACTTACGAGACCTTCAAACACCTAAACAGGCATGGGATGCCTTGGTAGCCCTGTTTTCCAAGAAGAATGATGCAAAATTGCAACTTCTTGAGAATGAATTGTTGTCCGTAAGCCAAAAAGAATTGACGATACCGCAATATTTTCATAAGGTGAAAACCTTGTGTAGAGAAATCGGGGAGTTGGATCCGGAGGCAAGAATCGGGGAACCGAGAATGAAGCGAATCATCATACACGGGTTAAAACCCGAGTATAGAACGTTTGTTGCTGCCATACAAGGATGGCCAACTCAACCATCCTTGGTTGAGTTTGAAAACCTGCTGGCTGGGCAAGAGTCTTTAGCCAAGCAAATGGCGGATACGTCGATTGGAGGATCAACAAAAGCCGAAGATACGACGCTTTTTGCAGATCGCGGTAGAGGTAAGTTCAGGTCAAATAAATGGTCTGGTCAAAAGAATTATGGTGAGCGGGCCAAGAAACAGGAGTGGCGGAAATCGAATCAAAATCAAGAAAAGGAATCGAATGATCGGGGTTTCGATAAAAGAAACAAGAAGCCATGGAAACAGTTCCCGTTTAATTGCCATAAGTGCGGACAGCGAGGTCACATGGCTAAATATTGTAGAACGCCATCGAATGAGGAAGGCAATGTTGCTGTAACCCAAGAAGAGGTTGCTTGGGATGTCGAGGCACACTGTGCCACTGTTGAAACGGTACTAGCATTAAATGCAACAACCGAAGAAAAGAACAAAGGAAAGGTAGAATGGATAGTTGACTCGGGGTGCTCGAATCACATGACGGGTGAGAAAAGTCAACTGAAGAACCCGGTAAAGTATGAAGGAAACCAAGTTGTAGTGATCGCCGACAATTCCCGTCATAACATTGCTCATGTAGGCGATACACGATTGTGCCCGGAAGGAAAGCAAGAACTAATGTTAAATAATGTGTTTCATGTACCGGGGATGAAGAAGAATCTTTTATCAGTACCTCAAATCACCGCATCAGGGAGGTACGTTTTATTTGGGCCGAATGATGTAAAAATTTATGACAAGTTTGAAACTTCGTCTAAACCCGTAGTACAAGGATGGGCCGAATGATGTAAAAATTTATGACAAGTTTGAAACTTCGTCTAAACCCGTAGTACAAGGAAGAAGGGCTAAAATAGTATGTGTTTTATCGGCCGGAACGGCCTATATTGAAAAGGCGAAATCAAATCAAAACGCAGATCTGTGGCATCAAAGGTTAAGCCACGTGGGATATGATCGACTCGAAATAATGATGAATAGAAGCCTAGCGATTGGGTTGCCAAAGTTAAGTATAAATAAAGATGTGGTGTGTGGAGGCTGCCAATATGGGAAGGCGCACGAGCAGCCCTTCGAGAGCTCAAACCACAAGTCATTAAAGCCATTGGAACTCGTCCATTCGGATGTGTTTGGGCCCGTTAAGCAAGCCTCGCTATCGGGTATGAAATATATGATAACATTTATTGATGATTTTTCTAGGTACCTTTGGGCTTACTTCATGAAAGAAAAGTCGGAGGCGTTCACAAAGTTTAAAGAATTCAAATATGAATCAGAGAGAGATGTTAAGTATTCGATTCAATGTCTAAGAATGGATAACGGGGGCGAGTACACATCAAGAGAGTTTAACGACTATCTTAAAGAACTCAAGATCAAAAGACAACTCACATGTTCAAATACCCCGCAGCAAAATGGTGTTTTGGAACGCAAGAACCGATATCTTCAGGAGTTTTCGGGAAGTATGATACATAGCAAAAACGTGCCGGGGCGTTTTTGGGCTGAAGCTATGAAGGCGGCGGCGTATGTAAGTAACCGTCTCCCACAACAAAATATGCAGTACATATCGCCGTTTGAAAAGTTGTTTAATCAAAAACCGAATGTTAGCCACTTTCGTGTGTTTGATTGTGTATGTTACGTTTTTATACCAAGCCTTGAGACACAAGTTGGAGAAAAAGGCGATAAGGTGTATTTTTGTAGGGTATGATAATGAACGAAAAGGTTGGAGATGTTGTGACCCTTCGACCGGGAAGTGTTACGTGTCAAGACATGTAATTTTCGATGAGGCATCGGCATGGTGGTCAATAAACCAAGAATCATTGCCTGATTCAAACAAATTAAAAGATGACTTAGAATCATATACCGTGTTAAAGTTTGACGGGGTTGACACCGTGATGGAAGATGAAGTAGCAACGAGCTCGAGTAACTCACCGTCAAGGAATAACCCGTGGGAAACTGGTGTCAACAGTACACAACCGTCAAGACTTGAAACGACCAAGGAAACACACGAAGAAGATGGAGTCAGAAGATCAAACCGGAATCGAAAACCAAATTTGCGGTATGCAAATGTGGCTGTTGCACAAACCAAAGATGAAACTGAACCGGAATGTTTTGATTAGTCGAGTAAAGAACCAGTGTGGCAAATCGCTATGCAAGAAGAAGTAGATGCCTTATTAAAGAACCAAACTTGGGAGCTTGTACCGAAACCAGGAGATACAAAACCGATTTCGTGTAAATGGGTATACAAAATTAAACGAAAGACGGATGGATCGATCGATAGGTATAAAGATCGTTTGGTTGCACGAGGCTTCTCCCAACAGTTTGGTATCGACTATGAAGAGATGTTTCGTCCTGTGGCTAAACTCACAACTATTCGGGTTATACTGGCCGTAGCAGCAAGTAAAAGATAGAACCTATGGCAGATGGACGTGAGCAACGCGTTTTTATATGGAGACCTGGATCATGTAATCTACATGGATCAGCCTGAAGGTTTTAAGCGTATGGATCGACCGAGATATGTGTGCAAATTAAAGAAAGCTTTGTACAGGTTGAAGCAGTCACCTCGAGCCTAGTTTGGAAAAATAGGTGAATTTTTAGAACATAATGGGTTCACACCGACCGATGCGGATACTAGTTTATTTGTTCATATAGAAGGTAAAAGGGTTGCTGCCGTTTTGGTGTACGTTGATGATTAAATCATCACGGGTGACATGGAAGATGAGATCGAGCAGTTAAAAGTGAATCTATGTACAAGGTTTCACATGAAAGACTTTGGAGGGGTAAAACATTTTCTTAGGTTTGAGTTGGAATACAAGGATGATAGTCTTCTGCTACATCAACATAAGTACACTGTTGACATGTTGATGAAATATGGTTTAGAATGTTGCAAGCCGGCAATGAATCCGATGGAGCCAAGCGATCAGTTTCGGGCAACCGAAGGCAAAGAATTACAAGATCCAACTATGTACCGAAAGATAGTAGGAAGTTTAATTTATTTGACACTAACCCGACCCGATATCTCGTATGCAGTTGGTGTTCTAAGCCGTTTCATGCAAGACCCAAGAAAACCGCACCTTGAAGCGGTTAGACGAGTACTACGATATTTGAAGGCAACACCAAAACATGGAATAAAGTTTGAGAGGGAGTCTCGGGCTGAATTGGTTGGTTACTGTGATGCAAATTATGCGCGAGACCGGGACACCCAAAGGTCGACTATGGGTTATGTGTTTATGATAGGATCGGGTGCCATGTCGTGGTGTAGTAAACTGCAACCGACTGTGTCGTTGTCAACTACCGAAGCGGAGTACCGAGCGGCCACAATGGCAACTCAGGAGTGTGTGTGGTTGAAGCAACTAATGCAAAATCTGAATCAAGAAGTTGGTGCTAATGTGGTAATATATTGTGATAATATGTCATCTATTGCTTTAGCCGAAAACCCGACATTTCGTGCGTGCACTAAACATATTGAAGTACATTATCATTTTGTTCGGGAGAAAGTATTGAAAGGTGAGATCGATCTGAAGCATGTAGACACGGAGGAGCAGGTAGCGGATATGTTTACTAAGCCGTTAGCCGGAGTGAAGTTGATCAAGTTTCGTGATGGCGTTGGAATGGAGAAGTCGAGTGTTGAGAGGGAGTGTGAAACGTAAACAACACTCGATAATATAGGGCGGTTCGTTTCGTGATCTCATGGGGTGGCTTGGAGGAGATCAAGATAATAAATTAATTATTATCATTATCTTTTTAGTTTAAAAGTTTGATTTATCTTTTATTATTTAAATTTTAGAATTCGTATTATAGTCCAATAAAGTGTTTGAGTTGGAATAGGAAACTAAATGTAAGGGTTATAAAAGCCCATTAGATTATTGTTTGTTTGTAGTACGTATTTTTGTTTTCTCAACTAATAAGAAGACGAGTAGCAGTCAGTTCTGAATTGTTGGTGTTTGATTTGTTCTGTTACCCACTTGCCAAGTTCAACATGTAAAAGGTTTTTCAGTGTATTTGTTTTCAGCATTATTTTTTATTTTCTTATGGTAACGTAATCTTGTAATGTATCTCAATTTTATTATTTGATTCTAAGAACGGGGTTTTACTATAATGGGCCTTCAGGTAATAGGTTTTTTCTAAAACAGAAGATGATAAGCTAGGCTACCCTGTGATCACGAATGTGCTATAGGGTCGCTTTTTATCATTGGATTATCCCAAATAACCAGACTTTATTCGTTTTCTTGAAAAAAAAAGGTGCATACTAAACATTTATTTATATTAAAAAGATAATAGGATAGAATAGTAAAATTCCTTCCCTCATGAATGCTAACCATGTGTACTAGGTTTGTGACACATAACCACCACGTGGCAAACAAAGATCAACATATAACACCCTCCGATCTAACCCTATCCATTCCACTCTCTTACTATAAATAAACATCAACCTTAACATGCACAAAACAAAAGCACAAACATAACCAAATACCATATATACATAAATCAACATCAAATAATGTCGGGAGCTCAGGGAACTTTGCCGCCGGGAAGCACGACGGCGACGACATACCACTCGGTACCAGGGGGACAGAACCAGAGTCGAATGGATATCCACTCGAAAGAAGACGAGGGTAAGGTTCAGATAGATAAAATACAAGACAAGGTTAAGGATTGTGCTGGGCTTGGTGGCCCTATTTTCGGTGATGCAGTTTCGGAGACGGTTGAAGCAATGGAACAAGGCCGCCAAGACAAGCCGGACCCAGGTGTTACGGGCACTGGATAGGATAGGTTGATGAATGATGATGTCAAGTGTTTTGTGTGGTTTTGTCTTTGCTTTGTGCTAGTTGTTTTATGGTGTTTAGTAGTTTTTGTGTAACAAAAGTTTCACATCATTGGAGATAATGTAATATACATAATATGTTAAGCATAAATAAATTAAAACTACTCATCATTTTAATAAATAAAATAATGATGGATCATTATGTGACTATGTGAGCATATGAAAAACCATATAGGGATATTGGATTTTGCATGCGTTTTAACATATTGCTGGTGGAACTCTGTTAGTAATAACTTCTAATGAAAAATTGAACATGAATTAAACCTATAAAAATATATAAAGTTAGCGACATAAATCAATGTTCTTAATAGCATCACCCATCGAGTGATTTTTAGATGATGTTTTTTATTCTCTGTGACACTCATCCCATCAATTATATATTTTCTTTTGGAAAAATTCTCAAAATAGGTATTTATAAAAAGAAAATTCTAGTTTTAGGTATGGTTTTTAAACAATTTCTAAAATAGGTATTATAAACTAGTCGTGACGAGTAGATTGTTTTAGTACACGAGTAGTTTCTGAATCCATTCAAAACATGACGCGTGACAATAAACTAACCATGACGAGTAACTTCCCTAACCATCTACTCGTCACGACTAAAGTAGTTGCATGCATTGTAAACAACAACCACGAGTACTGCATACATGTTTAAGTCGTGACGAGTAGATTAAAATTTTTCGAGACACGAGTAGTTTACTAAACTAACCACAACAAGTTGTTTTGTTACCAAATTCATCGAACCGGTTAGTTTTGCAAAAAACTAACTGGACCGATTACTTTGAAATCTCAAATACTATGTACGAGTAGTTCTTCCTTAAACATTCCCAATACGAGTAGTTTTTCCGTAAACATATAATACTAGTATTTTGTTACCAATTAACCCGTCGCGACTAGTTTGACCTTATAATTTACTTGTAACTACTATTTTAGCGTTAATACTATTTAATTAGAAACATTCTAAAAAATTACTCGCCACGATACAATTAATTAAATCCTACTCGTCACGGTGCGTTTATTTGGATACTACTCTGCCCGAGTTGTTTGCAGAAACCTTTCAATTTTTTTTTTATTTTTTGCATAAACCTTTCGATTTCTTTTTTTAGTAACCATTTGAAACATTCTAGTTTCAAACTCAAACTCTCTTTCCGACCAAGTGCCGGAGTGACGGCAGTTGCATTCCGCTAGAAACCCCCCCAATTGACCTTGTCGGGAATAAAGAGACAAAAACACACCGTGGTCTTAGCGGAATGCGACGGCCGTCACTCCGGCACTTGGTCAGAGAAGGAGTTTGAGAGTTTGAAACTGAAGGTTTCAAACAGTTACTAAAAAAGAATTTGAATGGTTTATGCAAAAAAAATAAATAAGAATTTGGATGGTTTCTGCAAACAACTCGGGCAGAGTGATATCAAAATAAACACACCGTGACGAGTAGGATTTAATTAATTGTATCGTGGCGAGTAATTTTTTAGAATATTTTCTAATTAAATAGTATTAACGCTAAAATAGCAGTCACGAGTAAATTATAAGGTCAAACTAGTCACGACGGGTTAATTGGTAACAAAAAACTCGTATCGTATATGTTTACGGAAGAACTACTCATATTGGGAATGTTTAAGGAAGAACTACTCGTACATAGTATTTGAGATTTCAAAGTAACCGGTCCATTTAGTTTTTTGTAAAACTAACTGGTTCGATGAATTTGATAACAAAACAACTCGTTGTGGTTAGTTTAGTAAACTACTCGTGTCTCGAAAAGTTTTAATCTACTCGTCACGACTTAAACATGTATGTAGTACTCGTGGTTGTTGTTTACGATGCATGCAACTACTTTAGTCGTGACGAGTAGATGGTTAGCGAAGTTACTCGTCGCGGTTAGTTTATTGCCACGCGTCATGTTTTGATTGGATCCTGAAACTACTCATGTATTAAAACAATTTACTCGTCACGACTAGTTTATAATATCTATTTTAGGAATTGTTTGAAAATCATACCTAAAACTACTAGAATTTTCTTTTCATAAGTATCTATTTTAGGAATTTTCCCTTTTCTCTTTCCTGCCCAACACATTACATACAAATATTATTTTTCTCTTTCTTCTCTCTCATAAATCATAATCACACTCGCATGTTTGTTTGTAACATATTCTTCATCAAGAACTTGTTTATTGTCTCCCACCTTCACATCACTTTGTCTCCCAACTTCACATCACTTTCTCTCTCTTTTGTCTCATTTTCCTATTTTACTTTTAAAATAAAAATTTTCTATTGGAGAAGCTCTTCTTCTTATTTTCTTTCACTTCTAAAAAAACTTCTTAGGCTGAGAGGTGTGGGGGGCTTTAATGGGAGCTCCAACCAATAATATTATGACGTGTGGCAGAGAGAGAAACTGGATAAGGGGGGTGTTTGAGCCCCCGGCCCTGGTGTGGAGGGGCTCCAGCAGGGGCTCCAGCGAATTTTTTTTTTTATTTTTTTTATAAGTATATTCAAACAACGTATTATTAAAAAAACTCATAAATTATTAAAAAAAACACACATTAATAAAAAAACACATTAATATCTAAAAATAAAATAAAAATTAAAGTACCAAAAAAAAACATTCTTCTTATTCTTCGGCTTGGTCTTCTTCGATCAACCTCTTTCGGATACGTTCCTTTTGCTTTTTCATTAGCATTTGATCGACCGGATTTAGGTTACTGAAGTCTCTAGTAAGAAAGTCCAAATCTCTCATTCGACTTTTTTCCTTTTTGTCATAAGAGACCACCTCCATGGTTTTGTTGAATTTATTGAGGGATTCAACAAGATTGGCGATGTTTACGACTTCCCCCTCAGCCGGTTTTTTCCCCTTGGCGTCCCTTCCCAATGGCCACCTCCTCGGCGGTGAAGACGTTTCCTCCTCCGCAATGTTTAGGTCGAATCTAACGCGGCAATCCGACCCGGTTGAAGTGCTATACGCTCCAGACGAACTAGTTTTAGTCCGTTTCGGCCTTACTTCCGCATCAAAGTCCGCCGCCACCAGCTCAACCCACTTGGAACACCTTTTCAACCTCTCCCACAACTTTAAATCGTCCCACGTCTTCACCATCCCATACCTCCGCAAACACTCCTGCTTCCACTCTTCGACCGTGAAATTGTAAACCGCCAAATCATCACTGCCACTTGGTCTCATACGAACGCTGTTCCTGTTGAAAAGATTAGTAAACAAGCCGACAAATTTTCTGATTTCGGACCACCGACCCGAAATCATATCGGCGTTCCGCTCTGTACTCCCAACGAGCATGTAGAACGTCTCCCTAACCTTTGTCCAAAAAATCTTGCTCTTTTGGTAGTCGGCTGCAAAATGACTAAATAAATTAGATTTGCATTTAACTTTTTTATTTAACTTTTTTATTAAAAATCATTTTTAAAAACGTTAAAACAATTACCGCAACGCCGATCCTCAGAAATGACTATCCAAGCCCGACACAAGGCTTCCTTCTCATCCGATGACCACGGAGTGGCTTTCCGTTTCGTCCTCGGAGTCGAAGCCGGTCCCGACCCGTCCGTTGCAACTTGTTTTTTCCGGTGGACGCGTCTTTTTGGTCCCGTAGCTTCACTGTGTGATTCTTGTGTCTCCGGAACAACAAAGTTAGGAGACGGTTGTGTGTTGGATGGTTGAAAGCCGGATGATTCTTGCGGCTCCGAATAAAACATCGGTTAGTGCGGTGACGACCATAAATCATCGTCAAGATAATCTGAATCAAGGTTTGGGAACCAATTTCCAGCCATTTTTTTTAAAAAAAGTTGAGAAGATGAATTGATTTTGGGTTAAGGTTTGAAGTTTTGGTATAAAAATGGGTGAAATGAGGTATAATTATATAGGAAAAATATTTTTTTTTTTTGGTTTGTTCGGCTCCCAACGGTCAAAAAACCATCAAAAGTTGTGCAGCCCTCTCTCTTCTCCCGCTAACCAGCTCACGCCTGCATTGTTTTTCGCGTTAGCGCCCCGTTAGCGCCCTGGTGGTGTGGTGTTAGCGTCTAGGGGCGCGAGCGAAGGGGCTCTAGCGCCCCTGTTGAAGCCACACACCCATCAGTCTTATTAAAGAAGCTTTTAGGTCTTCTGACACATCAATAGGTTTTATTTTCGAATTTCTTTTATTTTTTAATGTTTTGGCTAAGGCAATTTTTATTTTCGAATTTCTTTTATTTAATAATGTTTTTCCTAAAAAAACTTCTTATTGGAGAAGCTCTCCGTAGCAAGTCTTCTGACACATCGACAATTTTTATTTTCCAATTTCTTTTATTTGATAATGTTTTGACTTGACAATTTTTATTTTTGAATTTATTTTATTTGATAATGTTTTGACTTGCTGCAGTTCTTTCTGACGGCTTTCTATCCGCGATCAAGTCCTAGCTTTCTTAGGTGCTGTTTGTTTTTTCTCAAAAGCTCTTCCTGGCCTCTTTTGTCTGCGCAGTGCAGACCACGCGCAGACGTTATGGTCTGAAGTGCGTCTGTTTTTCGGAAGACCTTTCATTAAAAAATGTTTACGCGTCCTTTTTTCCTAGAAGTTAAGGACCATAGTCTTTCTAAACTCTTATGCCCTTCTTTCTTTCTTTTTACATCAGACATAACATACATCCTCCAACCCTAGTATCTCCTTCCCCCTCCAACCATCAACCTCTTCTCTTCCATAACCAACGCCGCCGCACCTCCCGAACCGCCGCCGCCGCCGCTTCCTGTCTCTCCATCTCCTCTTTGATTTGTTTAGATTTAATCAGGCAATTGTAAATTATTTTCATATTAACTATGTTAGAATGTATTGTTTAGATTTAATCGGGCTATCTTGGTGGGATGTCTGTATTGGTTTGTTTCATGGCTGCAGTGGTGTCACTTGGATTTGGTGTTTCGGTTGTGCCTTGACAAGTGAAGCCGTGGATCGGTTTGATTCTCCACATGATATACAAATGGGGAAAATGGTGGCAAGTCAAACTGGAAATCACGGTCTAGTATGATTCTAAAAAAGGTTTGTTTATTTATTTGTAAAAAAAGTTTCCAACTTTAATGGCTATAAATAATAATCATATTTAAGTTGATTTAAATTGGTTATGCAGGTCAAATAAAATCACACTCCATGAAAAGCTCGAACTAGATCAAACAAGCACTTGAAACCGCTTACTAGGACTAAACTATTGCCGCACCTTGCGCTAGCAAGTCCACGAATACCTCAACCAAGATTATATGTTTTTATGCAGGTTCTATAATTTTGTTGATATTTAATGTACACATGTTTGGGATTATAAGATATATGTATTTCTAAGTAGTTTATATATAATTATTAAAGTCGAAATACATGTGTAGGTTATGTGTGTGTCATGAATCACAAACATTTTCTAGAAGAGTAGTGACGGCTGTTATTGTTGTTTTAATCAATATTATATAAGTCTTGTTTGACTATTATTTAAATTTTGATGTTGAATGACTTTGTTATTTAAATTCAGCTTATTTAAAAGTTTCAGTTTATATTAGTAGTCTGCAGACGTTAAAACTGCTACAGATGTCTGCAGATTTGGTCCGCAGACTGCAGACATTTTACCTCTGAAAAAACAAACAACACCTTAAACTAATTAGTTTTATAGAGAGGCAGGGGTGCCACTTCCTGTTACCTCATAATCCGGTTTAACTCCCAAAACCATTACATAAAATGAGGCTCGACCCATGGGGAAAGTAGGGAGGGCTCAAGACCCAGGCCCACTTTCCTGTGAGTGTCATAGATTTTTAATTTTTTGATATGTATGTATTTTTTTCATCCATTTAAATAACTAATTTCAACTATTAACTGAATGAAAGATCCGGTCTGATGGTTGAATGTGAGTTTCCTAGTCGTAAAATGCTATACTTGTTTGTCTTTGGAAGCACTATTAAGTTTTTTTTATTAGTTATTCTTATCTTTATTTGTGGTGGTTGTTCTTTTATTAGTTATTCCTTTGTTTTAAAGTATGGTTTCTTTTTTCTATTTTTGAATATAATAATTTAATGAAATTGTTTTTTAGGTTTACCTTCGGTTAATAATAATCAATATGTGTAATGCCGATCGAGTTTGCGTCGACTAATCGTCGCAACGTCCGTGCTTTTTTTATTTGTTGTTTATTTCTAAATATGTTAACTTGATGAAATTAGTTTTTGGGTTTAGTTTCGATATTGTAATAAACGTGGCCGACGCCCAAATTCGTGTCAACTCGCCGCTGCAACACCTATATTTTACCGACCGAATAAACGTCATTTTTAGTATGTTATATTTTCGTATCATATTATATTTTTTGAGTTTATATTTTAAGGCATTTTTTCTTTTCTTCTCGGAGACGGCCCAACATAAAATAAAAAGGCAGATCCATTTGCAACTCCTTTTGAAATATTACTCGAATGGTATTTCTTTCTCGTATTTCAAATACTTCGTACAATACCCAATAAATTATTGGATGTTCTGTTAATGGTATCAATACCTGCGGGATTATTAACAGTACCCTTTTTAGAGAATGTCAATAAATTCCAAAATCCATTTCGTCGTCCAGGAGCGACAACCTTAATTTTAATTGGTACTGCAGTGGCTCTTTGGTTTAGCTTTCTTAGACTAATTAGTTTTATGGAGAGGCAAGGGGGCGCCACTCTCGCCACCTCATCCAATTTAACTCCCAAAACCATTACATAAAATAAAAAGGTAGGCACCATTCCTCTAGCTCGCCAATATAGTAATACATTTTTCAGTAGATAGTGAATGCCTAGGTGACGGCATCCTGACAACGCTTTGATTAACTAATCATGCTCCAAACGCATGGTCCGATATTGTTATTTGAAAGCTATTATAAAAATTATGAATTATGCCTCCTACAATTCCCTTTAATCGTTTATAAACTTAATAGTTTTGATTGTTTCCACTTCAACCTCAGTTTAAATAGATATGTTGTTCTACCGAACCTAGATGGTATTTTGTCATGCCAATGTTTCTTGATTTATCATTACAAATAAATAACTTAATGAAAAAGAAACAGTCAAGAATACTTGTAAAAATGTGAGCGGAGTACATGCCGTTGTGTCTCGATTTATTACTATAAATAATTTAACGAAACAGAAATAGTCAAGAATCAAGAATATTATTATAGCTATATATAAAAAAGTCAGTAGTAACACTAGCTTTTCCATCACTAACCATCTTCTCTAAATTTCAACAGAAAATGTTGAGCTCATTAACCTGTTTCACTTTAGCTCTCTGCTTCTTCTCGCCCGCCATCGCTGATGTCGTCGTGCTAACCGAAGACACCTTCGAGAAGGAAGTCGGCCAAGATCGCGGTGCACTAGTCGAGTTCTACACTCCTTGGTAATTTAACCCATCTCATGTTATTTGCATTATTTGTTATAGTTTTGATCTAGATATGTGTAAGGTCTTAATTTATATCTTTGATTTTCGTTGTATAAGAAAAAAACGGCCCAAAAACCGAAAAAAATGAAACGAAAAATCGACGTTTTGGTTTTATGCTTTCGTGAAAATCAAACTTTCGGTTCGGTTTTGGTTTTGTATGTAACAAAACTGAAAAAGCGAACAGAATTTATAAATATTCATTTGTTTTGTTTTTAATTTTATGCAATTTAAAGGAATTTAATAAATAGTGTACTCCAAATACTTTAACCCAACTGTATAATAATCAATTAGTTATTAATTAACAAAAAAATATTAAGCCCAAATATTGTGGTTCAATCTTTTTTCGGCTCAAAAACTCTCATGCTCAAAGGGCAACCGAACCGAACCCAATCCAAAAACAAAAAAAAAATCAAAATTATAAAAACTAAAACTGAACAGGTTTCAAAACTAACAAAGCCAAAATTTCAGATTTTGGTTCGGTTTTAACCCAAAACCATGCCATACAAGCCTCTAAAAGATTTTCACTAACCTTACAAGTTAATTACCTGTAGACAAAAGCTGTTTGTGAATAATATTAATTTTCTTCTTCCTTATGTTTAAGGCTTTACATGCATATCATGATATGTGAATAACATGAATATTGACAGTCTAATCTAATCTAATCTGGCTGCAGGTGTGGTCACTGTAAAAAGCTTGTCCCTGAATATGAAAAGCTTGCTGATAACTTCAAGAAAGTAAATTCTGTTGTGATTGCAAAGGTAAGTATAACTTTGAGGTTCTTGAATATGTTTGTCAATATATGTATTAGCTTTAACTATCAATATATGTTAATGCCAGGTGGACTGTGACGAGTATAAAGACGTTTGTCTCAAATATAAGATTACTAGTTATCCCACCATCCAATGGTTTCCTAAAGGATCATTGGAACCCAAAAGGTAATTAGTGTTGTTATACATCATTTCAAATGCCTTTTGTTTTGTTTACTAAACCAAGCATCTGTTTTTTGAATCTTTCTTTAGGTATGGAGGCGATCGCACTGCTGAAGCATTTGCTGAATTTATAAACCGTGAAGGAGGTAATTAGTTCTCACACATATTTGGGTTACTAACTTTTGTTATAAATTTTGTAAAGTTTTACAAAATGATCGATAATTTTACATTTATAATCGATTACATAAATAGTCCTCATTCTTTGTTTTTGTAACATATTTTCAGTCTAACATTATTCGTGTGATTAACTCGAACTTTAGTTATTTAATTTATTGTGATCATCTTACAACGAAATTTATTTTTAAAATTTATGTGTGTTCACAAAACATCAATATTCTTTATATAATACTTTAAATAAAAAATTTAATGCATTTCTCGAAATGGTCACATTTGGTAAAATATATATTTATTTAAAAGAAATTCATATGCTAAATTAAATAAATTAAAATTAAAAATTAAATGTTGGGTGCAATACGGTAAAAAAATTTTTTTTTTAAATTAATTATATTAAGTTTGTAGACCCTAAATATGCTACAAAAGTAAAGTAGAATGACTATTTAACTATCAGATCATTTTGTAAAACTTAACAGAACTTTTAACAAAAGTTTGTTTTTGAGCCCAAATGTGTTACAAATTGAAAACCTTTTCAAAGTTGGACCAGGTGTATAGTTAATTAACTCTTTAAAGTTTTAGGGGTGCTGTTTAAGTTAATTATGTTTAAAAGTGCAATATTATTGTTTCATTTTCAGGGACCAATGTGAAGATAGCTCCAGTTCCCTCAAGTGTGGTGGTTCTAAATTCTGACAACTTTAATGAAATTGTATTGGATAGCAAAAAGGATGTGTTGGTTGAGTTCTATGCACCTTGGTCAGTCATGTTAAGTTTAGTCACAGTTTTATATTCCTTAAAGCCATATATAGTCAAATCAATTTGTATACATAAGTTAATAAGGTGTTGATTATTATTGTTGACTTGCATTTTACAATTTTGTTTTCTGTAACAGGTGTGGGCATTGCCAGACCCTTGCTCCTGTATGTATCTGAGCTCTTAATATTAACTTGCTAACCGGATCCTAATTGTACAAAGTATTGTTTGTGTGAGTGACAGATTTATGAAAGTGTTGCGACTGCATTCAGAAACGAGGAAGATGTGGTTATTGCGAAACTTGATGCTGATAAGCATAAGGATCTTGGTGAAAAGTAAGTAATATGGATAGTAATGGCTCTTTATCGACATTGGTTATTGTTTTAAACTGAACCATAACCGAATTCTCTTGTTATGAAAAACAATAACGGATTGTTTTTGGTTAAATCAGTTAAAAACTACGACCGCTATGACCACTTTTTGTTCGGTAATGGTTCATTTTTTAAAAAACTGTTACTTATATACAAATTAATGCCAATGTTATGTACATCAAAAACCATTAAGCTAGCTTGTTCATGTCTGTTTCATTTTTAAACATTTACATGCGCATGCATAGCAAATATACATGCACATGATTTACACATACATTGTACGTATTTCAACAATTTTCTTGTATTTTAAAATTTTGTTAAAATTGAAAAATAAATGATTTATTTTGTTCTTTCTGTTTCTGCAAATAAATGCCATCTACATAGAATCCTCTTCCCATATAATATATAATAATGTTGATGTATAAATATCAGTTTGGCTTGGTTTTCTAGGTTAAAAAAAATTCATATACTCGAATCCAGGTAGTTTGAGTGTTTATTTAGATGTATTTTGTCACTTATCAATAGATTCGGTTATGTAGGTACGGTTTGAGTATCTATCCAACAATAAAGTTCTTCCCGAAGAACAACAAAAATGATGAAGACTATGAACGCGAGCGAGAGATCGATAGTTTTGTAAACTTCATCAACGAGAAGTGCGGTACTATTCGGGACACCAAAGGGCAACTAAAACCCAAAGTTAGTCCCCTCTAAAATTGAGCTTTTACCAATAAAACATTTATTATACATCTAACATTTCTATTTCATGGTCGATCAACGTAGGCGGGTATAGTTGAAGAATTAGATGGCTTAGTGAAGGAGTTTGTAAGTGCCGGTGATGATGAAAAGAAAGATGTGTATGCTAAGATTGAGGATGAAGTTGAAAAGCTCTCGGGTTCTGCTGCTAGGTTATCTTTTTATTCTGCTTCTGGTATACATAATGCGTACACTATATATGTGGTTACGTGATTTTCACACGGTGGTTTTATTGTGAATTTTAGATATGGTAAAGTATATGTGAAAGCTGCCAAGAGTAGTTTGAGCAAAGGTGATGATTATCCAAAGAACGAGATGCAACGTCTAGAACGCATGCTTGCCAAGGTAATTATAATGATACTTTTCGATAATACACTTTGGGTGACTTTCAATCCGTTATATAACACTAAGTTATTGCTTGAACAACCTAAATCATTTAAAAATTTGATCAATGGTTCCTATTCTATAAGTTTTGTATTTCTTAGATATAAAAATGTATATGCTATGTACATACAAAACCAATAAAGTGTATGCTCATATATATATGATAGAATCTCAAAATTAGGAACTTGATTACTGAAATTGAAATGAATAGTGATGCGATTCGAGATGGATGATCTCCGGTTTACAAGGTTAACAAACCCTAATTTTAATAAACAAAAACATCGACATCTCAATAAACAATACACGATCTACTAATACTACTTCTAGTTGCGGTTATTGGCTTAACTTCCCGCTACACGTCCTCCTACTAATTCTCGTTAATAGTTGGGTACGTATCAATATATCTTTTTAAATATTACCAGTTAACCTTTAGTTACACATGTGTAGGTGATAGAACCTACATATATATGAAAGGAAACATCTTTAGATTGTAAGAATATATGGTCTTGTCTTCTTTTGCAGTCGATTAGCTCCTCGAAGGCCGACGAGTTCACTGTCAAGATGAACATCTTATCCGCCTTTGCATGATGAATGAGAAGATCAATAGATGGTTAATTACTATAAGTCGATATATATATTTGATCTCGTCCATAATTAGATAGGTACTTTGTTTTTTGGATTTTGGAACTTGCTAATTTTTGAGGAGTGCTTGTTTTATTTCAAAGTTTTGTCAATAAAGATAGTTTTGCCAATTTTTCTGTATATCGTCGTCATATTTCAAAGTGATTCGGTATGACTTCCAAAGTGTAAATACTAAAACTGTTTGTTTGGGATATAAATAGAAACAGTTTATAGTAAAAAAAATAAGCGAGTTATGGGTTTCACCAAACCCATATAGCTTTTAAATCAGATTATAGCATCTTATTTATTTGTGAAACTCTTTCAACATCAAATACTAAGTATATTATTAACTTTCTTACAATAAATAAAATTGAAATCCAAAACAATAAATAAATATTAGAAACGAATATTAATAATGTAAAACAACCCCGTAATGATGAAAACTAGTGTGTGTGTGGGGGGGGGGGGGTTATCATACAAAGTGAAAAATCGTACTAAACGTGTGAACTGAATAAAAATTGAAATTTGAGCGATGATATAATCGTAAATAACAAGAAATTGATTATTCACTCTTCACAAATACAATCGCTCGACATCTTCATCAAATTTAATCACTTCCATTAAATTGTTTCTCAAATTCTATCAAAATCGCTCGAATCTTCATCAAATTAATTTGATTTTAGAATCGGAATCATCAAATTAATTTGATTTTAGAACCAGAATCATGAGCCGCACACTTCAGTTTAAGTTTTGCGATTGTTTAATTGAACCCATGTAATGCATTAACCAGTCGATTAAAGATTCAGAAGTTTTTAGGGATTTTAAGGGATGTTCAGTTATAGAAGAAGATAGGATAATTACTCTGCTAGAGTAATTCTTTATATAACTTATAACACCTTAAATTTGAAAACGACTTTTTAACATTTTTATTACGGAAAATATGGTCCCAGAAGTTTCTTTTGTTTTCAATAACATAAAACCAAATTCTATCAACCGAACATCACGTGTAATATTCAAAGAAATGCCTTTTAATAAAAGATAGTACATATTTTAAAACTTATTCATAACCTTTATCAAAATTAGAAATTTGCACTTTAGATGTATATTGGTGTCCACGTCCGAGCACTTGATCTTCGGCTTTCGGTTCCATTTATGGGCTTCACCTAAATCAATCCAACACCACATATTAGTTATTACCAATATATAAAATATTATATATAAGTAAGACATTGAACCTGGAGTAACATTGGTCAAAATTTTAAAGCCAAAACAGGTCCAACGTAGTGTATGTCGGCTACCGTTATGCAACTCCAAATATTCAATTTATTATGTATCTTAACTCGCCCGGTTGATCTCGAGCTTCTCGTACTTGCATCTAATCAACATGATCATAACAAATAACATAATCACAACCCACTGAAAATGATCTTAATACGATTTCACGTCTCAACTAAATTTCAGTTTTCAACTTCAGAAACGGTTACAACTTTTCAACATATTATTTACAAGTGACAACCCATCTAAACAACTTAACAAATCATTTCTCTTATTAAATCATGCTACTAATTTAATATTCACCAACGGGTCAAAAAGTCATCTAATCGTACTACTTTATTATTATAATCAACAAGTCAAAACCCAAAGCAAACCGTACTACATAATGCGTACATGTTGTTTTAACTCGTTACAATTTGAAATTTACCCTACCAAATGTTTAAGTGTCAAAAGAATCAACTTGCAATTTAAATGGGTCAAGCCGGCCCGTATCCATATAATAATTTGTAATAAATCAAAACATACTAATAAGACTTATAACTTTTTAAACTAGATGTAAGATAAACTTACCTTTGCCCGTGTGACAGTGAAATGGTTTGCAATTTGGTTTGTTGAAGCAAACGGTTTGGTTCATTTGTTGTATTTTTCATTTTTTTTTTCAAATAGTAAAACAAGCCACTAAGAGTTTGCTAAGGTCTAAATAACTTATTCGACAGTTTACAGTTACATTGCCTTTGGCTGTTACATTGCTTTTATTATTCATATAGGTTCCAATAAGTTTGTCAAATGTGAAATACAAAAGTTAGTACTAGTTCAACAATAATATTAACTTTTTGAATAAAATATGCATTCAGAATGTACTTGGGTCATTGACTTGTTTCCTTTTAGAGAATTTTGTTTTGATATAACCTGATTGACTTGTCAGTGATAAAATAACCTCAATTCAGCTCATTTATAAGTAAAAGGATCAAAATTACCACATTTACTCTTTAACGATGGGGATCCAGATACAATGACCACTGCTTAGGGCTATTCAAAAAGCTCACGGCTCGCGCATTAGTTGAATTGTTTAAATTGTATATATATTTACATATGTGTTGAATTGTTAGTTGATTTGTTGAATTGTTTATATATATTTATATGTGTGTACCTGTGTGTATAAAAACTTAAAAATAAACAACGAGCCACAAGCTGGATTGAGCTTTTAATGAGCCGAGCCCACTCTGGCTATATATACTCGTTTACAGCCCTACCCATGCAACAAATATTGGAAGTTTAATCGGTTAAAGAACCTTAATTTTTTTACAGATCATATGGAGATGCAGATTTCACATCCATATAGTAGTACCGAACTGAATGATAACAGTCAACTGGGAGTCGCCATGCCTTACGATCTTCGTGATGGGATGTCATCATGGCAAGCAAATGGACCAAACACTCAAACAATGGATATTGACATAAGGAGTGGATCTCCGAGGAGAAGGTGGTGCAAGATTCGGGCTGCCATGATGTGGGTTTCGGTATGGAGAGATATGGCTGCAAAAAGAATGGCAGAATTCAATCTGTTTTTTAGTTACTAGCTTTAAAACTGTTGGTATCTATGTTTCCATTCTTTTAATGAATTGGGTTATATCTGTCGCTAAATGATCTTTGGTTTTAAAAGGAGGCTCAGGGATGCGTAAGGTGATGGAGGTGGCAACTGAAATGCTTTAGTTGGTTTGAAGTGACACGATCTCAAGAGCGGACAAAGCACATCTTTTTGCCTATGAAGCAACAATCAAAGACGAGGTTAGAAACACAACTAGGCCACCACGGTCGATTTCATGAACCAAAATGCTGGTGTGAAACGACATGATCTCAAGAAACAAGCAGACAAAGCACGTCTTTTTGCTTATTAAGCAACAATCAAACGCGAGGATAGACACACAACAAAGTCACCTCAATCAATTTTATAGACCAAGAATCAACACCAACAGCATTCAAGCCCTAGATATACTAAAATGATTGTTCACATAAGACATGCTTCATTTATTCTTATTCTAATAGTGCTTACTCGCACCTTCAAAAAGCAATTCCTAGATTCTGTAGAACATATTCACGACTTGCACACCACATGATATGAACCACAACCTT
Organism: Bidens hawaiensis; assembly: GCF_021521415.1. Taxonomy (NCBI): domain Eukaryota; kingdom Viridiplantae; phylum Streptophyta; class Magnoliopsida; order Asterales; family Asteraceae; genus Bidens; species Bidens hawaiensis. Next base: position 3,143,358 of record NW_027491016.1, read on the forward strand.
TTGGTTATGAGGCACACCACTAACACGCAATTACAACAATTGTAAACCACCAAATTGCCTCGTATGAAAACATAACCAGCGGTGTAACTTTTAAGAATCCTGTAGCTGATGGTGCAAAACGGTGGGATTTCGATAAATCTCGATTTAAATCCTCCAAAATGAAAATTAATATCATCACTTTTACACAATTCATCAACAATTCACTGCTATTGAATGTAAACAAAACCTGAACCACTCCATAAACTTCAACCACACTGCGACACTACCGGCTTCATGAACCTGCCAAAGTGAAAATCCATACTAATAAAATTATATATATGTATATGTATACATAATAATAAATTTTATGTAAACACCTTACCTTAAATCAGCTGAAGTTAAAGCCACCACAGGGAACCAAAACATCACCACTATTGAAACCGGACTGACCACTCGCCATTGCATCATCTTCCCCATCATCCAACCAGTATGTTTCTAGAAGCTTCACCACCTTTTCATATATCTCATTGTTATCATGACTCTGCAAATTCTCAATTTTCTCCAACCCTTCAGCATCATCAATCATTTGTGCATACGGATTCACATCACCTGATCGCCCCAAATTCTTCAATGCGTCACCCACCTTCAATATATTCTCAAGCCCCTCTAAACAAACTGTCACGATTCTAGGGTCGGGACACACAAGTAGATCACATAACGGTTTGATGCATCCTTGACTAACTAGGTACCTGCAAACGAGATATATTAAACATGATCAATGGTTCAAAGTCCAATACTAGGGCTTGTTTAAGATACTGCACACAAGCTTGAGCCAAGCTTAGGCTCGTTTAAGGTTTTTACCAATACATATAAAAATAATTGAAAATCTAAATAAATTAACTAATACATAATAAGAAAGCCGAGCTCAAGCCAAGCTTCGGCTCTTTTAAGATATATAAAAGAGCCGAAGCTTGGCTTGAGCTCGGCTTGCTTGAACTCGGCTTGCCAAGCTTCAGCTGAGCTTAGGCTCGTTTCTAAAGATATATAAAAATTACTGAAATGTACACAAATTAAATAAAAATAATGAACGAGCGATGGCTCTTTTAAGGTACATCGTACGAGCTTGAGCCGAGCTTAGGCTTGTTTCTAAAGATATATAAAAATTACTGAAATGTACACAAATTAAATTAAAAAATGAACGAGCCAAGCTTGGGCTTTAGAAAAAGAGCTCAAAATGAGCAAAGCTCGAGCCTAGTCAAGCTCAGGCTTGGCTCGTCTCATTTACACCCAAATTAAATACTCATAAAACAATTACAAAAAATCAAAAATTCGGTCTTACTTTAATTTGGTCATGGGTCCCAACAGAAGTGGCATTTGAAATAGCCCATGCAGCCTCTTTCTTGACGTCGAACTCTGCACTTTGAACCAATTGAACTAGTGGTCCAATGGTATTTGCTTGTATCACCATCTGCAAAACCACCAAACGGATTAAAACCACCAAGGTCAATATTTTAATCTAGTATGGTTAAAATGAAAATTAATGGCGGTGTCAGGTGTTACTTGAATCTGCTCCTTGTTGCCAGCTGTGATGTTAGATATGGTCCAACAAGCTTCCTTCTTGATGCTCTTTTTGTAGTTATTGGTCAACAGATTCAGAAGACAAGGTAAAGCTTGATGATTGATCACATACTAAAACACATACAAAACAAATGGCAATGGTCAACTGAAGAAACTCCATGTAAATAACAAACAATAAGTAGCAAACATGTACCTGAGTTTGCAAATCATCACCAGTAACAATATTGCCAACTGTACGAAGAGCGGGAATGATAACCGAAGGCGATGGGTGACTAAAACCACCACACAATTCAAATCACATATAATTAGAAACTTAAAGATGATTAAAGATAACATAAATTCATAGCTTATTATAAACAATTAGCAATATAGAATACTTACTTCAGTAACTCAATCAATCTGGGACACACATTTGCTTCAATTACAGCCTGAATCTTATCATTCGTACCATCTGAAAGATATGAAAGTGCCCAACACGCATCAGTCAAAACTTCTTCATCTGTTGAATGTATAAGTTGTTGAAGAGCTGGTAGAGCCGCTCTTGTCTGCCAAAACAAACAAAAAAATAATATTGGTAAACAGTTGTTAACTATATATAAAAATAAAAAATAGATGACTACCTTTAGAGACCAACCTGATCCAAATTGGAAAGTGTCCAGGTAGCCTACAAGTAATTAAGTAAGCAAACAAAAGTGACATTAAACTTATTCAAACTGTTAAAACAAATGATATGAAAATAATCAATCACAATTCAAAAGAACATACCTGTTCTCGGACATCATCACCAGAAGATGAAAGAAGTTTGACAAGCACCATGATCAATCACGACGTTTGTGTGCTCAGATGTACCCGAAGCAATGTTAGTCAAAGCCCAAGCTGCTTCAAACTATAACATATACAAAAGACATATTATTATACCAGCATAAATGAAATTATTTAACATAATGTTTCATCTCACCTGTAATTGAGGAATATCTTCCCTCACAAGAAACTCAACAACACCAGATTCAATAACTCCTTCAATTGGAGGGCTGTGTTCTGATTAAAAAGAAAAATGATTAAGACTGTCAATTAAACATGTAATTAAGGCCCTAAACAAACTGAGCGTTCGCCAACTTTTAAGTGGGAGGGAAGTTCGTTTATATTTGTTTGTTTATTAAATGAACGAAAAACAAAAAAAAATTTTTGGTTAACTAAATAAATGAACATGAACAAAAGTCGTGTTTGTTCAATTGTGTTCATGAGCATTCGCGTTCGGTAATGTGTTCGTTAAGGTTTGTTTGTTTATGTTTCTTCATTGAAGGATTTTACCATTTATAATGACTTTTCTAATCTTATCAAACAAAAATATACATAGTATTATGTGATTAAGTTATACGCAAATTAACATATGAATTTGTTAACAAAAACACCCACCCGGACAGAACCATTGACAGCGAGCATTCTCGGTTATATCATAAATAGTTCATTAAATGACCAATTATCAAACCTAAAGGACTAAATATGTCAAAACTTGAAATCTGCCCTCCATGGACCCGGGGCGCGGTGCGAAGGGCTACCCCCACTTGGTCGCGTGGCGCGGTGGCTGATATGCACCAGAATGTTGTTCGTTTTCTTTCGTTAGCTCGTTTATAGCATGAAATCGTTTATTTTAGGCATGTTTGAGTGAATTAAGGTCCAGGTAATCATAATACAACTAAAATACAATTCCTAAATCATTTATTACAGACCAAGATCAAATCTTTATGAATATTTCGACGATTCTTTCCTTTAAATCATATTTACTTGCTTAAACGAGTGATATGTCCATAATTGGTTCATTTTTCCTATTCCTATATAAACACATCATAATTCCCTGTTGTAAACTTTAATCTAACCCTAATACACCTCCTCCAGCCGTCACCTACCTCTGGTCATCCCCAAACCCTTCGGTTTTTGCATATTCGTTGAATATACAAGACTTGTTCGTTGACTTTGCTTGCTTTAGGACCTTTGACTTCCGTTTCTCATCGATCCTTTCACTTTCTGGGTAAGTTGTAAGCTGTAAAATCGTTCATACATATTCCCTAGTCAATAAACTTCAATGAATTTTGGTGATTGAAGGGTGTTGACTGGTCAATTCGCTTAAAACCCGTTAATGGGCAAAATAGTCAACAAGTTTGACTATCCGTTTTCTCATACTTCTGGTTGGATTCAACGTTCGGTCCAGAAGACTTTTATTCTCGTAACGTAATTTTAAGGCTACTGACCAAAACCCGACTTCCGAATCGCTGTTCGAATTCTGATTAGTACCAGCTCGCCTAAACGTTTAATTCAACAAAACTAGAGTTCTACTCATCTGTTTGGATTGATTCTAGTGGCATTAAGATCGTTTTTATTTATAGTTTCATGTCTCAAAGTTTCAGGTTCTAATAATTAATCTCGTTCGACGCGTAGTGGACGACTCACTTAATCTTTAGTTCGTTGATCTTAGTTATTAATCACTTGCCTTAAATCTAAGGTGAGTTTGATCATTCCCTTTTTATACACTGTTTTCAAACATTAATTATATATATATATATATATATATAGAGAGAGAGAGAGAGTTGGTATATGAAACCAAAGGTTTTATGTTCAAATCCTTGAAGTAACATATATATTTTTTTAATTTTCTCGGTCGCTGAAGGGTTCTTGGGGACGACCTTGTCTCTCTTATAATCATTTAGGTTTTTTTTTTTTCATTCTCATTACAATTGACATCAAATTTATTGACATATTTACATGATCAAATAGATGATAACTAAAAATAATACCTCTCCTATTGCAGTAGTACAAGGTCCCATACACAATTTGCATCCATATGTCTATTCTAGAGCATGCAATGAACTCAAACTAAAAATGAGCATTCAAATTCTCACAAACATATTCAAGTTTAACATTATTAGTATTATTACCTGACCAAGAATATGAGCACTGGAATGCCAAAATGTGGTAAGACCTTCATCGCTATCAAAAGTTAATATTTTGAGAGCGCAATCGCTTTCCAAAGGCCGTAACATGTCCCACAGGACTTCATCCACACGAGAAGTTAAAAATTACAGTACATGCTTTCATGATGCTATGGTTAGAGGAATGGAGCTTATCACTGCAAACATGGGTCATACTTATAGTAGATAGCTCCTCATGTCAATTGCTCTAACTTTGGGCATTGAATAACATTTAATTACCGATAATACTAAAGGCCTCTAAACAATAATAGTATAATAAATATATATTATTAATTGAGTTGGTGGATCATAAAGGTAGACATTCTATAAACTATAATAAATATATATTATTAATTATTATTAATTGAATGAATTGGTGGAGCATATAAAGAAGAAGCCATAAAGGAAACATCTTCATGAACTTGTATGATACTCTTGAAGAACGAAATGGGGTAATGGCGAATTACCTTGTTTTGCCCAATTATGAAATGAAGTTTGTATCCTAGTGCTCTAATTATGAAATGATTCTTTTGTCCATCACTCCTCCTTAATAATATAATATAGATATTCGTTTACAACTTGTCAACCCATTTCACCTGTTTAGATAAAATCGGTTATACGGGACATGCTAGGTTGTTATTTTAAAATAACTTAGGCTTGATATTTTTAATGAATACATATTTGGTTCGTGTTCGTCGTTTCAATCTGAAACTCAAAAACCTAACACAATTAACACCCTTGGAATGACAAGTGTAATGGAATGGATGATCATGATGTAATGAAAAAATAGGTGTTTGGTTGGTTAATGAAGTAAACGTTTACACAAAGAATCACTTTCCATCAAAACCATTAATTCCTAAATCTCACCCCTCCCCATTTTCCATTCCATTTCTCTTTCACCTTATTTTCTCACCACCACCACCTGACTGCCGCCACCACCATAACCATCACCGCTATCGACACAACCTAAACCCCACCGCCACAACGATTACTGTAGCATTTTGTGATTTTATTAAAATCTACAGATGAGTATAAAGGAGATAGAGAATTCCCTTTAAGAATATGGTTTGGCCGGATGAGGAATCAGTTAAGATTACCTTTGAGTGATATGAAGTATGCAATTGTGTTGTCAATATTAGGTTTTTGACAAAATAAAAAATATTTAAAAATAAATATAAACCATGTTTTCACGAATCACTATGAAATTTTGGTTATTTCAAAGACTTTTCTTTCATAACAAAGCCGAGACATGGAGAGGCTAGTTAGCAGGCCAGAAAAAACTCAAAAATGTTTTTGACTCTTTGAATTATTGGGCCCTGAGCTAGTTAAGCATCCAACACACCCTGAATCCGGAACCGGACACAAAAAACCTGAATTCGGAACCGGACTCGAAAAAAAAACTCGAAACCGGTTTTTTTTATACCCGAACCCGAACCCCACCCTACCCATAGGATACGGATAGGGTATGACTTTCAATGCTGAAACCCGAACCTAATATAAACCTGATAATACCCGAAACCCGGTTCTAGTTATACCCGAAACCCGGTTCTAGTTATACCTAAAACCTGGGTTTTTTGCATACCCGAACCGGGTTTTTTGCATACCCAAACTGGATGTTTTTGCATACCTGATATTAGTGTTTGTGCATATGTGTCTGTGTGACACTTGACAATGGTTGCGTAGCTACCCACAGATCTATAGCCGTTCTTCAACGGATCTTTTTTGAAGCACATATTTGATATAAATATTTTGTTTAGAGCAACGTTTTTTGATATATCAAACAACAATTTAAAACACATAAAATATATGTTTTTTTATATCATTGTTTAGTTATTTACATATGTTTGAATGAACTTTGAAGTTTGTATGCAAAAAAATGGAGTTATAATAAAAAAAACAAAGTAGGCCCGTTAACAGAAGAATTCTGCAGAAAATTGGTTTTTTTAATACCCAGAAATAGGGTATTCAAATACCCGGAAAATGGGTTTTTTCAATACCCAAAAATAGGGTATTCAAATACCCGGGTATCGAAAACCCGGTTCAATACCCGACCAGGACCCGGTACATAGGGTATGGTTTTTCATGCCAATACCCGGACTCGAACCCGACCCGGTTATTACTAATACCCGATTTTCCAATACCCGATCATACCCATACCCGGTTCCATACCCAAACCCGGTTTTTTTTAATACCCGATTTATGCATCTCTCCCTCAAGGCCGGCCATACGTGTGATCTCTTTACAAACCTGAGTAATTTATAAGCGGCAATAATGACAAGTTGTTAAAAAATGAGTGGACTTTATTCAAATTATTTTGGGTCATTACAAATCACAAATGAGACAACAAAGCATTTTAAGGGGTTGTTTGGTAGTCTTCTAATAATTCCATTAAAAGACTACCTACGAATCGATAAGAGATACAATGTGTTTGGTTAATGGCTCATGGAGCCTCTTAATATTAAATTTTCACAAATATGTTGAATGATTCAGAGATTATCTCTTAATTTTATTAATTAAGCATAAGATTGTCAAATAGCCTCTAAATCTATTCACATTAGATAACTAGTCAAAATGAATAATAATTATAAAACTTATTAACTTAGATCACGTGTCACCATCATTGTCTCCATCACTTACTCAAAAATCGCTTGCCTCCACCATTGTCGCCACTGCCCTACCACGGCTAGTAACACCATCATCGTTACCTTCGTCACCGCCACCACCATATTTGCCATCGAAGCCACCACCTCCACATCTTCATTAGCCACCATAAAAGCTTATATGATGAACATATTTTTTTAACTTTTTAAAATTTAATAAAATTTCTTTATAAATACTTAAAAAATAGCATGCATATACTCTTGTTGACTTAAATTGAAAATAATAATAATAATATAACCTCCAACAAAATAGGCATGCATGTAAATTATGAACCGATGGAAGCTTCTTTCCATGGCGGCAAACACGGAACAAGAAATCACAAACTTCAATCATCATCTTCCCACCATGCTAGATATCATCAAACACGACCCAGAAGGGTGTTAGGATTTCTGGGCATCATTCCGATTTCAATTTGATTAACGATGGCTGAACCCGAAGACCAATCGGCAATGGAGCTTTCTGATCTTGATGCTTTGGAGTTTTCTGTCGCCTCATTGATCGAACAAGTCCTTAAGGAGCATTGGCGTAAATTGACCGATCTTCATACGTCGTCCAAGAGCGATTCAAAGATCTGTACGTTGTTTGTTTTTCTTTCATGCACACCACCTGTACGAAGTAATGTCGTTCAAAAAATTTCAACTTTTTACTTTGTGTTGTTGAGGAGATAATTTGGGGGTTATGTTTCATGCCAATTGGGCTTATTATAAGTTCTATGTAATTAAAAGAAATGAAGCTGCAAACCTGTTTGATTGATGAAATGTCTGAACAAGAATTCGACTTTTTATGTTGTGTTTTTGAGGAGGAAATTTGGGATAATTGTGGGATTGATTTGGATTAATAAAGGTCTAATCTTGGGGGTGTTTGAAATTCTCAGCGATAAAAAGAAATGAAGCTACAAGATGGCTAAGGAAGTGTGTTGGTGTGGTGGCTGCAAAAGATCTACCAGCTGAACCTTCAGAACAAAACTTTAGAATGGGATTAAGAAGTGGGCTTATTCTTTGCAGTGCTCTTAACAAGACCGAGCCCGGTGCGGTTCCAAAAGTAATCATCTTTACTCTCTTATCGGTTTCTTGATTCTGTTTATAACCGTATCTTGCGATGATAAAGGCACTGAGTTATGTAATTTGGTTTCTCAGCTTGTGGGAGTGCCTGCTGATTCGGTTACTATACCTGATGGACCAGCACTATCATCATCCCCGTACTACGAAAATATCACAAATTTTTTGTCAGCGGTTGCAGAAAGAGGGTTCCAACTTTTGAAGGCTCAGATTTAGAACAGGTGAAAGTTATCAAGAAACAAGAATCATTTGCAGATTTTTAAAATTTAAATGTTGTTTTGTTTATTCGGTTATTTTAATTGTAATTTGCAGGGAGGGAGGTTACCTAAAGTTGTGAACTGTGTGCTAGCGTTGAAAGCTTATGGTGAATGGAAAAAGGCAGGCGCACTTGGAAAGTTTAAGTTTTTAGGGAACCGAAAACCGACTTCAAAAAGGAAGCAAATGGTTTGTAACTCACTGGATATGAACAAACGTGGTAATATGTGGAGGAAATGTGAAAAGGTTAGTGCGTTTTTGTTTCTTGTTTAGAAAACTATCCAATGAGTAAAACCATTTGATAATCAAGTGATTCTTGTACTTGTAAGCCTCTTCGTGCGCGTGCTCGTGATCTTCTTTCGGGTCATAAGCCACAAGACGTTCCTTTGGTGAGTATTCTACGACTGGGAAATTCTATATTATGTGTACCGTGCTGAATTGGCTATAATCTTAAGGTACATGTATAGCTAACTATTTTCCCGCTTGTGCCACTAGATTGTTGAATTTGTGTTAATCAAACTCGCGGAGGATTATGAACGAAGATTAGCCATCCACAAAGAAAAGATAAAGGTGCATACCATTGAAACTGAACAAATTAGTGCGCGCTCACACACACACACACATATATATATGCAAAATACACTCAATCTCTTAGGACTAGAGGTCGCAATATAGACACATATACCTACAAAATGGTTGGTTTTGAGTTGTATTTTTCTCCAACCGGTCAATGGGTAAAGTTTTGAAGCTCAGGAAAACTGGAAACGAGTCAAATGAATTGAAAGTCTCTTGACGTGTTTTCAAACTTTCAAAGTGGTGGTGCAGTGGTAAGTGCTTGAGTCCCTCTAGAAGAGGTCTCAGGTTCAAATTCAACTTCCACTGGCTTTCTCTTCCCTTCCTCCAAGGTAAATGTGGCATGCCTAGTGCAAGCTGCGTTTTACCTTATTCCATTTAATAGCAGGGTGTTGTTTGGGTCTAGTAAGTTTTAACCCAACCAACTCCATTTTGTCACCTCTACTTGGGATCCTGTGTCCAATGTGATTTGCGGTCTCAAGTCTGAGGGCAAAACATACCTAGTGACTAAAATAACTAAAAGCTTTGTGGTTCATACGGAGGGGATGCTTTACATGAAATTCCAAATACCATGGCTATGCTACTGCATCAAATGTGATTAACTGATAGTGGTGGCGGTTTGACAGGTTGCTCTTGAAACGGCTCCTCCCGTAAAGAAGGAAGTGAAAAAGCCTGTTCCTGACGTAAAGGTATAGTTGTGACTTGTGGCTATCATCCAATTTCCGCACTTTCTTTCACACTTTTTGATCCTTTGTTCACGACATGGCAGGCATCCCCCAGGAATATAATTAGCGAGATGGAAAACAAAGCAAGAGCAATGCTCAAGAAAGAGGAGTTTGTAAAGGTAGGCTATGGCCAAGCTCTAAGTTTTCTCAACTATAGCATTTCTTGCACCTATTGCATGTGGCAAAATGTGTGGGTTGCAGGTAGGGGTCAAAATGGTTAGTTTACAGGGTTCAGGTTGCACGGGCCGAGCGCAGATAACTTTTTATAAATATTTAGAGTCAAATATGATTAAACAAACAAACAAAACGTACCTAGTAGCTATTTGTAGGGTCTGGGAGGGTGAGATGAGACAAACCTTTCCTCTATCCCAACAAATAGATAGGCTGCTAACGGTGAGACCCTCAACTCTAAAAATCGGTTTTTGCGTGTATAATATAATATAGTATAATGCGGTGTTATATGACTTTAGTAATAGTATAATTAAAAAAAAAATATTTAAAAGGCTTTTCATTAAGGATAATTTGGTGGGACTTTTGACCTTTTGGCTAGCTGGAACCATTTGACCCGTTTCCTTTAAAGCTTTCTACTTTTTCATTTTACCGTTTAGCAAGATGAAAGTACTTGATTCACCTTCTTGACAGCCACAAACTAAAAATGACGAGAAAGAAGAGGATCCGAACTCAGAGACCAAAGGAAAGGAAGAAACAAAGGTATGAATAACTAACTTCCAATAGGCTCACCAACCAATTCAACAATATTTTGATTGGTTCACCTGCATGACAGTCCTTTAGCAACATTATGAGTGAGTTGAGAAAGAAATCAAACATATTTGAAAAGAATGCAACCGCAGATACCACAAAGCCCACTGGTGATACAAACACCGAGATCAAGAATAATGTAACCATGGATATCGTAAAGCCCACTAGTGATACAAAAACTGAGATCAAGAAGAATGTAACCGCAGATACCATGAAGCCAACTAGTGATATAAGCGAGGCCAAGAAGAATGTAAGCATAGATACCATGAAGCCAACTAGTGATATGAAGAGCGAGATCAAGAAGAATGTAACCGTAGAGACCATAAAGCCCACAAGTGATACAAAGGAGATAAAAAGGAATGTAACTGTAGGCGCCGTGAAGCCTACTAGTGATGTAGATAACAAGATGAAAGAGAAAGCAACCACAAAAGCTGTGATTTCCACCACTAGTGATGTAAGTAAAGGGATTGCAAAGAAGATCACTGTGGATTCCGTTAAAGATGAGATGGTAGAAGATGAAGCCGAGGAATCCCCTATTGAGGATGATACGGAAGATGATGAACCCATTGCTGATGATGAGATGGAAGATGATATAGACATGAATTCCATTAGGGCTGAGGTACTTGCTGAGATGGGAGAGGATCCCGTTAGTGAGGAAGAAAATGACGACGAAGAAGAATTAATCGCGGCTGAGGAAGATGTGAATGGTGATGTATATGGTGAGCTGGAAAGGAAGAAAAAGATGGAAAAAAAAACTAGAACTAAAGGATAAAGAGATTGAAAAAGTAAGAGAAACTGAAAAGCAGAAACAAATGGAAAGAGAAGCCGAAATGGAAAAGAAGAGAGAAGCTAAAAGGAAGAGAGATATGGAAAGGAAATTAGTAATGGACAAGAAAGCAGCTCAAGATGAGAAGGAAGAGAAATACTACACTTGGGTTAAAAATGAAAGTGATAGACTAAAACAAAGTTTTGCAAAGCAGCAAAATATGGTTGAACACCAACATAAAGAGTTACAAGTATATTCTCTACCTTATGAAAATAAAGTTTTATCCTTTTTAGCATAACTCTAATGAAGATTTTGATACCACACAGGCATTGAAAAACATCTTTTCTACCGCAAAAGCAGATATACAGTTACTGAGAACAAACTATCAAGAGGAGGTCAACAATTTAGGTACAATCTTCACATTTTTGTTCAAATTTAACAACTGCAGAGGTGGCTATTTTTGACTCATTTATTTATGAATGGGTCGACCTGGGTTGTGTTATATCTGATGATTTAAATGTTTAGCTAGTGGGGCTTGAAAGCTTCCTATGTGGGGTGTAAACGAGCTGAGCCCAAGCTCGAGCTTGGCTCGTTTAAGCTTAACCTGATTTGACCTCTTTGCGAGCTTATCTTGAGTAGCTCACGAGCAGTTCATCCCGTTTACACCCCTAGCCCTAAGTACATTTTTTGCATGCCCTTCCTAAATTGTGTTATTCAAGAATCTAGGTAACTTCTATAATAATTTTGTTTTGTTATCATTAAATATTTATGGATATGAGCAAAAAGTGTTTATGGACTGGGCCACTTCGACCCGTTACCCAACCCACCATCTTGCCACGACAATTGATAACATGGTTTCTTTTGATCAGGTAAACACTTGATGAATTTGGCTCAAGCGGCATCAGGGTACCGTAAAGTTGTAGATGAAAACCGGAAGTTATATAATCTAGTACAAGACCTGAAAGGAAGTATCAGGGTTTTCCTTAGATTGAGGCCAGCTTTTGGAAATGTAAAAAAACCGAGCTGTTGTGATTGCATTGATGATGCAACTATGGCAGTTATCACACCTGGAAAAGGTGGAAAAGACGTTCGCAAAAAATTTCACTTTTAATAGAGTTTTCAGTCCAACTGCAACTCAATGTAGGTCACTAATGTCTCAAAATTCAATCTCCGATTCTTTTCATTATTACATTCTCTTTCAATATACATCTTTTATGTTTCCATGTTGTTCTTGTAGCTTTGGTGTATGTTGATACTCAACCATTGATCCGTTCCATCCTTGATGGATACAACGTTTGCATATTTGCATATGGTCAAACAGGATCAGGGAAAACTTTCACAATGGTAACAACTAGTTCACTACAACGGGGATGAAAATAATGCACATTCTTTATAAAAACCAACATATTTTCTTATTTTTTTAAAAAAAGTCCCGAAACCTAATTTTGGTTTATTAAAATCCCTCAACTCTGATTCCTTTAGCCACATTTTATGTTATCTAGAATAATGGACTGGGCCACTTCGACCCGTTACCCAACCCACCATCTTGCCACGACAATTGATAACATGGTTTCTTTTGATCAGGTAAACACTTGATGAATTTGGCTCAAGCGGCATCAGGGTACCGTAAAGTTGTAGATGAAAACCGGAAGTTATATAATCTAGTACAAGACCTGAAAGGAAGTATCAGGGTTTTCCTTAGATTGAGGCTAGCTTTTGGAAATGTAAAAAAACCGAGCTGTTGTGATTGCATTGATGATGCAACTATGGCAGTTATCACACCTGGAAAAGGTGGAAAAGACGTTCGCAAAAATTTCACTTTTAATAGAGTTTTCGGTCCAACTGCAACTCAATGTAGGTCACTAATGTCTCAAAAGTCAATCTCCGATTCTTTTCATTATTACATTCTCTTTCTATATACATCTTTTATGTTTCCATGTTGTTCTTGTAGCTTTGGTGTATGTTTATACTCAACCATTGATCCGTTCCGTCCTTGATGGATACAACGTTTGCATATTTGCATATGGTCAAACAGGAACAGGGAAAACTTTCACAATGGTAACAACTAGTTCACTACAACGGGGATGAAAATAATGCACATTCTTTATAAAAACCAACATATTTTCTTATTTTTCTAAAAAAAGTCCCGAAACCTAATTTTGGTTTATTAAAGTCCCTCAACTCTGATTCCTTTAGCCACATTTTATGTTATCTAGATTAATGTACTATGTATTGTACACGTAAGATTTTTGGATCGGGGGTCCTAGCGAGGCTTTTGCCCTCATTGCACCCTCCCAGACCCATACAAATGGCTATACTGTCATTAGTGGGATTCTATTGGGTATGTTTGTCCGTTACATGTAAAAAACACATGAAAAAGTTACTAAACTAGTTTTTATGTATCAAAGTCCCGGTTTTTTTAAAGATAATGACTTATTTTTTTTCTTTATGTAAAAATGATAAATGCCACTTTATCAAATTTTGACCTGTTTGAGAGTCAGCAAGCCATTATTTAAGAAAAAAATCACTAGTACATGCATTTTAGACAAGTTTAGGGGCTTCAATATACACAAAATAATTTAGTGGCATTTCATGTATTTTCTACACGTTGAGAACTTTAATACAGCAAAATTAAGGGACTTATTCTTGTGAAAAATAGGAAGGTATAGTGGTTTTTATGGTATTAATCCTTAAACCATATATGATAACCAACTATGCCTTTGTTTTGCAGACTGGACCTGATGTCTTCACAACAGAAACCATGGGAGTAAACTACCGGTCACTAAACGATCTGTTTGAAATCCAACAAGCTAGGAAGGACATGATTGCCTATACAGTTTGTGTTCAGATGCTTGAAATTTACAATGAAATGGTCCGGGATCTCCTTAGTTCAGACGGTGCTACCAAGAAATATCCTTTTTTCATACGCTTTTAGCTTTTTGTTTAATATTATTCACTTATCACCATGAGTTATCTAGTTTGTGTTCTTAACCACTGACCACATTAGAAATACGACTCGGTACCGCAGACGGAATAAACGTACCAGAGGCGGCTCTTATACCTGTTTCAAAAACGGAAGATGTTATACGTTTGATGAACCTCGGTCACAAAAACCGTGCTGTCGGTTCTACTGCAATGAACCAACGTAGTAGTCGTTCTCACAGGTGCCACCTCATCCTTATTCATAGTTATCTACAAAAGTGGAAACTTTAACCCATGGATTGACTTGGCCAAACTTTAGTTAAAAGGGAAACGAGTCAAACTTGTTGAAAGTCTGTTGATGTTTATTTTTAATACATGCAACCTTCTAAATTGTTTTTGTTCAAATATTTGGATTATTACTGTTATGATTATTGCAGTCATAGTTAACACATTTCTGTTTGTAAATAATGGAAAAAAGTGTTTACAGGTAGACCTGTAAATGACTCTAAGATTCAGCGGGAAGTTCGTTTACTTGATAAACAAATGAGCATGAACACATGTCTCGTTCATTCATTAATGTTCTGAAGTTCGTCTGCTTTCGTTCATTAGATTCATTTATTTTTCGTTTGTTTACGTTCATTAACATATTCTTTAAAGTTTTTAGCTCATTATACTTCGGTGTAGTTTTAATAACCTTTTAGGCCCAACGCATTGTTGTTGACAGTTATTCTTAATTAATTTTAGCTCAGTTATGTTCGTTCATCTATGTTAAGTTATGTTCATTCGTTTACATCGTGAACTGTTTGTTTGTACTGTTAACGAATGAACATAAGCGAACACGAACGTGTCATTCTCTTAGCGAATGAACACTAAGAAGAAAACCCCGCTCGTTTAATTGTTCGTGGTTGATCGATTATTTGGTTAAAGTTAAATGAACAAACACAACATGTTCATTCAGTTCATTTACAAGCCTAATAAAGGTGGCAATTTAACCCATTTAGTTATAATGGGTTGACTTGGACAAACTTTAGCTAAAAGGGGAAAGTCTCCTAATGTCTATATTTAATGCATGCAACCGTTTGTTTAGTGAATTTTGCGTATTTGAACAATGACAATAGGTTATGCTTGTTATTTTATCATTGCAGTTGCCTCACGGTTCACGTTAGTGGAAAGGACTTGACATCCGGCTCAACGGTTAGAGGTTGTATGCATCTGGTCGATCTTGCAGGAAGTGAGCGAGCTGACAAAACCGAAGCCACGGGTGATCGATTAAAGGAAGCAACATTCATTAATAAATCGCTTTCCGCTTTGGGAGACGTTATCGCTTCTCTTGCCCAAAAAAGCTCACATGTTCCTTATAGGAACAGTAAACTCACCCTCTTACTCCAAGACGCTCTCGGTAAACAACTCCGTTTTTTGAAAATTATATATATACTTTTAAATTTATTTCACTAAGCATGTGACTGTGAATATACTAGGAGGACAGGCCAAGACACTTATGTTTATCCATGTAAGTCCTGATCCGGATACGGTTGGTGAAACGATTAGCACGCTAAAGTTTGCTGAACGGGTGTCAACGGTGGAGCTTGGGGCGGCCAAATCTAATAATGTGGACACGCTGAAGCATTTGAAAGAACAGGTGGCGTCTCTTAAGGCGGCATTGTCCCGAGATGGTGGAGAAGATGGTGGTAATGCAGAGGGCGGTGATGAGGAAGATGATGGGGCGTCCAGTGAGTGCTCTGATGCTGACTCGCAGCCTTAGAAGGCAACTAATGGTGCTGCTGCTGCGAAGAAGCCTGCTGCAGCAAAGAGTGCGCCGAGCAAGTAAGATTGTTTGTCTTTTGGTTATTATTATTTGGGATATTTGACCTGTTATGGATGAAGCATGGCCTGAACCGACCTGTTCATAAGTAAAGTAAAAGATGCAATGGAGTCCATGTCGGTTTATAAGTGCTCTAACATGCATATTTTTTTTGGGTGTAAACGACCCGAGCTGAGCCTGAGTTCAACTAGGCTCAAGCTCAGCTTGTTTCGAACTTTATTTCTAAAGCGCAAGATCGGCTTGTTTATTATTTATTAATTAATTTATACATTTATTTATATTTATAATTATAATTGTTGTATATAATATAACAATATATATTATATATATAGTTATTTTTATCATAATTTTATATATAAAATTTACTATTATTTAAATATACATTTTATATTTTAAATAAATATTATATAAAGGACAGGCTTATGAGCCAGCTTGAGCTTGATAAATAAAGTGAAGATCGGCTCATGCTCGTTCATCGTTTGCTAACTTATTTACATACATTTAACTATATTTTAATACTACTTTTTATATATAAAATAATATTTAGTTACTTGTTATCATAATTTTATATATAATATATATAGTTAACATATTAGATGAAAAATATATAAATAATAGGTTCTTTTAGGCTTGCGAGCTAACTCGAGCTCAATAAATGAAGCTCGAGCTTAGGCTCAAGCTTGTTTATTAAACAAGCTTATATTTAGGGTCGACCTCGTTCAAGCTCGACTCGATTTGAGCTGATCTTGAGTAGATGATGAATGGCTTGGCCAGTTTACACCCCTAATTTTAACCTGTCTTGAAGTTTAACCAACTTTTTCTTTGTTCTATAATTTTTTTTTCATACGTGAAAGAAAAAAGAAAATACAACTAACTGCATAATATTTGTGCATTAACAGGGCAGCAGCACCGGCAAAAAAACCTGCGGCTGCAGCTGCAAAAACCGGGAAGGCGGCTGATCCTAAGAAAAAAGGAAAATAAGTATATATTTTTTTAGTTTTATGGTGGCTGCAAGGAGGAAGTTTGTGGCATATTTATCTCTTCAAATCTTTCACTGGAAGGACATGCAGAGAGAGATGAGGGGTGTTTTGACCTTTTGATTTTACATGAGTGATGATTGGTCTATAGTATATTGTTCATACATAGAGATAGAGTTACTGATTTATGTAACATGGTGATACTGGGAATCAGTTTGATGTACAGAGAAGTTGATTCTGTAATAGATCATATGGTTGGATCATTCTTTTCATTTTGTTTATTGTTTATCAATAAACAATAAACATACATGAATATCAAATCATTTAAAAAGTATCATGTTATATGTCATTTTGTTAAGTGATGCATTTCATATCATATGAGAGGCATTGAAATAGAATAAAAGAAAATGCTTGGATACTTCAAACGATATGTGTTTGTCTTATTTGGCAATCAAAAACAATTTTAATTGGATTTGCATGTGCAAGAATGAGGGTATTGAATTTCATGGTGTCACTTCTTAAAACTTGCAATTTACAAAGCAAGCAGTGAATTCAGTGAACGCGCAATATGAGACATTTTTTATATTAAAATTAATGCAAATAATAACGATACTCTCGTTATTAATATGAAAAAATAAGTAGTACAGATACCATAATATGAAATAAAAATAAACAATGAAAAACATAACAATTATGTTAAATGATTCCAACCAAGCTCTTCAAATGATAAAGTCTTCAACCTATTCTTCATCAAAATCTTCTTGTAATCTCCTTGACAAGAACTTACATAAAGATATATTGTCCAACTTTTGCAACAACAAGGTCTTCTAGTAGTCTCTTGGCTGCAACAATAAACCAACTAAATTTGACGGTTGAGGCTGGAGCACATGTTCAACACGTTTCCCTTAAAACAGATTTGTCGCCTCTACATAAGACAACGCGTCTAACTCTCAAGGTACAACAGCCGAAGCAGTTAGTACTGCCAGAGATGTCCACGCGCCCGAGGTTATATCAGGTAAATTATAGTGTGAGGATTTGTGGAGAAAATAAAAAGAATGAAAAGGTAGATGAATCGAATAGAGAAACTCATCTCTATATATGTTATCAACATATGGGTTTCAAGACTTTCTTCTTCACCAATAACTCTTAATGTATATATTTTTCCTTGTATTTTCAAGCTTATACTTTTTCTAGCATTATCAAAAATGAGCACATAATCTACTATGTATAAGAGTTATGGATGGTGAATAATCTCTCTTAATTAGAAATTTAATTAGAGACATAAAATCTAATAAAAACTAATCAAGTTCACAAAGAGCTCTACTCAAGAGTTTTTCACCATATGAAGATTTTAATATTAATATAAATAAATTCTAATAAATCAAACAAGTGACATGAAGAATTTAATATTAATAATTTAAGAAATATCCATTCACATTACCCAATTTTCCAACTTGTACTTGTTTGAGAAATATGATATCAGATTCGTTTATAATTTTTACTGGTTTGAGTCCCCCGTATTACAAGGTTGATTTAGGTTTTTGTTTTTAGTCGTTTTCCTATTTTATATTTTGTAATGATTTGCTTTCTTTAACGTAGTTTTGTTTTGATTTAATACGTATAATTATATATTCGTTTGTTATGTTCATTTTTTTAGCGTTTGGACTCTTTCAATTAAGATGTATAGGTTTTTTATACTTTTAACGAACACAAGCATATTGATTTTTTTTTAAATGAACAAACATGAACACAAATATTTGTCTTGTGAAAAGGGGTGGTTGATGTAGGTGGCGATGGTGGTTGATGCATGAGAGAGGGCTGACAATGGCGGGAAGTAATCTGAAGTTAACTGGTGATGAAGAGGATAGCTAGAGCGCGACGAAGAAATATGTAAAAGAGAGAAATTAAATTAGGGTTTGATGATGAAAGTGTTTCACAAATAAATGAAATGTTATAACCCGTTTAAGGGTTATTCGGGTTTGGTGAGACATCCCATGACCCGTGAAAACTGTTGTTTGATTATGAAAGTGTTTCACAAATAAATGAGATGTTATAAGTTATAACCCATTTAAAGGCTATCCGTGTTTAGTGAAACCCATACTCGAGAATTCAGGTCAAACGCATGAGAAGCCTCAGATCACAAATCAAGCAATCTAGTGGTTTAACAGGGGATATGAGCAATCAGATAGTGACACATAGGATTTTGTGGTAGACATTTATATAGACGGATAGTTTTTTGTTGTTGTTGCTGCTGCTCTAATACTCGTTTATGAAGATAACAAGACATGCATATCAAATCATACAGAAATAATTATGTATTAAGCAAAGTTTCTAGAAGAAATAATCGTTTTCATAACATAGATATGTATAGTTGTAAATCATATATGCATGTCTCATTTATAACGATAAAAGCATGGCCGTCTCTGAGAATCGTCAAAAACTTTTGGACCGAAGGCGAGTATATATTCAAGCCTTAAGTAAAATATAATTTCGATAACTCATATATAAAAAGTAATCAAGTATTGTATATGATTTGGATTTTGGGTTGACTTATTGGAGATTGTTTAAACAAAACTTTTCATTGGCCCTAATACAGTTTATATATAATTTTTTTTAAAATTTTTTAGGCCTATGGAATGATCGGGCCTAAGGCGGTCAACCTCCCTGGCTCCCTGCCTCCCCATCCTAGACGGCCATGGATAAAAGTATCTTAAACGAATATCGTGAAACTTAGTTATTTTTAGAGAATCGTAAGTCTTTATATTGTACTGATGAGCCATAATGGTCCTTGTAATGTGTTAGTGAGTTAACTTATGTTACCCAAAGTCACACCAAGTCGAAACAAGTCATTTGGTATTACTTGACATGTATTACACTAATGAGCCGTGTAATATGTTGGTGAGGTGGTTTAGATTACATAGTTGCAAAACTAAGGCTGGGGTTGGAAAGATTTCAAAAATAATGCAATCTTCGTTAGTAACAGTCTTGGATTAAAAAAGCGTGAGGCGAACAAAAGCGAAGAGGTCCTCAGCCGAGGCGAAAAGCGCAAAAGCGAACGCTTTTTGAACACGAAGCGACCATATTTTAAAAAATATTTAATTATTTATAAGTCATATATTATATACAAACCATATTATAATATATATTAAACGTCTAAAACATCAACATATATATATATCCCAAAATTTCAAAAGTAGTGTAGAACAATTTTTCGAGTACCACATTAATCGTTCAAAATATAAAAGTAGCATAAAAACAAGTTATCGAGTATCAAATTACTCGAAAGTGTTTCCAAAAGAACACAACTTAAAAGTGTTTCAGCTTTTAAAAGTTTATTGTCAAATGTGAAAAGTTTGGAAATGGCTAATTATAAAAGTTAGGTTGAAAATGGGCTAACTGGTCGCTTTTTGTACACAAAGTCTTCGCCTCCTCGCTTTTTCGCTTCGCACAAAAGCGCAAAAAGCGTTCGCTTTTTGCACAAGCTTCGCCTTGGGTAGGCAAAAGCGTTGAGGTGCTCACCTTGAGTCGCTTCTCGCCTCATCTCGCCTTAAGCGCGCTTTTTTAAACCAAGGTAACAGCAACTTGAAGGAACCTCATAGGCTTGGTTAGGGAATTTAATATTCAAATTATTGGGAATGTATAAGTCGCTGTTGTTAGTAACAGCGACTTCTGCCATTTCTTTGTGAAGTTATCATTAGTAATAAAAATTTCTGCCAACTCGCCATTAGCAATGAAAATTTCTGACAAGTTATTGTTAGTTATGGCAAAATACGCCAAGTTGCCGTTAGTAATGACAATATCTGAAAAAAGAAATTATCATATCAATTCTTTCTCTTTACTCACACTTAGTTGAGGTAGTTGAAGTTGAAAGAATTAGTAAAATGAGTAGGTTGAGAAAAATAAATTACAAATAAATGCATGCATTAACTAAGGATGGGCAGATTCGGTACCGGTACCGGTTGGTACCGTACCGTCGGTACCAAATCGGTGCCAAAGTTTTGAGTTTTGGTATCGGGACCGAGACCGGTACCGGTATTTCTTAAATTTTTTACCTTTGACGGTACCGGTACCGAACCGAAGATTTCGGTATCGGTACCGATACCAAAAATTTACGATTTTCGGGACCGGGACCGATTGGTACCAATCTCATCCCTACATTAAACTGTTTATGAAAAAAAAAAAGATGTTTTTAATGTATGTTTTAAGGCTTTAATGTATGTTTTATGGTTTCTTATGAATTTATAGGGATTCAATGTATGTTTTATGGTTTGTTATGAATGATGTCTTTTTTTATTATTTTACTTTTAATTGTAAAAGTACCGATTTTCCTGCTTGTTCATTTTCTTAACTTAAAAAAAAAGGAAAAACAAAGAAAATTAGCACTTTAATTCTTGTTGAAAATAATGATCCTCAATCTACTTATATTGGATTTCCTTACATTCCCTAACGACGAATTATACAATCCCAATAATAATCTTGCATTTCCTTACATTCTCTGACCAACCCGAGGTTCCTTTAAGTTGCCGTTAATAACAAAAATTGCATTACTTTTTTAGAACTTTCCAACCCTAGCCTTAGTTGTGAAAAGGGATTCTCAATCAGCATTAATTCTGCAAAATCTTAACTTTAGGATCAATTAGCGAGAAAAAATCGATTTTTTTACAGAACTAATATTGTTTAAGAAATCCTTTTCACAACTAAAGCATGGGTTTGAAAAATTTTCAAAATTAATACAATCTCCATTAGTAATGACAACTTGAAGAAACCCTATAGGGTTAGTCAGGGAATGTAAGTCTTAAATTCTTGGAAATGTATAAGTTGCCATTACTCTGTCATATTTTTGTCAAGTTGCCATTACTAATGGCAACTTCTGAAAAGTTGTTATTAGCAATGGAAACTTATGACAGGTTGCCGTTAACAATGAAAACTTCTGACAATGTGCCGTTAGTAATGGCAACTTCAGCCAAGTTGTCATTAGTAAAGACAACTTCTTATATCACTTCTTTGCTTTAATTCACGGGCGTTTGTTTGGAACAATAAATAAGATGAATGTCATAATAAATGCCATGGATGCATTTGTTTTACCAATAAAGTTAAAACCATCAAACACTCAATATAAGTAGGTAAGGTGGGGGGACCAATTTATCATAAACTTACCATTGTACCATAACTTTCTTTAAACACTAAATAGTGTTTTCTGCATTATTGTCGTTACTAAATATATGTATAATCTTTTTAATAAAAAAACATACATATTTTGCTTTGTTTGACCACATACATTCTTCTCGTACGAACCCCGTTTCTTCTCGAGTTAATTCAAAAGGTACCGATTTTCATACTTGTTCATAGTCTTGACTTAAAAAAAATAAAATAAAAACAAAGCAAGTTTCAAAATTAATTCTCATTAACATCTTTTAAAAATAACGATCTCCCCTCAATCTACTTATATTATTATAATAAGTAAACATAATTAAAAGGATGTATGTAATATATTAGAAGGTTAAAAAAATAGATGCATGCATCTTTATTTTGTTTGGTAAAATATGTATGTTTTTATTAAAAAGATTATGCATATATTTGGTAACGACAATAATGCAAAACACTTTTTAGCATTTAAAGAAAGTTATGGTACAATGGTGAGTTTATGATAAATTGGCCCCCCACCTTACCTACTTATGTTGAGTGTTTGATGGTTTAACTTTATTGGTAAAACAAATGCATGCATTGTATTTATTATGACATTCATCTTATTTATTGTTCCAAACAAACACCTATGAATTAAAGCAAAGAAGTGATACTAGAAGTTGCCATTACTAATGACACATTGTCAGAAGTTTTCATTGTTAACGGCAACCTGTCATAAGTTTCCATTGCTAATGACAACTTTTTAGAAGTTGCCGTTAGTAACGGCAACTTATACATTCCCAAGAATTTAAGTCTTACATTCCCTGACTAACCCTATAGGGTTTCTTCAAGTTGCCATGACCAAGGGCGGATCCAAGGGCAGAGGAGGGTGGGCGCATGCCCACCGTCCAACCGTCGTTTAACCCATGTTCTTAGTATAGTTAATAGCCCAATCTTCTTGTTTATGTCCAAGTGCCCACTCTCCGGTTATATGATTTATATGTTACTAAGCATTTAAAGTGTGAAGAAGAGAAAATAAACATGAAGGAAGAAGAAAGAAACATGAAGGAGTTTACAAAAGTAGAGAAGAAAGTAAGAAAGAAGAAAGAATGAGAAGAATGAAGAATGGAGTTAAACTTTAAAGTGATTAATAATGGTTGTTTCAATGTTCTCTTATTTTACAATTTTCGAGAAAACTTTGGTTTATTACTTTTGTGGTCAATCTTATTTTTTTAATTCATATATTCACATTGATAGTAAAATTCATCCGTTTCTTTTAATTAGTTAACTATTATTATTAGTTTTAAGTTTAAAAATTGTATCATCGTTAATTTTAATTATAAAATTGTTTAAGTTATATTTCATTTAACTATAACTATTGTATTTGTCATTTTTATATATACTATTGCTATATTTAGAGTTTATCGTTTTTTAAATTTTATTTAATAAAAAGTATTTATCATTATAATAAAATTCTTTAAATTTATTAAAAAACAACTCAAACAAAGTGCTATTAGCATCTTATATTATTGTGTTGATTTTTTTGTTTGTGTAAATTGATTTGTATTTGGTTTTCATCTAGAAACTCTTAACAACTTTTTTAAAAAGAAAGTTTCATCTCACGATTAACAAATATATAAAATTCCTTAAGAAACTCTGGAAAGGCACCGAAAGTTCATTTTGCTTTAGGCCTTCATAATAATTAGACATGCCTTATTATTTTTGACCGGCCATTTTTTTACCTGTTTCATTTTGTGCCCCCTGTAGAAAAAATTCCTGAATCCGTCTCTGGTCATGACTAATGGAGATTGCATTAATTTTGAAAAATTTTCAAATCCATGCTTAGTTGTGAAAAATATTTCTTAAACAATATTACTTATGTAAGAAGTCCCAAAAAATCGTTGGAAAATAGTTTCCACAAATAATGACCATGCTTTGTTTTACACATGTTGGTGGTCCATTGACAAGTTGGTGTCAAAACCCAACTTCTTGATGTATTTTTATTCTTCATATTTTATATTTTTGGATTTTGGTGGGATCTGTCGCTAGTCGTCTGTCGATGATAAGTCGTATGTGATATTCCTCTTTTAGTAGTGGTTTCATTTATGGCGTTCTTATGTTTGTAGTGGATAATGTAAAGTTTAAAGCATATGTTACAAGCCAATTAAGTAAATCTATAAAGAAATCAAAACACTTAAGTTCTGATAATTAAATAATACTAACTTTTAAGTTCAACAAAGGTTTGATCATTAGCTAATAATGAGTGTATTAATATGGATATTCGATTATAACTTAATTACATTAATGTATATATCAAAGTATATCAATACCCATGTAAATTGAGGCCAAGAATCTTTCTTATAACCTCTTGTAAACTAACAAAAAGTTAAAAGGTCAAACATACAAAAAGAATAAGAACACGAATCTAAGCTAAAATCCAACAATTGGTATTATTTTGGAACCCATAAAACCATCAAAAATCACACATTTATTTCATATCTTATCTAATCTACACATCTCACCGCGTGATCATACAATGGTGGCAGCCGACGTTGTAGTTGGTATCTTAGGTGAGCCTAAATAGCTTGTTTCAAGCGCAAGAAACATTTTCTTGTGACAAAAGCAATTAATATTGACTTGTTTGTTTGTTCATGCAGGAAACATCATCTCTATACTGACCTTTTTCTCTCCTATGTGAGTCTAACTTTGATTATTATAAAAAAAAACCAAAATGAAGTTTCAGGTTAACTAATATACTGATCGGCTAATGTTGCAGAGCGCAGTTTAGGCAGATAGTGAAGAGAAAATCTGCTGAAAACTACAATGGGACACCATATGTAGCAACATTGTTGAGTTGTTCTTTGTGGATCTTGTATGGCTTACTTGACCCTGATGATGGTCTCCTTATTTTCACGACTAACGCGGCTGGGGCAGCCTTGCAAGCGCTCTACCTTGTTATATTATTCGTCTATTCCACCAAGGAAAAAAGGGTAACAGAAATTATATGCTTTTGGTATAAATGGCATATATTGGGTTTGAATTAAAAGGATATATAATCTTTTGTGAGGTTCTGGTTGGGCTGAATATATTCATCCAAAATTTTAGGTTTCCAGTAAATAATTAGTGTGTCGAATACGATTACAGTATGTTTCCTTACTAAAGAACACTGTTTCCTTACAATTTGAACCCATATGCATAAACATCACTCAAGGTTTCCTTACTAAAGAACACGGTCAAAAAATGATGGTAAAAATTTTAGTGGTCGTAAATATTTTAATCATCGAAAATGGTCACAAATCAGTTACAAAAGTATTTTAATTTTTTTTAACTAAATAAGTTTGAATTAACAGTCGAATAATGGTCATAAATATATGTGAAAATAAAAACTAAATCGAAAATTGGTCGTAAAAGTTTTCTGGTAGTGTTGAGCATGATCTTTTAGAGGGGGAGGGGGGTATTTCCAATGACAATGTAATATTTTCAGGTTCAATACTTCGGGTTCGTGATTCTGGACATTGTGTTCTTCGGAATCGTCTTGGCTTTCACACTTGTTGCATTCGGAGAAAGCTCACGACGTACATTCACAGGAGTCTTGTGTGCAACTTTCACGACAATGATGTACGTTGCACCTCTCGCTGCACTGGTATGCTTTTATATGATTCTCGTTGATCTTATCATGGCTGTTTGCAACTTTTGAGTCTATTTTAGAGATTGTGAACCTAAGTAAGCAATAATTGTATGAAGAGAACCACAATCAAGACCAAGAGTGTGGAGTATATGCCGATTCTCCTTGTTTTCGCTCTTTTCCTTAATGGATGTGTTTGGTTCACTTTTGCCTTGTTGGTTACAGATATTTTTGTCATTGTAAGTTTTCTTGCTATCATCTCCTTTGTGTCTTTATAAAAGAGTATCAAGTGATATGAACAAAGATGTTTACTGATATCCCTTATGTAAACATTATTGCAGGTGCCAAATGCATTAGGGATATTACTAGGGACCATACAGTTTCTTGTTTATTTGAAATTCAAAAATTCGACGCCTGAGGAGTGCGATTTAGAGAATGCTTCTTTTGAAAAGCAAATCGAATTTAGAGACATTGATATTCAAGATTCGAATGTGAAATCGAATAATGTAAGTAACCAAAAGCGTACGTTGACTCGACTAGACGCCTTCCCGATTATAAGGTCACCATCCCTTAATCCGAATCGAGCAAACTTTAATTTCCAACATGAAGATGAGAACGGCCATGGTGTTATGAATTGAAGATTTAGTGTTTTTCTTTCATATTGTGATTCTTCTTTCTTCTGTGTTGGCGATGTGCCATAATGTAAAAAATTATATTTTGTAAAAATTATTATTATTTGAAGGTATACATAATGTAAACTTCTGGACGAAATTATCAAGAATTCTTATTGAAAATGAGAGAGAATTCACGTAGAGATGAAAGTATGTTGGTTTCTAGACGTTTTACTATTTAAAATGGCGGATCCTAGTATTGTTGCATACCATAGCAGGATTGTCGGCTGAGTTGGACAATTTACATATGTTTAAAAGGAATTCAATATAAATAATTGGTGTATTAGTCTTTATTAATCCCAAATATCATCTTTTATTCACTGTTGGTCCCAACTAATGAGTTGGCTACTGACGTTCTCATCTTTTAACATATTTGTTTCCAACGGTTCGCGACAACAGAATCCTATTGACATTACTTGCAAGTCGGCGGAAAAACGCTTTTGGCCGTAAAAGTAACATTTTTTTACCAGAAAACTCAATTTGAACACCACCACTTCTTGAGCACCACCAACCAATTCCGACGAACCGTTCTAGAGTTCTGGCGACCTTAATAAATGGGGGCTTAACTAGAAAAAAGTTCCTAAAGGTCCGATCTAATGTTAGAAAGATGTTTGCAACGAAACTGTTGAGTTTTTAGAAAAAATTGTGAGTTTTTGGGCCAAAATTTTTTTTCCGGCGACTTACAACTAACGCCATTAGAATTATGTTAGTTGCAAACCGCTGTTAACAAATATGATAAAAGGTGGGATCGTTATCAGCCAATTTGTTAGTTAGGACCGGCAACGACCAATAATAAAAACCAATAAACTTAAATTATATCATCTCAAACAAAAAATTAGGAGAAAAGAACAATACATTTTAAAAAGTAACATTTTAACCAAACAAAGCTTCCTTATAAAACTCATCACCACACTCCTCAGCAGTATACTTAGTAACATACTCCTCCCCTTCTCTTGCCATCACCACCTTAGCATTCCAATACCACGGCTTCACATAAGCCGATTTCCACGAAGACCCCATCGCGATCACCGATCCCCAATCACGATCCCCATGTTTCGCTTCCTTCAACCTCCGTCGAACCAACAAGCTTCCAACATCCTCCTTCCTCATCTCCGTAACACTTCTCAGTATCGACGTACTCAAAAGCAGCACAAACGCAACGTCTTCTTCTGGCGACAATTCCACAGCTGACAGTTTCCAGTTTACGAGCCCCGTGGCTCTCCCACTTGGGTTTTCGTCTGTGAACCGAACAATGGTCACGAACCCATCTTCTTCGTCTTCGTTTTCCTCGTTTTTGTATTGTAGTTGTCGCCCTTTTAGTAACCGAACGTGTGAATCGGTTGAGGTGGTGGTTTTGAGGTCGAAGTTCAGGTCGCGTGATATAAACAAGTCGTGTCCGGTTGAAAAGTGCCATGAAGCTTGCCAGTTTTGGGATGGTGGCTTTGGTGTTGCGGTTGCTATTACTTTCTCTGTACTAATTTAAAGGTGTTCATAAACTGCTGAAACCGTCTGAACCTTATAAACTAAAAAAAGTTGGTTGATTTGAAATACATACGACTCGATTTTAACAGTCCATGGTTTGGAACTTGAATTCGGTCGTGTAAACTAAACTTGTCATTTAATATGTATTATTTATTAGGGGAGATTTCAAATGAGAACGCCTTTGAGTTTTAAAAACTCGAAAGAACTCAGTGTAACGATTTTTTTTTCGAATTTTTTTTACACATGCGTAATATATGTAAGTTACATACACGTAAAAAAATTATAGAATTTTTTACACACTGAGCCGACATTTTACACATGTGTAACGGACGTAAAAATTAGTGTAACAATTTACATCTTTATTCTCTCTCATACTTTGATTTTTTTGCCAGATTTAATCTCAACCACATATTCCAATCCACCTAATTAAATGTGTGACCTAGAATTGAGTTCTTAAGTTCTTACAACTCAACATGGTTCTCAATAGATCCCTCCCCTTATTTATTATTACTACTTTTAATTTTAGGAACATAAATTTACATATTTTTATTTTTTTGTCAAAATTTGGTCAAACCAAACCGTGAACATCCCTAAGATAACCGGTACCATCAAGTGTTACATTGTTGTAAATCAAGATTGAAAGATGAAAATGGGGAAACATACCCGGGGATTTGCCGATGGAACCCGCAACATAAGACCACGAGCCTTCACATATTTCTATGCAGCGATCCTCCCATTTTAAGACGGTCGGTTTGTTACTGCCTCTTCTCCAAACCCCTACTCCCACCCTGTCATTATATATATAACAAGTAATGTTATTGGTTTTAATATTTTAGTAACGGGTT
Organism: Bidens hawaiensis; assembly: GCF_021521415.1. Lineage (NCBI taxonomy): Eukaryota > Viridiplantae > Streptophyta > Magnoliopsida > Asterales > Asteraceae > Bidens > Bidens hawaiensis. The sequence goes on from NW_027491016.1 coordinate 3,172,146, forward strand.
CTCATGGTTATATAAAAAAAAAACAAATGTAACCTCATCCGAATAACGAAACATTCTCTTCCGGCATGATCAAGAACCGTACGAGATAGCCACCTGCCTTCTTGAGGCCGATACTGGTTCATTTTCAGGATCACCTCCGACACCATAGCTCCTGAATCGTCAGTCACTCGGTCCGTTACAGATTTGAACAAGTACGGTGCTTGTGCAGGCGGTGTGATCGAGACAAATACTCTAAATCTTTGACCAACCACCCCATATAAAGTGATCGCTGGTGCTCGAAGCAACTCGTTCCACATAAACATGTTGGATTCGAGTAGTTTACTTCCTTTGATGTGCACACCCCCTTTTCGTCTTCGTTCTACCACCATTCCTTTCGTCCCGAATTCACAATGAAGATTCACCATTTTTTGCCATGAATCCAAGCGGATGGTGGAAATAGGCTTGTCTATTTTTACCTCACGATGACATCTAAGAAACCGGAAACGTAGAAACTCTTTTGATTCATCCGCTTGTGGTGTCTTCGTTGTTGGGATCCTCTTTACCAATATGTTAACCTGTTTTTGCAAACAACATTAAACATCATCAAGATCATGTGAGTTTATGGTACCTATTCTGACATCCTGACTCTCATACCAACCAATATTGTCTAGTTTGCTTAGTAGAAGTGACATATTTGTTTTGTTTTTAGTTGCCCAAGTGGAGACTCCAGAATGTCATTATCCAATTATTACCTCACCCAAAGACGCTTAACTATAGAGTTCCCATCTCATATATAATTATTATGCCCAAAACGTATTAGTGATATCTTAACTAGGTATGACATTTATTATGGTCTAGTATGACGGAACATGACGATGTGTGATTTGCTTAATCGATTACTGACCTCAAGCAAGAATCGAGGCAACAATGGCCGGTACTTGGCATTAACATCTTTATCCGTAACTTCCCAATGAATCGACGATCTTACGTTCTCAGAGCCACCGATCACAGGGCTGCCAGCTTTCTCATACGGTTGATCAAACTCTCTCTCCCAAAGCTTCTTGATCACCTCCAAATCACCCCCCTTCATGGATTCCCCAGACTCAGTTACCTTCTCCATTCCGTCCCCCATTTCCTTCACATCAACAGCATATGCAATCGGGTAGCTCTGATTTATCAAAACCACGAAAACTAGTCAAATTTATACATTTGGATTGTAATATTATGTGTGTTTATGATTACCTTATGAGTAATCCACATTAGTAGAACATCTGATGTGGGAACAAAAGCTTTACAGCTATCCGCGAATCTTTGCAATAATAAAAGAAACCCTTTGTATCGATTTCTGTCAGCGATTAAGTACACGAGTTCTAGCATATACGGTTTGGAAAATTCGTGAATTAGACATCTTTGCGTTGACACTTCTTCCAATAGATAATCCATTTGTGGAGTGTTCTTGTTGTGAAGATGAAGATCGCTTAAATCCGCTTCATTTTCAAATGATTCACATGGGTATTTGGAAATCCATATATCTTCACATGTTTCCAAAGCATAATCTTTGTTTTCTTGGTTAAAAATGGTCGGTTTTCCAATGAGTTTCGAGAATCTTGAATGACAGTATTGCGTGTAAGATACATGTAGTGGCGCGCGTGCATGAAATTAAAATAAGACTCGTAGCTGAAATAACTAAACCGAGATAACCAAATCCAACAAAACCGGTTGTTTGCTTTTATGTCTTTTAAAAATTGAGTTTACGGTTTGGTTTTGTTTTTTTCTTTTACCAGAAAAACGAACCAAATCTATAAAGCTGAAAAAATCAACTTTCTATGTTAATTTTTGCATTATAATTTTTATTTTAAAAGAGTTAATAACTTAAAAAACCACAATCATACCCACTAAATCCCACACATAAAAAAAAGTTAATAAAATGCGTGTCCAAAAACTTGACCGAAAATTTAATAATCAATTTATCATCAACTAACAGAAAAAAGAAGTTTTGGCCTTTGGCACAAAGTTTCATACTCAAGCCATTTGTTTACATCAAAAATTTTCAAGCCAAAATAGTAAAACTGAAAGAATCAAAACCGAACCAATTATGAAATTAAACAGATAAAACCGAAACCCGTTCAAGCTCGGTTTTGGCACCAGTTTGAGTTTTGAATATCAATTAATAACAGAAAGACCGACATACCGGATTTAGAGTGTGACAGAACCAAACCCATTCGATATCAATAGGAGGAAGGATCATCGGTGGCTTGTTTGAATCCGCAGTGAGATCAGACATCATCGGCATCCATAGTTCATCGTACCTGTAATCGGTTTGATCAATTTAAAATAAAAAATGAATGAAGATAATTAAGGTTGTTTTATTGGTCACATGCATAATTACCTACGAATAGCTTCAACAAGAGCATGTGTATGATGGAGCCAATGTGATTCTGCAACGTCTCTCAAGAAACTAATGTTTTGTCTTGCGGCCGCAGCCAAATCTATGGTCAGCCGTGTAAGCTCCTCCTCCTCAGCCGCCTCACTCGTTGATGGCGATGGGTGATCGGAACCAGACATGTTTTATTCAACTACAGTGGTCGTGTTCATTGGATTTAAGAAAGATTAATTCAGATAGAATATATAATAGTATTCATTAAGTAGTATTATATTAAAGAAAAAGGTGGCAAAGTATGATGTGTCATGTGTTTTGAGGAAGTGCGATAGTGAAGCTTCAATAATGGTCGTAAGAAGCCAACATTGCTGATGCTGATGGACAACGAAAGCCACCATATCGCACTACCCGCACGCCATTGCACACTTTAATATTGGTTTACTTTTCGTTAAAAACATTTTAGAACGACAACTTATGCACTCTCTAATTGTATTCCTTCTCACCTCTCTATAAGGGATAGAGGTAACATCCCACACTCTTCAGACCATACTTTGATAGTTTAGGTTATTTGTGGGAAATACCAGAAAATATTTTTTACTATATTTCATACAATGTAAGCGAAACAAAAATAGAAGCACGATATATGATGTCCAAATTTCTCTTATACGGTTTTTTAAAGTTTGAAATCGAGCCATTACACCCTGTTCTTTTACTTTATCTGTAAGGCCCCGAACCCGGTAGCCTTACTTTAGCGTCGGATTTACTTATAAACACAGTTCTTACAAATCAGAGTTCATTAAAACTTTCGCGGAATATAAAAACTTTCATGAAACGTTACAGCAATCCAAAACTTGCCTTAATTAAACATTCTTGTCTTTCAAAATAAACGTCAATTACATTAAAACATCTTGAGTCTTCAGATGCCAGTCTCCTATTCGCCCACCATGTGCCCGCTCAAGCTAGCTGTCTCATTCTACTCACCTGCGTGCATACTAAAAGTCAGCTACGCTGAGTGAGCTCTAGTTAATCGGACGCCATACAATACATACACATACATACATATCCGAAGATACATATCCATACTTAACTAGTTACCCTTCTGTTCTACATACATACTTACTACCATACATACATACATATCTACAATCACTAACCTCAGTCTACCGAGAGTACGTTCATAGTCCGCCGTCTATACCTGTACTCAAGGTCGTGAACACGTAAAAGGTCCGCAGTCCTTACCTATGTTCACCGTTTAGGGTACGTGCAAGGTCCGCAGTCCTTCCCTATACCATCCTACATCCACAACACGTACAAGGTCCACAGTCCTTCCCTATGTTGCAACCTAATTCATAGCACGTACGAGGTCCGCAGTCCTCCCCTATGCTACCACAACACAAATACAGCACGTATAAGGTCCACAGTCCTTTCCTATGCTGATGCCTATCTAAAGTACGTATAAGGTCCACAATCCTTAACTACGTTCTCATCTATCATCTATAACACGTATAAGGCCCACCGTCCCTATCTACGTTTACATCTATCATCTACGTTACGTATAAGGCCCACAGTCCTTAACTACGCCATCACCAGCCAAGTCTATGTCCGACAGAAGCTAGAGGGATTTGCCATCCTAACTTACTATGTCGAACGTAGAACTCACATACCATTCGTGTACCTGTATACACATACTTCACATATACAATAATTACATTATAGCATAAGAACACTCTAGGCGTTCTTTACATCATTCATTTAACAACCATACCCCTTGTCGATACGTGCAATATCCGAAGATCGTTCACGCCCCGACAAGTATTCATTTGTAATGTTCATACATCTTCGATATATAATATTCGTACCTTTATTTTTAACCTGACAGTATGCGCAATATCCGAAGATCGTTCACGTACCGACAAGCAATCATTCATATCCTTCACATATATCACATATGGCATACACTTATCACTTAGGATAAATGTATTAACAAACACATCGAGTATGCACACAGCCCCGAAAACATAACAAGGAATGGGGCTAGAAACTCACCTGAATCCTGTTACGCCCTCCATTAATAGTTATTCCCTTCTTGGGCTGTGCACGGCTAACTGTATAATATTTACACGTATCAATTAACTACTACTACTCATGTTGTATTTCTATCTTTATATGACCCACAACGAACGGGGGTCCGGGGACAGCGCCCCTGGCAGCGGGGTCTAGGGGCGGCAGCCCCTAGCAGTGTCTAAGGGGCAGAGCCCCTGGCTGGGGTCGAGCTGCCAGGTCAGCTTGGAAAAATTTTATTTACATTAACTGTCTTAACACATTTTCCATTAGGTTTTTAATTTATTTTCTAATCGAACTTGACTTTAGGCGAAGTTAAACCTTAGGCGAACTTAGCTTTAGGCGAAGTTAAACCTTAGGCGAACTTAGCTTTAGGCGAAGTTAAACCTTAGGCGAACTTAGCTTTAGGCGAAGTTAAACCTTAGGCGAACTTAGCTTTAGGCGAAGTTAAACCTTAAGCGAACTTAGCTTTAGGCGAAGTTATCAGTTAGGCGAACTTGGCCGTAGGCGAAGTTAAGCTTTGAAGGCGAAGTTAAGCTTTGAAGGCGAAGTTAAGCTTTTGCAGGCGAAGTTACCCAGTTCGCAGGCGAAGTTGCCCAGTTCGCTACGGGTTTGGTTTTTATCACGCATTTTGGCGATTTTAATACCCTTGTTATGGTTCGGTATCACCCCCTAACGTTCCCTAACCATTTCGTTCGTATATATATCCCGTATATACTATAAAGCTTGGATCTTTAAGCTTAAGGACATTCAATAAAACATAAACTTTAAAGGTTAAGAACATACCTTTTGTGCTCGTTTGGATCTCGTTTAACTTGTTTAATCACAACTAAGCGTTTACTCTCTCTCGGATCTTGCTCGTTTCTCTCCCTCGGCCGCCGGCCGTATATGGCGGTGTGTGTGTGTTTTGGAGTGTGTAGAGATTATGATGGAAATGAAATGAGGGTTTAGGGTTTTAGGTTGGTTTAGGGGATATTTATATCCCTTAAAGCCCATGGACCTAGAGCCCATTCTTATTTAACCCATCTCAATTAATCTAAATCCATGATCCGTTCTTTACTCGATATTAATTAATTAATAACGCGAAATCATTAAACGTAACTTTCTTTATTCAACATTATAAATTTTAGGATGTTACATTATCGAAAGTTTCTCTTTCGCTGCAAATACTTATTGTCCATTCTCTTACGCAAACCCATATTGATAACTTTCATTTTAGAAAAACATATTTCAACTGTTGAGGTTGAAACCGATAAAACCAACTTTAGCTTCGATATTTGATAAACAAAAGAAAATGTGACGTGCTATCCGGTTTCCACCATTACACAAGCAAGGTCACACATTCTCCCAAATTTGAAAGTGTATCATCTTCCTTTAAAGTGTGATAAAAGGTCATACGATCACCCGAAATACACCATATCTTTTCATTACTAAAATCATTCAGATAATTTCCGAAAATGCCACTATCTTAGATATGTCAAACTTGGAAAACGAATCTCAAGATTTAAACCAGACATATTTTTTAACAAACTAATTAAGACCTCACTAAATCTATTTCCAAGTCTTGAATTTGCATATCCAAGACTATTTTAAAATTTTCAACCTCAAATTGATGGTTATATTTATTTCTGTTTGATGTTTCTCATTCAAAGGAAAAAAAAAGTTAACGGTTTCTATTTGCTTTAGGCTATAAACTTTGTTTGATCTTTATTTGATTTGAACTTTTAAAGTATGATCTTCTGTTAAGCTTGTTTATGCTTGAGTCTGTTTCTGTTTAATGTTTCTCGTTCAAACAAAAGAAAAAAAATAAAGATTTGTTATTTTTATTTGCTTTGGACTACAAACTTGTTTGGGCTTTATTTAATTTGAACTTTTAAATTGGTTTGCCTTTAAACAAATAGGGGTAACTTAAATTTTTTTTCAGGGGTAGCAAAATATGAAAACCGACCCAAAAAGAAAAAAATAACACTGCCGATGAAAAGTTGATGGGTAGCGGATGCTACCCCTGCTTATGAATTGCATCCGCCACTAGGAAATACTGGGTATGATTGATTGATTGATTCACCAATTAAAAAGCCTCGTTTAAAGCGGAGCTCGATGTCAGTTGGGATAACAAGGCTTAAACTTTGATTTATCATTTGGTTTCCATAAGGAAAATCGGAAATAAATAATTCCACTTTTTGTCTATTGGCCGATAACAATCTCACTTTTAAAAATCACTACCAACGGTCCCACGTTTCAACTATTTTTATCACAATGGTCATCCTTTAAAAAATACTTAATGTCGTTAAGTTTTTTCCTAGTTTCAAACCGATGTTTTAGAGCTTTCGATTGGAAAAAGGATATGAGTCGACTGATTTAAAACTTATCTCGAAACGGTGATTCAAATGGCTTGATTTTTGTTAATTGAAAATTCAAGCACCCAAATTGAAACATTGTTTCATCGTTTGGATCACCATTTCGAGATAAGTTTTACATCAGTCGACTCGTATCCTTTTTCCAATCGAAAGCCCTAAAACATCGTTTGAAACTAGGAAAAACCTTAACGGCGATACGTATTTTTTTAACAGAGGACCATTGTGACAAAAATAGTTGAAAGGTGGGACTGTTGGTAGTGATTTTTAAAGGTGTGATTATTATCGGCCAATAGACAAAAGATGAGATTATTTATTTCCAATTTGCCTTTTGATAATGATCAAGGTTATGTGATGTTTTGTTATGTTTACTTGTTCATTAATGATGATTATATTTACATGCATGGCTCTAAATACTTAATGGACCGTGTTAAGTCATAACAACAATTTGGCTTTAGCATATTCATGGCATCAGCTATACGAGATTCATGACAAAAGACGCAAGAAGTTAAAAAGATGGATCAAATGTTTAAAGGATACAATATAAAGAACCTTCTGAACTTGGAGAGAATAAAATTCAAACTAAAAAAAACATGAGTTTTATAAAAATAAGATTTAATAAAAATAAATGATTTTATATATTTTAGCTAAGGATTATTATATGAGATTAGGACATCCATTATTGTCACGTTCGACTTTCTGGTTTGGTGTGGTTGAACATATCTCAACTTTGTTGCATCCGCTGTATTCACCTAAATACATTTTAATTAAAACTAATGAATTAACTCGATTTCCGGGCACCAAAACACAATTAAATATGTTTATTGATTATTTATTTATTTATTTATTGTGGTCTTACCTAAATCCCACTCCAACTTGTATGCATCTTTTTATGTGGGACAAGTTCTCACTCAATTTCTTGATGATTTTAAACACACCAATTTAAATTTGTTTTTGAACATTTGAGCATGCTATAGAAGTGTTTCAACTTTGTCATGAGGTCATTTGTGTCAGTGACACTCATTTGATTAAGTCCCTATGTAGAACTGCTACACAAAACTCTCTAGCAAAAAACTGTTAGAAATAGCTCACTCGAAGTTGCTCAGTGGTAAACGAGGCATGTCAGTTTGTAAACAAACCAAGTTTGAGTTGACCCTTGCTCGATCAGGTTCAACTCGTTTTAATTGTTTAACCCAATTTTTAATATTTTATATCCTAGAATATTCTTACTCTCTCTCTCTCTCTCTCTCTCTCACCCCACATTTTACAGCCTAAGTTCCTAACAAACCTAAGTGTTCAACCCCGAATTTTGCACGGTCGACCCCTTTCATATGGTTAAACACCAACTTTAAACCTGATTTTAGTGCCGTATATGTGGGCTGAACCATACAAATCCAAACTGGCTAAACCGGCCGACATGCTTCGGTTTGAACGATTTCCCGTTTATAAACACACCCATGAACCATGCCGCGTATCAGTCTTACCTAATACTTACCAGAATAGGTGGAACAAAGAATATGAATAAAGGTAAATGATCAGTAACATATAACAAAACATTGAATTCAGAAGCTTTCCCCTCACACTATTGGATTCAGGCTGAAAGAATGCGGAATTTGAAGGACCATTTCCATTTCCTATACATGTCTATTTTTCAATTCCAAGTTCTTTTGTAAGATCTCTTGTCAGGCTAAACTGCACAGTGTTGTGCCACGGAAATAGCGTGCGTGTAACCGGAAGCTTTCTTCGCAGCTCCTGCATTCACAACCCACACATCCATCAACCTTTACATTCATGTTAATTAAAAAAGATTATAAATCATAATTCGTTTTTTTAAAATTTATTGTGATTGCTAAACTATGTTATTACAGCTACTTTTTCAGTTTTTTTAAATAAAGCGGTGTGATATGTCATATATGCATCTTCAACCCGTTATGTTTTCAAGCTTAACACGCTTGATTCGTTATAGATAATTGCATGGATGGTCCCTTTTGGTATGCCAATTTTACAGTTTTGATCCCTTATTTTAAGAAATTACACATTTGGTCCCCAGTTTGCCATACCCTAACAAGTTGGTACTTTTCACTAACCAGTGTTAAGAAATGAATGGTCCATATTGCGGTTTTGGTCCTCTCTTTTCAGAATTTACACATTTGGTCCCTATTGTTTGCCATACCGTAACAAGTTTGGTCCTGCTCACGAACTAGTGCTAAAAATGGTCATTTCACATGGATTTAACAGATATTTTTTAGCATCAGTTAGTGAAAAGAACCGATCGTGTTATGATTTAGCAAACAATGAAGGCCAAATCCATAATTTCTGAAAACATGACTAAAACCACAATATATAGACATAACACATGAGACTCCGTGTAGTTAGCACTAAATAAAATATAACCAAAATTGAATCTTTGTACCATTATTCATTAGAGAGACAAAACTAAGTACCTTGAATGTAGAATCTGGTAAATTGGAATAAGATGCCTGTCAATTGCACAAATGTTAGCAAATAACTCAACATTAAAACACTTTATGACTCTAAAAATGGAGAATAAAACATCAAACCTGCAATGAAGTAGAGTACTCTGTCTCATGGTGACGAATAATATTCATCAACGACTCAGCAGAATCCTCTGGTGACTGGGAGTATGCAACACATATCAGCCACGTCACATGATTTCACTAAACAAATATAAAATTATTGGTGAGTATAGTTGAATAAGGTGAGTAACCTGAAACATAGTTGAGTCTCTGCATTCATGCTTTGCATCTAGCTGAACATTCCCTTCTTCAAAATAATGAGCACCCACCTAAGCATTCAAGATAAGAAATAAGTTAATATCTTTACTATACAACCGATTCAAAAATAATCGTTAAGTTTCAGAAAGTGCCTGCATTTTTCCTCTAACTTCCACAGTTTGTAACTCATCCTTGAACTCAACGTTCCATATTGAGCACCAACTTCCATTACTGATAAACATCAAAATGCACAATTTTGTGGCATGACAAATATAATAGAGTAAATAAACCTTTTGTTCCCTGTGGTTTGGCTTGTTTAACCCTTTCTGTCCATGGTGCTAACCTAACCATTTTTTATGTTAAATAGAAAGACAATTTAATTACTAATTAACAGAAAAAAAGAATAGAGATTGCACCAGGGACTGAAAGGGTTATAATAAACCCCGAGCCATGACATGCCAAAAACTTCCTTTTTGGACTAAAAGAGTTAAAACAGACGACAGGGACCAAACGTGTAATTTACTTAATATAATACGATAAGGTATAAAGTAGTAAAGAAAACAATTAAACAAAGCTCACTAACCAAAAATTTTGTGGGCTGTGTCGAGTGGCTGTAATGATCGCAACAAGCTCAAAATCTGAACCATAATCTTCAACATCTTTGCCACTTGTACAGTAAACCGAAGATACACCTTTTGGATAAGTTTCTCCAACATACTTGGAGATTTCAACATCTAGGGCAGATCTGTAGTTGATCACAAAACTGTAAGTTAGTTATGAAGTTCACATTCTTTAAAGATGGTTAAAGATTTTAACAATAAAGTTACCGGTACTCTTCTATGTAATGGGATGGAAGCTCCTCATCTATAGCTGGTCTCATTTGTGTACAAACCTGAACCAATTTAGCATGTCATATAAAACGCAACAAACATTTATAAACAAATAATTTATACTTAGATTATAACATATGATGCTGAATCTAAGGATTCAGGTACAATTAAAGTCAATACTTTTATCTTAGAAATAATATCTTCAAGCATTAGAGCTAAGCTAAGTGTATATTCTGATCAAAGTAACCAATTTAAGGCAAAATCTTACTGAACTCCTCATTGCATGATGTGTTTCTCAAGATGCCTTCATCTTTAGATCTCTTTCAGATGATTCATATGGAAAATAGTAATGTTGAAATAAATAAGGTCAGTCATGCACTCATACGCCTAGTTTTGACTGATAAAACTATTTCACATTTGTGTTAAATTTAGGAAGAGATCCTCCAAAGCCTGCTTAACATAAGGACTTAATGTTTACTTCTAGTATCCACATACAGTTATCGGGAGTAGTCAGAACTTGGTTTGTTTGATAAGTGCAGTTATGAGTACCAAACTGTTGAACTATTATGCATCCTATCATGCAGATCTAAAATTTGACTTCACCTTGAAGATTTTATTGATTAAAATATTATATATTCATCCTTAAACATCTATTCAAAACACTCTTTTTTACATATCACAAGTTTAGAACTCCTAAACCAATTAACACAAAAAAATCAACTGACACCAAACAGAGGAATCTTACTAAATCAAATACAGGATACAAATATGTCCTCCGCATAAGAGCAATCATGGTACAATAGCTTTATTATTCTTAAACTGTTCCTGGAGTGTTCCTTAAAAATAATACTATTTAACTTTGCTCACATGCATAATATGTTCATATAAAAGGCTAGAAAAAGAAACCATGAGACCAATCACTAGCTTATGGAGCTTACTTGTCTGACATGGTCAACCTTTCCCACTTGTGCAGTCCTTGGATCAAGATACTCATCCTCACCAATCTCACTATATGATGATACCAGCACCTGCAGATATAAAAGACTAAATATAAACAAAAATCTAATGCAGGAAATTATGCAACCACAAAGGAAGCACATATTTGCTATGAAATATGTTGCAGACTATAAAAACTGACTTTGCAGGGTTCTGAAACTCAGCATAACGTTCTGTACTTCTGTAGGGCTGTAAATTAACCGAACGTTTGGCAAACTGTTCAGCAGAAAGTTTGTTTGTTTAATAAATGAACGAACATGAACAAAGAACTTCGTTTGATTAACTAAATGAACGAACACGAACAAAGGCCATATTTGTTCAATTGTGTCCGTTTACATCCGTTTATGTTTGTAAACGTTTGTTTCTTTATGTTTGTTCATTAAGGGTTTTTAATACTTTTTAATGACTTTTCCAATCTTATCATACAGACTTAAGCTAAATTGCTAACCATAAAACTAAATTACAAACAAATATTATGTGATTAATTATATGTAAATTACCATATGAATACGAATGTTAAAAAAACACCAACACAAACTTGGTAGCTGGTAATGGTACCGGTATAGTACCGAGCTCATCACTAATTTTCGATTAGCCAAATCTAACAAAATATTATGAACATTCTCTGTCATAATGCATACCTCACCGCTTCGGTTGGGAAACTGGAGGCAAACGATATGAGATTTGTTGTAAATGGGGAAGGCTTCCTTAGCCGCTCGGAGATACACATTCTCGTCGTTTAGAACCAAACTGAGGTCTGTAATTAGATATCAATAACACTAGTAGTAGTAATATTATGAAAGAAATAGAGAAGAAATGGTGACCTTCGGCAACGTATTGGATTTCACCGGCTGGAGAGTTGAGAAGAAACCATTTGGCAATGTCCAATTTCTGGTCATCCGTCAGCACTATTTCTTCATTATTCTCGTCTGCATCCGCCATCAATATCAATATGAATGAATGAATTTGGGGCAAAAAGACGGTTGGTGTCAGACAGATAGCATATGGATCATGTAACGAACAAAGAAAGGAAGAGGTTTCTTAAGATGCAAATTACTACACTCTTATTAATTAAAATTTTATTATTTAATATATATTCATTTGTGATTTTTTTTAACTATTTTAACTTCTACTTTCTTCCACTTAGGCAGCGTACGGTACTACTTAAAGTGGTGTATTGGTAGCAAGTTTGAGTACTTATTTAATGAACACTCAAGTTTGATTCTCATTTATAACATTTTAGGAAGGATATGGATGGCTCAATGAAGAAAGACCGGGATTTTTGTGATCTCCGGTTTGATCCTGTTGGCGTCCGGGTTTTACCACAAGTGGAATTGGAGATAACTTAGAGGAGCTTAAGAGCTCCGTACGTCTGGCAGTGACCTTTTGTCATTGGGTCACCCCATACGGAATACCTAGTCAATTTTCTGTTTATTGGTCGTTAAAAAGAAAAAGCAACGTAGAGTATCTCCCAAGTTTGGTTTTACTTTCTTGGGATTTGAGCACTTGGCCCGAGTTCTCACAAGCCATTAAACTATGTTTCGGTCCAGCAACATGTGAGAATGATGCACAGTGAAAATGATAAAATAAATGGAGAAAATAATCATCAAGAAATTTTTTTTTGTTAAACTTCTGTGAAGAAAAAAAACAAATTACAAGAGGACCCTTTACATAGGGATTTGTAATTTTGATAGATCTGCCAAAATTATAAAATAACACTTGGTAACAATAATAGAAATATTAAATGACAACCTAAATTACTAGTGACAGCTAGAAAACACGTCAATTTATTTATGAAAAGTCTTGAATGCTGCGAATTTTGAACTAAAAGTCTTCTTAGGTGCAGTTGGAGTCTTACATAATAGATTTTGGGTTTGACAACTGGACCAAACAGCCAATGGCATTTGCCACAAGGTCGGGCTCGTCAACACCTAGATTGGTAATGAGCATCGTAATTCAACATGTAGCTCAAGTTATACCCTTTTTTAAGTTTGGGCAATTTCAGCCCAGTTTATCCTGTCAAGTTGGTCCATGTAAGAGCACGTTAACTCTTAGATCAACTCCTCTTCAGATAATCATCAAGCGGCCTTGTTCATTTCAGGTTCTATTGTTCTTGTTGGCTTTCAATAAGCTCATCTTGGGTTTTGATTGGTTGCTTCATTGGGACTGATTATCACTTCTTTGTCACATTCTGCTACAAGAATGTTGTCGTCACTTTGAAAGGACTCCAACCGACCGCCAACACCATTCCTTCTGGGGTTAAGATCGTCAAATCGTCGATCTTGAGGACAAGGACGTTTCTGTAGGAGGGAGCATCGATACGAATCATGACCCTCCAGCCCAAGCCAAATGTCCTGATGCAAGCCTAAGGACGGGAGATAACCTTAAGCCCAATTGCAATGTCAAGGATGACCCAGTCATGTTTAGTTTGTTGCACAAGTTTATAGTAGTATTTAAAAACATGCATTTAAATATTTTTCAGTTATATATGCTCGGTGTTACAATTCTGTATCTTAAATAGCAATGGTGATATAGTGATACGCAACTTACGTTGTAATATGTCTTTTGATAATTGATACGTTTATTGATGTTACGCAAATGTTATGTTGATACATGATATAGTGTCGGCGTGTCGCGTAACATTGGTTAAGATATATCTAGTACGAATTGATAGGTAACTATGAAAAACATATATTACGAATATATATATAGAACTGATTTATTTCTTAGGTGCTAATATATAAATATAAAAAGCCAACCGAAATAAGTACTTTTATTGATTTTTTATTCATTAAGTGCGTACAAGGATACCATTCGTATGATAATAATCATGTGCAGGTTGCAGAGAAACACAGGCAAGCAATAAATCTGCAGCCGATGAGGTCCAGCCCAGCTGGTCGGAGGTGGGGGGGATAACTCGCTTGCGAGGGTCCCGCCCGGGTGGTGGCCTAGGTTCGAGTCTCTGCGGAGGCAAAAAAAATACCATTTTAGGTTGAAAGGTCCCTCTCTCTGGGAGATTCGAACCCGGGTCCTTTAGGTGTTAGGGGGTTTGCATTGTCAGTAAGCCCAAAGTGTTCAAAAAAAAGCAATAAATCTGCAGATAGGATGGTGATTTTTTAGCAGCAGTGCTGTACTAGAAGTGCGTGTACTGAATGCTATGTATCTTTCACTCATAATATTTAATAATTTATTGTTGGAAATCAAAGGGTTGAAATGAACATGAATGTAACCAATATACTTGGTAATCAGAGAGTTTTGTATTCTATATTGCTTGTATATTGTTGAAGTTACAATGAAAGGAGAATATAAATAATACATGTTGGCTGGAAACATAAATGGAAACACTATAAAAAAAGATTTCTCGATCCCTTGAATGATGCCTATAACGGTTACTAGAAGCTGTCAATTAGGCCTAAATTGGGAGATGTTGTGTGACATTTGAGCCAAAACAAGGTACACCTCAGTACGTATTTACCGATTAAGCAAATAAACGCCTTTTGCGTAACAAACGAACGATTAACCGAACGGGTCGGGTTATGACCCAGATATCTCGGGGGGGCATTTATAAGTGATATACGATCTATACAAGCTAAAATATTAGAAATATGGCCTTAGTTTGATAGCAAACAAGTTAAACGAAAACATGCTCGTTTAACCACCCGCTATAGATTTAAACGCGAAAGATAGTTACAAACCAAGCATTGTATCATCCGTTAAGCCGAAAAAGACTTACCAAACACTTATTTGAAATGTTTTAAGCGATCCGTGAAAATATTTTTGATATTTACAAACATATAGTATGTTTTTATAATTTTACACAAAACTAGCCGAAAAACACTTGTTTTCGCGTTGTTTAACGCACCCGATAAGTTTTTCGCGCCAAAAACCGAACCCGAACTAAATTTGGACCGGGCTTTTCGTATTTGGGCTTGAGAAATCAGAAACTTGGGCCAAAATGGGCCCAAAGTGGGCCCATGATGGTCCGATCGCAACAGCAGCCCCCCCCCCCCCCCTTTTTATTTTTTCACATTTAAACTAGATACAAGATATTTTCAACATTATTTCTTGAAAATTCTGGACATAAACTCTACTCCAGCCAGAAAACTTCCAAAACCCTAAGGTAAGAGCTTAAATAAGTAGCTTTTGAACTTGTTTAAACTTGTTTAATACCATAAAGATATGTCTTGGTTACTAAAAATCATTCCTAACCGTGTAAAAATCCTAAAAATGGTCCATAAACATGTTTTGATCATACACATGGTAAGGAACCTGTTTTGATAATTTTTTTGGCCATAAACACGGATTAAAGGGTTGAAACGACGTTTTTACGGTTCAAAGGTTCGTTTTTGTGCACTAGCCGAAACCCTACTTAAGGGCTGTTATGTTGATGAAATATTGCTTGGTTTATGATATAGGACTTGTACCTAGCTTTCTTAGAAGCACAAGAACCTGAAAACTTGATTAAAAGGTCGGAAACGAGCCAAACCCTAATGCCGAAACACTCGCTTACGGGCTATTTAGGTTAAGGTTGTGATGTGCATATTTTTAGGACTTGAAATTTTTCAGGGACATCAGGGACCATGTCAATGAGTCCCTGTTCAAATTTGGTAATTTTTTGACCATCCGAGAATATTTGGCGAATTTATTACCGAATTGGGACGTTTATTTGGGTAAAATAGCTAAAATACTTCAAAAATTATCAAATTTTTCTGGGAACTCAAATTTGATGTATTTTGATCACATATGAATTTTGGGATCATTTGGAGAAGTTTAAGGGTGTTTTGTTTATTTGCGTTCGTGTGAATTTTTACAGCCGAATTTGGGACGAAAAGAATATTGCACGAGCTTTTTACATTCTGGAATTGATACAGGTTGATTTGGGACATGATTTGAATATTCAGGAATTTTTGTGGAATTTTTGGAAATTTTTTGGGGTAAACAAACAATTTTCAGGCAAAATATAGCTGATAAAATAAATTTTTATAAATTAATAAATCAGTAAATAAATTCCAGAAATATTTTTATAAAAATATACATATTTTAATTGATAAGTGGTTAAATTTTCATAATTTAATGATTAACGATTAATTAATTATGCTAATCTGAATATTAAACAAATTCAGTTTTTATAACAACCGGCAAGTTCGCGACTAGTGAACCTGCGGGAAAATCAGAACACCAAGAGTGATCAAAAATCATATTTTTGGACTAATTAAGTAAAAACGAACTTTTCTATGAAAAACCTGGACAATTCGGATGGATTGTGCGTGTTTCTTCTTAAATCAAACTGAATAAACGGAAACGGGCCCCGTGGCTAATCCGGGACCCCAATATGTGATCTTTCTTTATAACTTAATCATTTTGTTAACCAATATATTTACCCAAGCTTATTTTCCCATAAATGTTTTCTGAACTCGTAAACGAGCAACTTGGCCCAGCTGGGAAAACGGGAGTCTGAGCCAAGTTCGATTTTAAGTATTAGACATTGAACAACATCACAACCTAAGCCTATTGCCACTTTCTGGGCGTTCCAGCTACACCCAGATTAGTTATACAGCCCAGTTTAGTATTGAGATTATAATAATATTAAAATATCAATATTATTATAATATTGATTATAGGAACTACTGATAGCGGACCGAACAAAACACGAGCTGATACAGTACTGATTATCGACTAAACCGTGAGTTTCATGACCCCACTTTTAAACTGTTTTGCGAACTTTTGGGGAAAAAGCATGTTTGATTACATATACTTATCTGTAACATGTAATGATGTGAATTATCTAAGTGCTAACACACGAAAGTCCCCACGATCACAGTGATTAACTTCGAGCCGGTGGCTTGTGAATAGTACTATTGGTTTGACAAACCCAGGCGGGGCCAGCACGGTTGCTGAGACATTATCCCGTTTGCACATGTCCATATTATTTTTACGAACCAGCTATGTAGTGTTAGACATAGCTACCGGGGCATGTTGTGGGCGGAAAGGGGCCACCGTGGTTGATTGAGCGTGGGAAATGGAGGCACGCGGCACGAACAGTCCAGGCTTCACTGTAGCTTAGCATAATTACATCACATACATCATTTACATACATACATACTTATTTCAGGATTACAAGTGTTGACTTGGGAATACTCATTACTGATTTCTTGAAACTCGTGAAACTCACCAACTCTAGTAGTTGACTTGTTTTAAACTGCTTTTCAGGTGTACCTAAATCGGAATGATTGGGTGATCTGTCACCTGCCTGAAGTGTGTGGTTGATGCTATGTGAATAGAAGCAAGGATACTAGTAGTAAGATCGTATAGTTAACGAACTAGCTTTGTTTGTATCGCATAGACTGTAAAACAATGATAGAACGAAGAAATGTAATATATTGTAAATTAGTTTGTAATGTTTCTTTATAAACAATGTGTTGATATAAGAGGTGTTTGTTACATTCCCGTTTTACGCTTCCGCATTGTGCTAGTCGGGGTGTGACATGTTGACCCTTGTAATCTTTGATTTTATTTATGTTTTCTAACACTCCCCATCAAGTTGAGTAGTGGGATCTCTGATGCTTAGCTTGCCAAGACAATTGTTGGATACTGTTCCATTGACGGCCTTGGTTAAAATGTCTGCAAGTTGGTTTTCTGATCGGACGAATGGAAATTCTATAATCCCATATTCGAGTTTTTCTTTGATGATGTTTCTATCTACCTCCACATGCTTCGTACGATCGTGTTGAACTGGATTTTTTGAAATTTGTATTGCGGCTTTGTTGTCACACATGATTCTACTAGCCTCGGTTTAGAGAAAACTAATCTCTGTCATAAGTTTACGTATCCATAGAACCTCTGGTATGCCACGTGCAATTCCTCGGAATTCTGCTTCGGCACTAGATAATGCTACAACCTTCTGCTTTTTGCTTCTCCATGTAACTAAATTTCCACCAACTAGAGCGAAGTAACCCGATGTTGATCTTGCATCATCTTTGTCCCCTACCCAGTCTGCATCAGTATATTCTTGAACTTTTAGGTGTTTATTTGGTTTGAAGAGAACCCCGTGGCCTGTTGTCCCTTTGAGATATTTGATAATTCTCCATACTGCTTCCATGTGAGTGTTTTGAGGTTGATGCATAAATTTGCTAACTACCCATACTGCATATACGATGTCTGGACGAGTATGCGCAAGATATATTAGTTTTCCTACCAAGCGTTGGTATCTTCCTTTGTCTGCCAATTCGCCTCCTTTTTTCATATGGAGTTTATGATTAACCATTATTGGTGTATCGGCCGGTTTGCAATCGATCATGCCTGTCTCAGCTAAAAGATCAAGAATATATTTTTTTTGACATATAAAGATACCTCTTTTAGATCTTAGTACTTCAATTCCGAGAAAGTATTTAAGCCTTCCTAGGTCCTTCATTTCAAATTCTTTAAACAGATTTTCTTTCAACCTTTTCATCTCTTCATCATCGTTTCCTGTAATAATCATGTCATCAACATATATGATTAAACAAGTTATAAGTTTACCTCTGGTTTTAAGGAAGAGCATATGGTCAGAATTGCTTTGTCGAAATCCATATCCCTTCATCGCTAGGGTAAATCTACCGAACCAAGCTCTAGGAGATTGTTTAAGCCCATAGAAAGTTCTTTTTAAGCGATAAACTTCCTTTGTTTTGAAATTTTGTGTGAACCTAGGTGGAGCTTCCATATATACTTCTTCTTTTAATTCTCCATGGAGAAAAGCGTTCTTAACGTCAAATTGATGAAGCGGCCATCCTTCATTTGCAGCGATTGAGAAAGGACCCTGATGGTGTTCATCTTGGCTACTGGAGAGAATGTTTCTTGGTAGTCAATCCCATATGTTTGAGTGTAACCTTTAGCCACTAATCGTGCTTTGTATCTTTCAATGGTTCCGTCTGGTTTATGTTTAATTGTGAAGACCCATCGACATCCTACAGGTTTCTTTCCTATTGGACGGTCACATATCTCCCATGTATCATTTTTAATCAGTGCTTTCATCTCTGTTTCCATAGCATCCTTCCAGTTCTTTGATCCTAAAGTTTGTTTCACAGAATTTGGAATTTGTTCAGTGCATAAAGAAGCGTTAAAGGCCTTAGCTTCTTTAGATAGCTTTGCTTATGCTATGTTGGCGATGGGGTATTTGGAGGATTTAGATTGTTTTTCTGATGAATATCTCTTTGCAAGAATTCCTCTGTTGATTCTTGGTGGGAGGACATATCTCTCTGTTGTTTCTTCTTGTCTTGTTTTTTCTTGTACAGCAGGTTCTTCTTGTTCTTCTTGCACCGTTTTCTCTTCTCCTACTTCATGATTGTTAGTTGTGTCAACGTTTTCACGAGTTATATTTTCGGGAGTCAGTTTTTGAGAGTTACTTACTTCGGATTCTATGTCGGGAACATTTGGGTCTAGGACACTAATTAGTGGTCCATCAGGGTGTTGTGAGATTTGTGACTCATCTTGGGTACTATGGTTAATATCTAGGACACTAATTGGTGGTCCATCAGGGTGTTGTGAGGTTAGTGACTCATCTTGGTGACCATGGTTAATATCTTCGGATGATGAAGCCCATTTTGGAACTCATTCTAACCAACTCAATGTGTCATGTTCTTTCTCCCCCTCACCACTGTGTTGGGAGGTATAAAAGAATTTTGTTTCAAGGAAATCACAGTTCATAGTGGTGTATATGTGACGTTTTGTCTGACTATAACATCGATAACCTTTTTGGTTGATCCCATAGCCTACAAAAACACATTTTTCTGCACATGGGTCAAGTTTGCTTCGATTGATTTTTGGTATGTGGACAAAAACAGATCACCCAAATATTCGTAGTTGAAGTGTAAAGGGAGGTGGCAGTTTGGTGAACTCTGAAAGGGCTTGAAATGGGGTTTTTAGACCGAGAGCCTTTGTTGGTAGCCTGTTGATAAGGTATGTAGCAGTAGCAATAGCTTCTGGACAAAAAGATTTTGGGACTTGTGATTCGATCAGAAGTGCCCGAGTTATTTCTAGTAAAATACGGTTTTTTCGTTCAACGGTTCCATTTTGCTCGGGAGTGTGAGAGCACGATGTTTGGTGAATTATCCCTTTTGTTTGACAAAATTGTTTCGTAAAATCATTTACGAATTCACCCCCATTATCGGATCGAAGAACTTGGATATTGGTTTTAAATTGTGTTTGTATCATGGTATTAAATATAGTAAACTTATCAATAACTTCATTTTTATGTTTTAGAAAATAAATCCATGTCATACGAGTGCATTCATCAACAAATAGAACAAAATAACGGAAATTTTGCCCGCCGATAATTTTTGTCGGTCCCCAAACGTTGGAATGGATAAGTGAAAAGGGTAAACTAATTTAGGAAATAAAATATGCAAATAATTTTGGTTTAAAAGTGTGTCTATGGCTTTTGGCCAATACACAAAGTTTCACAGCTTAGTGTTTCATTAATAGCAAATAATTTAGGAAATAAAATATGCAAATAATTGATAGATGGATGCCCCAATCTCCTGTGCCATAATCAGGCCTCTTTATTTATAGTTCCATGGGCTAACATTACGGTACCATGATGATTCACTTCTTCAACATAGTACAAACCTTGACGTTCAGTGCCACGTCCAATTATTGTTCCCGTCCTAATATCTTGTAAGATACAGAAGGTCGGGTGCATTAAAACTGTGCAATTTAATTCCTTTGTCACATGACTAATAAATAATAGTTTATGTGACAAGGACGGGACGTAAAGGCAGTTTGAAAGTTTTAATGTAGGTGATATCTTAATAGTTCCCCCTCCCCTTACGGGAACTATCCCCCCATTAGCAGTTTTTATATGATTTATTTTAGGTTTAGAGTTCATAATAATGTCAGATAATTCAAATGTCATAGTATCGGTAGCACCACAGTCAAAAATCCAAGATTTATCTAAATTTTCACATGTTTTGACCATATTAACTTCTCTAACATTTTTTTTAATATCTTGACCAGTGTCAGAAAAACGTTCTTTTTAGTTTTTATTGCAAATACTCGATTCTTTAATGTCTTTTTGTAATTTAAGGATTTTTCTAGGGGAATAGTTTAACAAATCTAAAACATGGGGGTCAAGAAAATTAGGGTTAGAAATACAAAGGTTTGAAAATAAATTCTCAAACATGTTACCTCCTGTGACAACTTCTTCTGTAGCATCTTCTTCTGCTAATTCCATACCACCGAAGTCCGATCTCCGATCTTCGTTGTTTAATGTCTATCTTAATGAATTCAGATCTCCATTGTTCTGATGATTGTCGCTGTTGTGGGTAGCCTTAGAGCCGCAGACAGCCACAGCCGCCGCTGCCGCTCTCCCCTTGTCAGATTCAATCGACCCACTGGTAGCCAATCCTGTCGCCACGCCAAGTCGTGAGGAGGAATTTGAGTTGATTTCAAGAATTCGTTGGTGTGCCATCTCCTTTCTCACATCTGCATACGCACCCACTTCACCGGTTAACGAGTCATGACGGAGGTTAAAGGTTTGGAAATTGTCTTTCCTACTGCAGTAAGTCACCACTAATGCATCCTATAATGACTTTGCAGTTGGAAATTCTGTAAGATTGCTAGCAAGTGCGGGTTCTGTATTTTGTATAAGCCACGAGAACACGACTAAATCGTCATGTTCCCACTGCTCATACTCTTTATCGGCTGGATTTGGTGGAGATGATTTCTCGGATAAATGGCTAAGCAGATTTTTAGATTTGCCCCCAATAGCAACTCGAATCATTCGAGCCCAAAGAGCATAGTTTTGATTGTTTAGTTTGAGACTGATTTTCAAGCTATCTGAAAGGGTTTGTTTTTTATTCTCAGTTTGGGTGTTGAGGTTGGTGCCGAGGAAGTTTGCAAGCAGAGTTGTAACATCTTCATTATTGAAGTTTGAGTTGTTTTCTGACATGGTAGCTCACCGGTTAGAACAAGTGTATGATGAGCAGAAAAAAAAAATGGTCCGAGAACCACTCACTGCTTTGATACCATGTTGGAAATCAAAGGGTTGAAATGAACATGAATGTAACCAATATACTTGGTAATCAGAGAGTTTTGTATTCTATATTGCTTGTATATTGTTGAAGTTACAATGAAAGGAGAATATAAATAATACATGTTGGCTAGAAACATAAAAGGAAACACTATAAAAAAAGGTTTCTCGATCCCTTGAATGGTGCCTATAACGATTACTAGAAGCTGTCAATTAGGCCTAAATTGGAAGATGTTGACCCTTGTAATCTTTGATTTTATTTATGTTTTCTAACATTTATCATACATTTAATTTCACATATAAAGAGAATTCGGAACCATTATACGACCCTCATATATTATTATACTTATATACATTTACTATTTCTTTGATGCCTATAAAAGTTAAATTGAAAATTGTATTATGATTATGATTTATGAGCATCATGTTGTGGGATTGAGCATTTTCTAGCATTCTAAAGCCTGATTCTAAACTGCGCTGACTACACGAGATTGTCGTCTTTTGACAATCAAATTAGTATATTGTATACTAGGTTAGAACCCGTGTAATACACGGGTTGGTAATAAAAAACAAAAAAAAATACAATTATATAAATAATTGCATATGATGAAAATTACAATATAATAATATAAATAATTACATAGGATGAAAATTACTTAAATAAGCTTGGACTAAAACAAACTTGATATTTAAATTTCTCATAATCCCACCTGTAAATTTCTTTCGGTATAATCTTATTTTTGTTTAGTACATGTGAAAAATAAATAATCAAAGATGTATGCTAAAAAGCTTTCTAAACACAAAAGAAATCAAAAGATATAACACTAACATTGTGAAAAGTCAACTTCATGTTACAGTCTTAAAAAGTCAGCAGCATCTCTAATTTCCGAGACATCTATGCTTTGCATGAAGATCTTCAATAGTTCAGTGACTTCAGTTGGCTGGAACTATGTTTATACAATTTTCATAAATTCCCACAAAGCCCATACCTTAAATTTACAATGGCTGATGAACCCAGGATTATGAATTTCTGTAGCGTATTATAAAGGTTGTTAAAATGCTCATCTGCAATTTAAAAAAAAGCAGTGATTTCATATGGTTAACAATCGCCCGAAAAGTCTCCGTTTATTAGCATAAAATGAGTTTACCAATATTTTTGTTAATTATAATTAAAAATGAGATGGAGATTATTTATACAATAATATTTATACTAAGTGAGAGACATGAATAAAATAATATGAGAATAATAAAGTTATTCCTTGGATTATTATTTATGAGATATAATAAAATAAAACTAAAAAACAAACAAATTTGAATATATTGCTATTACTGAATAATTTGATTGACATTAATTTTCCTAAAAATATTGAGAAAATGTATATAAAAACCCTAAAAGACATCCAAATGCCTGTAAACTTGCAAACTTTCTGCATATCGAGTAAATAAAATACTAAATCATGATAAATTTTCTGTATAAAGTGAATAGAAATTTACTTTATGAAAAATGATATAAAATACTCATTGTATAAAATATAATCCTCTAAGGGATTCTATAGGTATTTATTTGTGAAAGTAGACTATCTAATTAACCTTAAAAATATCATCATGAATAAAAAAAAAACCTTTAGAAAACTTTAAATCAAAACTAATTGAAGGAGAATTAACTATACTTTTACTCAAAAGATTAGGGAAAATAAGCATACCCTCATACCCTCATCCATTCATGAAAATTTATTTATTTCATGAAGCTCTCCTAATTAGCATAGAAGATTTTGCATCTTTAGTAACTTTCTAATTTCCTTCAAAAAGTAATTTATTGCTACTTTGGTATAGAGTGCTAGATCCTAGAAAAAAAATATCACAAAAATTAATGAACAAAATTAGGTTCTAGTTACATGCCTTAAATCAAAGGACTCTTAAACATATGAATTAAGAAATAAAAAAACAAATGGCGTCAACAATCCCACAAATTGCAATCAAATCAATAAATAATAGTACTTTTTAAGGCAAACTAAATAAATAGGTTGAGTTTATTATTATTAATTTTGAAAAACTGAAGAGAAAAATTAGGAATTATAGGTTAAACCAATGAAACTATGAAAACGCCACGTGGCGCTTTGAAGAAACCTGGTTAAATATAAAAATGGAAGTTGTTGAAAATCTATTCTTTTATTAGATAGGTAGATAGATTAGAGATATGTAAAGAGGGGAGGGGTAAGGTTAAAATGAAAACCCATTTGAGTTGTGAAAACCCGCGAAAACCTTATGTAACATCGGTTTTTTTTTTTGTTACATGTAATATATGTTGTAACATTTAATACAAAACATCAAAACATAAAAAAAAAATGTTTTGCTATTTTTTAACATTTTTTTACTAATTTTTATATATGTTTTCAGGAGAGAGAAAAAGTTATATTTATATTTACATTTTTTATTCACTTTAATTGTGGACCACAAGATTTAAACATTCATTAAAAACATGTGGTTGATAATGAGTTTCTAAAGTTTTCACAACTCAAGTAGGTTTTCATTTTATACTTAGCCAAAAGGGGAGGAGGATAACTAGCCCATGTTTAGAAATGGAGGTGCACAAATTTCTTCCAAAGTCGAAACCGGTCCGGGTTGGTCAACAAAAGTCAAGAGCGGTTCAGGTTCTTGACCGGTTTATGATTAGATTTTGAGTGGGTTTGGTTGGTTTTTGACCAGGTAAGTTCAGGTTAACTAGTTTGGAACTGGTTTCAGTGTAGAGGTTATAAACATGTTCTGAACCTATGAGTTCTATTGGGTCGTAACATGTTTCTATCTTAACTGGTCTAAAGTAGTACAGGTCGGGCTGTGGATGTTGGTAATTCCGAATCGTGTTCACAAACTAGTGAATATGGAAGGACATAAGTTGACAAGTTGGTTTAGTTTCCTAATTGTAATATGACTATTATGGTAATGTCTTGGTCACCAAGTTAGGGTTAGATTATAAATATAGGGTTTGATTAAAGGTTTTAAATGTGTGATCAATAGAGATTATTGTAACGAGTTTTCGAACTAGTTTTCTCTTGCAATAATAAAGTGTTTGGTCGATCCTGTGCTTTCTATCTAGAAAGGATGCAGTCGCTTTTATGCCAGGTGTTAGGCATGAACTGATGGGTTGAACTAAACTGAATTAGAGCTTAGATGCCATACCGAAAATATGGTGGTGGGTTTGTTGTTATTAGGCTATTTTAGTTAGTTGGATATATATATTTAAAGTAAAAAAAATCTTAGGAAACAAACATTGATACAATTTAAAAGGTGTGAACGGGGAAGCACATGATTATTCAACATTATTCTGACTTCTGACACCAACAAACCCGATGGTTCAGCGGGCGACGCCCCTTAGACTAGCGGTTCTAAGGGACAGATCCTCTAAACAATGTCTAGGAGAGGGCCTATGTGAGGTCCAAAGGGTTAAGCCCCTCATGGAAACGCGTTGAAGTTCTTTGATAATTGCTTTTGATATGGTCTGATTGTTTGGTTCAAAAGTAAAATTGAATCTGACCATTGTCTATTAGTAGGTATTCATTATTAGTAGAAATTGGTCCATCGGAAAAACCATGATCAACAACAAACATGAACTTGGGTGGTTAGCGGTAACTAAAATACTGCTAGCACGTACAGTCATTAACACTAACTAAGTTAGTGTTGAGGGTAATCAAATAATTGTCAACCGTTTTAACTGACATACTCTTTCACAAAACAATGAAAAGTTATGTCATTTTAACTAAACATCATGATGATTCTCCACTTGTAAAATAAAAGACGTACTAGTCATTCGACTGAGATAACTTAAGAGTAGTATACTAGTGTTGCACGATTCTAAACAGGTATACGTCTACGTACAATATTGTCTAACTCTACGACGGGTTTCAGTTGCATCAAAGAAGCTGTTCAGTTAAAACCATTTTATTTGGATTTTAGTAACACGTTGACAAGTGAACCAACATGATTTAGACACTTTGGGAAGAATGGAGAGACATGCGCATGTGAACTCCACGTGCTATTCTTACGACATGGCCCTATCTGAGTGCAAAAATATTCAATAATAACTTTTGAGGGTTCATGATTTTAATCAATCAATTGTGGAAGATGGTGTTTGATATTATTTTGGAGAAGTTTATAAAATAAGTGACTCCTACTTTAAAAGTTTTAACAAATTTAGATTTTAAAGGAACTTTTGCATGGTGGTATTAAGTAGTTAGATAAGATTTTGTCTTTTTAAATGGTTGCGGGTTCAGGTCTAATTGTTGTAAAAAAAGTGTAATTTAGGAGAAGAATTAGAAAGCGTGGGACTAGTCGTCGAAAAAAAAATCTGATTAATACTAATAGTTATTTGACGAGATAACCAAAATTAGAAACATTTATGAACAACGTGAATAAAATTCTTTGGTTAATTAAAAGAATATATCAAATATATTTTCTGTTTTTACCTCTTAAATGATCATTTCGACCTGACTTGTATGAAACCTCAAATAATCATAAGAAGAATATGATATGGTAACATTAACTTTGCGTTCTTTTCCGCATGTTAACTAGGGTTTTTTCAGGTGTGTTCCACATTAAAGCATGCTCCACGTGAAAGTATGGTCCAACAAAAAGTGTGTTTTCACGCGAAATTATGATTTACACAAAAGGTTGGTTTTACACGAATTAATGGTTAGATGAAAGTCTAGAACCTTTTCCTAATTAGTAACGTGAAAAATGCCAACTTTTGGATGGTAGTATACACTAAAGCCCTTTATTTTGTATGAAATGAATCACATGAAAGTCTATGCTTTCATGTGAAATCCCACATGAAATAGGATAGTTTTGGGTCACCTTGTTGTATGCGAAAGTTGACTTGGATCACATGTGAAACTTGACATAGACCCTACTTACTTAGATGAGTTCTAATGCCCCCTTTTAACATGTTTTAGGGTGGGTGTGCATACTTGATAAAAACATGTTATATGAATGTATGTTTTCTATTTAAATGAAATGCTTTACGTATGAAAGGATATGGTAAATGTTTTATGTTAAGGGTAATGCTTTAGTAAAGATTCATTGTCAAAATTTGTGTTGATTCTTTTAATGATGTATGTATGGTTATCTATAGGTAAAACTTAAAAGGTTATCGTTATGGGCAATGCCTTTGTAGCTCGCCAATAGTTATACAACTAGTTTATAAGCTCGGCGCCATTCAAAATAAAAATGTTTATAAGCTCGATAGTAATGATTAATGAATGGAGTGATGACGGCTTTCATCTGGTGCTAAGGGCCCCCAATAAGGTGTTCATAATCTCAACTTAATTTAAAGTATAATTGTTCTAATTTTTTTAAAATTATTTAACCATTTTTTTATTGTTTGAGTATGTAATTCAATATAACTGACTAATTTTTATTGGGTTCACAAAACATTAATATTTTTAAGGGTGTCATTTTTTTTCTGTTACGACATGTTTCTTTTTATCAACCTTCTTGTGTGACTTTTTTAATGGCTTTGTTTAATATAAAGTTCAGAATATTATTAAAAATTTGTCACAACGCACGAATTTGAGATGTTTCCTTTTTTATACATAGTTTCGCATGCTATCAATGATAACAAGGTTTCATTTTCTCCTCTAGGGTTACATATGCTATGAACTGTCATTTCAACACAAGTTTTGTCTAGCAATGTTTCTGAATTACTCTTTTTTCACGGTTGTACGCCCTTTAATGTATGGGTTCACGATAAGTTATGTATCTTTAGGGTGGTGGGGCTGCAACTTTCAACATTTCAAATTACCCTGAAAAGGCGACCAATACTGCATTGTCATCTCAGTTTTATCCTGAACTACTCTAATGGGTGACGTCACTCCTTTCAATCACTCTAAAAATTTTTACTTTTAATTAGAAAGTCCTAAGAAAATTAAATTACACACAAATAAATAAAAACTTGCATTAAAAATAAAATTTACATAATACAAACTACAAAAGGAAAACACAAACATACGAAAATCATAAGAAATCTAGAAATCGCAAGGCCAATTATATTTTCCTGCTATCTCGTATTTCGCTTAAGAACTATTTTCAACATCGCACCAGTCAAACCTTCATGCGACTCCTGAAATGTCTTCAAGTCGTGGTCAGACTGTTGATGCGCAATCGCCCGTTGCTTCGTTATCGCCACTCGTTGGTCCACTAATAATTGCATAGCTTCTTCTCCTTGTTTTTTTTACAATCTCCCATGCAACAATGTGTTTATGTTTATATTTTTGGAATTCCTTTAACGCATTTTTCATCACTTCAAGATCACTACATCCGCTACTTCTCAAACGGTCCTATATAGTTATAAAATAAATTTTAATACAATAATAAAAAATAAATAAATACAACTACTATAATAAAATTAAATAAATTTTTTTAGCTTGTTGCCGACATCCATTAAACAAATTCACATTTGATTGGGGCACGGGGCCCAACTTTGAATTGAGTTGATGAACGGTTTGCTCGCATTCGCACTCAAGTGTGTTGCAATGACGAAAGATTATAGTCCAAGCATCTTTAACTTAGTTTTTCATTTTATTATTTTTATAACTAATTGGGGTAAAAGAGATCTTATTCGTTTCGAAAATATGAATCCATGCTTTACCTTTTGATCACTTGACCATGATAAACTCGCCATCCGCCCTTTGAATTTTCCTTTGTTTGTTTGGTTGGGTGGTTCATCTTGCGTTTCTTGAACTTCCACTTCATCATCACCACAATTATAGGTTTCATATCGATGTTGATAGCGCTCTTGCGTTTCCGGCACATCTTCTCCATCCTCGTTGTCGTTATATGGTGGGAGCGATCAGTCTTCGACGCTATGCATGGACGTATAAGTCGGGCTTCTTATTGCAGATGCATCGAATGCCATTTGATCTTTTATAGGGTAAATGTATTGTCTAGGCGGAATTAGAGTAGGAGGCTGGAAACATTTGTGTTTGGAATCCAAACATAGGTGATTGGAACCGGTTTGTGGTTGTTGACTAAACATATACATTGAGTATTGGTTCTGACTTGGCCTTGAACCACCTCCTCTACCGGCTCCTATCGAACTAGAACCACCTCCTTTATTGGCTCCTCTACCTCTAGATTTATTTGAATCAATGTAGTAGAGAATGTATAAAAATTGTGGAGAAATGTTTTGTTTTTGTTTGTGTTTGCATAGAGTGTAAAAATAGAGGAAAAAATAAGTGTATTTATTTGGAAATTATTAAATGTAAAAGTGTGAAATAAATGGGAATATAGCCATTCAACGGCTATATTTGTTTGAGGGAGCACGGTTACTACAACATGGATTTGATACCCGAAAAAGAACTATAAGGGGTGGTGATGTTGTTCCCGGCCTATCGCTATACCCGGAGCCACTTACCTGCTCCTACTCCCCACCCTTATAAGGTTGGAGGGTGTGGGCGACGGGCGCCTGACGTGAGGTCGAAGTCCCACTCAAATTTAATACCAATTATACTAATTAGTTAGTGGTAAATGGGTATCGAACACAGGGAGTTTGTGAAAAATGGTTAACTAAGCAGTTTATAATTCAACAAAGATAAAAGTAAAATGCAAAAAGTAATTTCAAAGTCTGTTTGGTTTGATTTTAAGAATTAGAGTAAACTAACACAAAAGTTGTAAACAAGTATTCCTCTCGGGGTTCAGGTTTTCACGCAACAACAAATGCGTGTTAATGTTCACTGGAAAGAACCACAAAAACTTGGTTCGTATAAATGCAATTGTTTGGGATTACAAAGAACTAAGTACTCGGATTTATAAAACGCGAGGTTGTTACTCAATAAACAATCAATATAGCTAACTCTAATCCCTTCCACTAAATCTCAATTGCCAATGGCACCAAGAACATATGGATTAAAAACTAGGTTTAAACGATATTAACATTTTACAAACAATCACACAAATACCATGATAATACTAAACATCATAGAATAGATATCATTCCAGAAATTCAAGAACACATAACATAATTGTTTTGCAAATAACCTTACATCCCAAGAGAAACACAAAGATGCTTAGCCACACATAGTTTGAATCATCAATTGAATGTCAAATCCAAATTGCCAATCGATTAGGGCTTCAATCGACAATTAGAAAATCCAAAAAAAAGGTTCTATGGCACCCAAGATCTCCCACACCAAGTTCTAAGTCGGAATAATGATTAAGATAAGTTAAAAGTCTCTAAAACCCCGTTTTATCACTTGTAATCGCCGCCAGCGCGGGGTCTACTGTAAGCTACAGTGGCTATCATAGCTTACGGTAGCCCTGATTTCTCCACGGTGCATTTGCTCTGTCCACGATAGACCCCTACGGTAACCACCTCTATTGTAGCTTACGGT
Organism: Bidens hawaiensis; assembly: GCF_021521415.1. Lineage (NCBI taxonomy): Eukaryota > Viridiplantae > Streptophyta > Magnoliopsida > Asterales > Asteraceae > Bidens > Bidens hawaiensis. The sequence goes on from NW_027491016.1 coordinate 3,202,867, forward strand.
GGCTACCGTAAGCTACGGTAGCCTCAGTTCCAATTTCAATTTTCTTCCTTCAAGTCTTGGTTGTTGTCTTCAATCATTGAGTCTTTTGCATCACTTCCATCATAACACACTCAAACACTCATTCCTCGTCACTTGTACCTATAATAACAAAATATATTGTAGTCATTTAATTCCTTGGAGTTAAACCTTAAAACACACGTTTGTTATTACAATTACTACGATTAAGGGTTGCCCTACGGTCCACCCATCAGCACCCCCAAGGGGTAGTATCCCTCGAATTGTTGTGTACTAGCCGTTATTTTGTGTCGTTGAACGGTATGTGTGTGTATATATATGTGTGTGTGTATTGCTTTTTCTCCTTTATAAATAACCAAACACTCTTAACCAATTTCTACACACTATTCTACAATATTTTTTTTCCATTTTCTTCAAACCATCACCTTATATGGAGCAACCAAATCCCCAAGGTTATGAGAAGGCCACAAATATGAAGACATGAACAAAAAGTAGTGTCAGCAAAGTCTTGGGTCTATGTTTCCTAAGAGACCATATGGACCAAAACGTCAGGTTTTTGATCACGAGTTTGAAACTATTTTGATTCAGAGGGAGGATCAAGCGGTTGTATAGAGCATCAAGGGTGTTCGAAATGGTAAAATATGATCGGACTAATTAGCCCTAGCGATAACATCACGTTTGAAGTCATAACAAAATTCAAAAGCCGATGGAATTGGGAATAATATTTTTGTCTATTTTAAATTGACTAAAGTATTGTTTAATTATTTATGTATTTTTAAATTTATAATCTATGCATTATTTTTAATTAAAATTAAAAGTTTCTAGGATAGTTTATTGACATGTCGTCAACTTTATGATAGTCTAGAATAATTCAAGACGATAATAAGATGACAACACAGGATTAATGGTACGAATACTTTGGGTAACATGACTAGGGGTGTTCAGTGGCGGATCCAGAAAATTTTTTCACAGGGGTTGGGATTTTTTTGGGTCGATACTCAATTGACTATTGGCATTTGAATTTTATTACGGTTCGGTTCGGCTATTCGGGTCAGGTTAAATCGGTATATAAATTCTTTTTCGGTCCGATTCGTTTGTTTTGGTCGAGTCAAATCGGGTTCGGTCTTATAAAAAATAACAAGATAACTAAGCAAAACACCACAAAAAAAAGGACGTGAAACATAAAATTTAGCAACAAAATGTTAGTTTTTGTCGCGACTATATATTCAATAACTTAACCTAAAACTATTTCATCTTCTTCCTTGTGTCATTGTTCCTTAGCAAAGCTATTGAAAAATCTCAATCTTTAATTTTCTCTTAACTTTCTTAAATTTCACGGACATAATTTTTTTCATGGGAATCGGAAATTTACTACTATATACATGTCTGATAAACTATTCTGTTCGATCGGGTCAGATAACAAAATCATATATTCATTTAGCTTTTATTCTATATATAAAAAATATATGTGTATGCTAAACATTAAAAGAAATTATTAAAAATCATCTACTAATAAAACAATAAATAGTAAATAAATATATTAAATACAACAAATGAAAGACTGGAAAATTTGTCATTTAATATAATGAACTAGATATAAATAAAAAGATAGAGTACACTAGACTTACTTTTTTACAGTCTATATTACAAATTTCATTTTTAAAATATTTAGTCATCTTCTTCCTCTTTTAATTTACCTACTCTCTGAGCTTTCTTCGGCACAGGGAAAAATTTCCGGCTAGCGCAAATTTAATCTTTTCTTTTCATCTTACATTTTCACTGGTTTTGCAGGGGTCGGTGTCAAAATTTCACAGGGGTCGATCAGAATTTTAACACGTATAAAAAAAAATTTTCACACGGGTCGGCCGACCCCTCCGGCACCAACATAGGTCCGCCCCTGGGGTGTTCACGGTCCGGTTTTGACGGTTTTTGGGTCAAACCGTAAGCCAAACCGTTAGTACGGTTTTTGCTAATCAAAAACCGAAGTCAAACCGTTGAAAATAAAAGCCAAACCGAACCGAACCGAACCATTACTAACGGTTTGGCTCCGGCCGGTTTCACGGTTTGGGCTTTAATATGTTGTTGTCAAAAACTTAAACTCTAATTTACAAGTTCATATCTAATCAAATTGTAATACAAATAAAAATAATAACAGAAAAACACCAAATGAAAATAACATTAACATAATAACTTGTATAAACACCATATATAATACTCAAATTAGGAGTGTAAGCACAAACAACAAAAACGTTAACAAAAAGTCTAAACCAAATCGCAAAAAATATTACCATGTGTGATAGCGTATCGAAGGAGACGTCGGGAGTTTGAGCGGCAATGTCGTGATCGGTGATGTTGTGAGGTTGAGTAAACAGCCGATTTAGGGTTAGGTAGAAGAGTAGAAGACGTGCAATGTGAAAAGACGGAGATAATGTCAAATGATGGGGACAATGATTGTAATTTACGTAAAAGGGGAGTAAATGGCGGGAATTGGCGAATACTTGAGTTTTAGTAAAGTTAGGCTAAATTACACACTGGCATCTTATAGTGGGCTAAGACAAGAAGCCCAATTTTTAAAACATATGATATATTATAATTAATTATATAAATCTAATATAAAAAAATAAAATTATTCTACGGTCCAGTCCGGTTTTTAACGGCCGGTTTTCAATAAAAACCGCAAGCCAAACCATTCATTACGGTTTGAAAAGTTTGAAGCCGACCAACCGAATGTATAAAAGAAACCAGCCACAAAGCCAAACCAGTGACCGCTTGGACGGTTTCGCGGTTTTAAACTGATCGGTAAACACCCCTAAACATGAGGGTTGCATACCCTCTACTATTTATATTTTAATAAATTTCAAAAATGAGGAATAATTTAGGATTATCATGGCGAATTGATATGAGATAAGAAGGGGCCCACTTAGATAGCAGCACATCCGTATCTTGTTGAGAATAGGGTCCATGTGGCAATGGTCCATGCTTAACTATAGTAGTGTGGGTCCCCTGGTAGGAGCTACAAATCAATCGGAATAGATATGCGAGTACATCGTGACCACAGAATTTGCCACGTGTGTACGTTTCCATCGATCAAATTTTAACATGATGGCTTTCTTATGTGCTAGGTCTTTGTATGTTTATTCATACACTTTAAATATTCTTTTTTTTCTTATTTTATTTTTTTAACCAATGACTTTCTTATGTGCTAGGTCATCGAACTTCTAAATTTGAAGAGTCGTCATATCCTAGTCAGATTATATTGTCTTAATTGAGTCCACGCTAGCTTCAGAGTTTGACTTGGGCGTCCATACCGCTGACTGTCAATTGACAGTTATTGTGCCACTACAAGAGCAGAACTCTATGGCGTAACACACGGTGGGACGAAAATTCTGATGGACTTGGGATTCAAACTGACAACCTCACAAAGCCTGGCTCAAATCCTTTATTGCCATAATCCATCAAAAGTGACACAAGAGGATCGAACTTAAGTCTTCACTAGATAAACTAAACATTCCTGCCACTAGACTACAATTAAAAGAATAAATGGATTGCAAGCCTTTTCTGGTTTTCAATTTTTTAACAGCATTTTTTAGTACCTCCAATAGTCAAGTGAGTTTTTTTGAAACAAAATATCAACTATAAATGCTTATTCTAATACTCAAATTTAATGTTAAGACCTAATTAACCCAGAAACACCATAAAAACGTCTTTTCTAGTTTTTCATTTAACTAGTTTGAATTATGTAAAATTTTTATTTATTAAATTCGCTTAATATAAAATAGTAATAGCAAAATCTAGCCTTCTGTTATCCAATTTATAATTCAATGTTCTAAAATTATTGATAGTGATTATTTTATGAATGTTAATGTTAAATATAAGGGTGAATTATACTTATGGGCGGGGTGGCCTATCAAACCACCCTCTATCTTTTAAGCTTTGCCACTGATTAAATATGTGTATTGAATAGTTTTTGTGAATGTTTTCTATTGTTTTTATTTTGTGATCGATAATGATTGAACCATCTGCCTATACTAATAAAAGAAAATAATTCTGGGCAGATGGCATTTTAAGGTTAATTCTCACTATCAAATTCCCGCTCAAATCACTTCTCTTCTATTGATGGAAAAGGAAAAAAAATATTGGTTCGAAGTATAGTATTGATTATAAATTCAACATACCGTATTAATTGGTCAATCTTCATTGATTGAATTATTAATACTATAAATTATATTTTAAACATACTTAATATAAAAAAATATTAATATATATAATAATTACGTGTCATAAAGATATTTTCTTTAAAATTAAAATGTATATAAAAGAGTTTATGTTTAAAGAGTACAATAATATTTAATTTTTGAGACATCTTCATATTGAAGAAAACTATAATAATTTTGTTTACTTTTTATAAATAAATGAATAATCAATGTTTAATAAGTATTAAAAACAATAGACAAATTTTTCATTTTTTATATTTAGTATAAGACTATTGTTATAGTTGAACAACAGTGTGTTTATAAGGATATCATGAAAATTATTTAAAAAGGAAAATCTGGTGTCCTTTTGTTTTATGGGTTAGGGTTTAGGATATGGAGGGAAAAACATTTTTGTGAATAACTTTACATCTTTCAGATCTAAATGCCTCATTGTTTTAAATGTTGCTTCCAGTGGCATTGCTTCATTACTGTATACCGATTGTAGAACAACGCATTCTCGATTTAAAATTCAAATACATTTGATAATATAAAGCGATTATATTTGTAATACATTTTTTACATAATATAAAGAGACTTAATTATCTTTATTTTATTTGTATTAAATTATTCATTATAATTTATACATTAACTTATACCGTGTAATGCATGGGAAGCTAGTGTATATATATTTCAAGATGCATGTACTAAATTATGAACTCTTCTTTCCCTATGCAACACATTGCTTTTCATATAAGCTAAAGGTGTTGTATGGCACAAACTTTATTATTTCAAGTGATTCTTTGAATCGTGTATACGATATTTAAATATCTTGGTTAGTATTAACATACATGCTTATCTGTTATATACTTCTATGAATATATATCTATATGTTGTTTACTAATTTGCATTGTTCGAACATAATTGCACTTCTAAAACATAGAGATTTCAATGTAAGCTAATAAAAGTGGGAAAATTAACGCGTATGCTTTCTCCACAAGTATAACAGTAATTTAGTGACTTTATCTGTGTGACACTATATTAGAACTGTAAAACCTATGAAAGAAGCCTGAAGTTGCTTGGGATATAGTGTGTACGAGTTTTCTTTCAGTAGAAGATAACGCATGTCTGCATGACGTAATTGTAGTGATAATGACATATTTCATTTTTCATAAGTTTTTAGTACATGAAGAGCTTTGGTCATCAATGCTAAATTTCTAACCATCTCAGATTCTATGTCATCAAGATTCTGCCACTAATGAGCACCTGATCAACACTTCTTACATAATAACACTATGACTATGATTTAGATCACTTGAGAATCTCTAATTTTCACCCGACAAGCTTCTCTCATAGCATATATTGTGTATGACCAAGGCCAGTGCACTCCATGCTCGTGATCAAGGTTACAAAAGTCGCTAGCCCTAAACGGCTGATTGGGGAGTTGGGAGTACTCGGGGAGCACTCGGATATGGTAAATATAAAGAAAACTAATTTTTTGAATATTATATATTTGTCAAAATAAGTATAATTTACGTTAAAAAGGTACTCAGGCTGACTTGACGACTTTTGAATGACTTTTAATTGAATTTTAGAGAATCCTAGCCCGACTTTTGACCGCCTAGCCCGACTTTTAGAAATTCCTAGCCCGACTTTTGACCGACTTCGACTAATCCAGGATGACTTGAAGAAAGTCTTCAAGGTAGGGATCCGAAGACCGACTAGTTGGCCTTGTAATCTGACTTTTACAACACTACTCGTGACAAAGGATGCGAAGCGGCACCTAAACACAAGAGAGTGGATATCACACGTGTTTTGAGTCAAACTTGAAACATGTTAAAAACTTAAAAATAAACATATAAAAAAAATCAAATAATCAGATTTATTTAAAATAATTAAATAAATAAACTTGAATAGTAAAAATCTTAGAATCTTAAAACACTCAAATTTAAGGCAAGAACCAAATAAACCCCCAATTGTTATTTGTTCATTTGCGGATAAACAACAAGAAATAAATAAAATTTTATTTTTCGAAATTGTACAAATTTGGAAGTGAGTTAACAGTTGTATTACAAGTTTGCAACTTAAAGCCATTCTTCTTCTTCTCTTGGTCTTGATTACCTCCATTTTCCGCAAGCCTTTCGCCGTCTTCTACTACTCAATCTCCCTTATTTCTATAAGATTTTACCCTTTTCAAGATATTTACACCCAATTCGAGCTAAATAACAACCGGGTCTTCAAGATTCTTACTCATTAACATCACCACCTTCTCTAATTTTTCATCAAATTCAAATGGTTTGCTGAAATCTACTCAATTTGGGGGGTTTTTGACTCAGATTAGAGGTGGGTTTCTTTAATCTTGTTTATTTATTATGTATATAATTAAAGATGATTAATTTATTATTAATTAGTGTTTGACTGATAGTTAGCCTAATTTTGTATATTAATTAGATTGAGTTTGAGGGTGCAATTAAAGAATATGTTTTGACTGATGATAAGAATAATAATTGTTATTATTATTTATATATTTATTGTGGCTAGAGGTTATATTTTGTCAGATTAAGACATTAGAGTAGAGGAAAACATATAAAATAATGTTTGGAAATAAATGCAATTATATATGTCAGAAAAATAGATATAAAATATAAGAATCTCACTATCTGGTCTCATGGTGTTTGCAGGTGTTTCCTCAAGTGGGTTTAAAGCCTGTGAATAAATTGTGAATTTTTGTGATAGTTTTTGTGAAATCTTGATTCAAAGATGCCGCTTTCGGAGCTGTATAGATCATCCATCAATAAAAAGAATGAATCCTCTCAACAAAAATTAACTGATGTTTCATATATGTAAGGTTTTTTTAAGTTTCTTGATTTGTGTTTACGATACGCGTTATTGTTGGTTCATTGATGTTTACGCGTTGTGTTACAGACCGAACGATGAGTTTGTAGAGTTAATATGGGAAAAGGGTCAGATCATGATGCAGGGTCAATCTAGTAAAGCTAAAAAAACACCGGTTTCAAGTAATTTTCAGTTTCAAACACCGAAAGTTCAAGGAAAAGATTGTATTTTGGATGTATCTATACCTGATATAGGATTGAATCAAGATGATGATATGGTCCCGTGGCTGAATTACCCGCTTGAGGATTATAGTTCTGATCTTTTACCCGAGTTATCAGGTGTGACGATTCATGACCCCCCTATGCATGATGGTAATAAAGATCCAAACTTTATCGACGTAGCCCGATCAAACACATCTAAAGTTTCAAGATTTACGGATCCGATGCTTAGATCGGAAGTTTTTGACATAAGTGACAATAATTATACAAGTAAAGCTCGTAACACGAACCATAAAGATCCAATGCAAAATCTTGAAAAAACAGTGCAAAATCAAGATTCTGTACCGCCATGTTCAACTTCCTCCGTGTTGAATTTTTCTCATTTTTCAAGACCGACTGCAATGGCTATGGCTAAAGCTAGTGGTCAACATCATGGACCACAGAAAGAAACGGGTCAACCCAGTTTGGATTCGGTTAAAGTAGGTTTAAATCATGAACCAAGTAAGCAACTTGATGAGGCACATTGTGTTGACAAGTCAACCAATGATGTAAATGGAGGTAAAGGTGGTTCAGAAACTGTAAAATGCAATGAGCCCATTGGTGCTTCTTCTGCTTGTTCGGGGAATAGCGCTGACCTGGCATCTAATGATTTGACCAAAAATTGTAAGAGAAAGTTTGGTGAGACGGAAGATTTTGAGTGCCAAAGTCAAGTATGTTGGAATTTTGATAGCTTATTGTTTACTTTTTTGTTATGCTGTAGTTTCATGTGTTGATTGTGGTTACCGTTTTGATTTAGAATGTTGAAGACGAGTCCTTGGCTACTAAAACGGTAGCTGCTTCTCGAGGGGGTACGGGTTCTAAAAGAAGTCGGGCTGCTGAAGTTCATAATTTGTCTGAAAGGGTGAGCAATACATAACTAATATGCTTGTTATGAATCTTTATCTTTGAATGAAAAAAATTTAGGAGGTTTTATGCATTAAAAATAGACTTTGTGTGACTTTCCCTTTTAGGTGTTTCTTTTTAATGTTTTGATGCTTTTGAGGTAAAAAAAGATGAATCAAAGTCAATGGGCCAAAATGGCACTTCTAGTTGCGGTAACTAGTATGAAGCCCATAGAGTTGATGTTTTGTATTCATGTCATCTTAAGATGCATATCAATTCTTGATTTTTGATTTTGAAACAGAGGCGAAGGGATAGAATAAACGAAAAGATGCGTGCTTTACAAGAACTCATACCAAATTGCAACAAGGTACATGATTTTTATGACTTTCTTTTTGTGTATTTTTGTTTTGAATTTGAACTTATGTGGATTCTTTATTGTTAAAGGACCATCCTTTTTTATTCAACAAGTCAACTTGGTTAAATATATTCATTATATGGCATATGTTGTACATTCAACGAGAGTCTTCGAGTATTAATAAAGAATTATTAACAACATGCCCCTTAGTTATATGCTTTAAAATGGTGATGTTCCAAATTGAGATCTTAGTTTTTAAATTACAAGGTGGATAAAGCATCAATGCTTGATGAGGCAATTGAGTATTTAAAGACACTTCAAGTACAGGTACAATGTCTTAACATTTTTTTACTTTATACTAAATTACTAATCTTCTATCCCTTTTAATTTTCTTTATGTTATCATGCTTATCATGATCTATATTTCCTCCCTCAATAGGAGTGTAAACGAGCCAAACCCGATTTCTCCTAAACTCGAGCTTCGCTAGTTTAACATAAGAGAGCTCGAGCCAAGCTCACATGCTTGTGACCAATTTTTCAAGCTCGAGCTCGGGTCGTTTGATTATGCATTAGTTATATATTTTTTCACCTGTATACGTGTATAATTATTTTTATAATTATAATTATATATGTAACATAATTTATTTTACTTAGTTATTTTTGTCATCGTTAAAAATATGGTAATATTTATTATTTTTATGATAATTACTACAAATATAGTAATATATATTATATTAATTAAAAAGCTATTATATTTGTATGAATAATAGGCTCTTAAGGTTCGTGAGGCTATTCAAGCTCAGTATATAAAGCTCATGCTCGAGCTCAAACTCGTTTAAGCTCAGCTCGATTCGAGCTTTTAGCAAGTTGTGACAATCGTCAATTTCAGGTTAACTCTGTTAACTCAACTCCGTCAATTCAAACTTAAGATCACTGAATCTATAACGCACACTTCATTACATTTAAACTAGGGTTTAAATGACGCTTAACACTTACTACATGTGTAGTCTTTCGGGAATTGCACCGAAACGCAAACGATTGATGAATAAACGAAAAACGTCAAAACAATAATTATGTGATAATTATGTGTAGACTTATGTGTTATGTGATAACATAGTATAAAACGCTAACTCAAGATGTAAACAAGTTAGTTAAGCTAGATAAGTAATACTTAGAAGTGGAGGGGCCAAAGTGTAACATAGTATTCTATAAATAATAATAATAACTAAACCCTAACTTATTTTCTTTTCCCCACAAGTCCCGATCGGAAACTCTCCTCCCCCTCCCTTGGCTGCCGTCACCTATACACACACATACAACCAAGAATTCAAGTGTTTGATTGAAGAATTAGGTGCTAGGAAGGTATAATCGATTATCCTATGCATCCTTTATACTTAATCCTGACTTTTATTTGGTTAATTATAAACCCTAGCTGCCGATTTTTATATGGTTTTGTGTTCATATGATTTTGTTTGATTGGATGATGTATTGATGATGATTTGATAACTAGATTGAATATTGTTACATGTTAATTGCTTGTGTCTTTGATTTGAGTTCAAACAAAAACCCTAATCATGTATGTAAGGTGTAATTGATGTGCATGGATAGTGATTATGGAGTCTAGAGTGTTATATGAATGCATGATGGTCCATAGATAGTTGATATGTTGAGTTTGGATGCAAACAGTTTCTGGACAGATTGTGTTATTGATGTTTAATTGACTGTAACGAGGTGTAAATGTGAAAATTGGTTGAGATTATTGATACTACAGTAAACTAGGTTGAGTCTAGTTTCTAAAGAATATAAACTTGTAATTTTTGGACAAGTAAAGGTTAACTTTTATGATTTTACAAAAACGTTGTGCAAAGCTGAGCTGTTAGACATGCTGTTAGGTTGTTTTGTAAATGTTATATCTCATGAACTACGAGACCAATTGGGTTGGTTCCACTTCTGGAAGTTGACTCATTGAGTTAGGAACCTAACCCAAGTGGTCTTGCATTTATTGGATTTTTCGTTTAACGGGAATTGCAAATAACATTCTGTTGCGCATGAATTTGATTGTTATGAGTTTGCTGTAATGATTTGATGATTCTGAGAAAACTATGTGGAATAAAAATATAATAAAATATGTTCTGGAAACCTAAGACATATATGCTTCTGTGATGATTTTTGGTAAATTAATTGAGATGCTATGATTGGTGGAATAGTACAATCTTTCAAGTAGAATTTATGTCTCGGTGAAACTAGCTGCTGAGTTTTGTGAAAATGCATGAAACATAATTCTTGCTAATTTATTATCGTGTTTTGACCAAATTGCCCTTGAGGGGAATGATTGCAAGTTAATTGGCGTGTTTTGACCAAATTGCCCTTGCGGGGAATAATAGCAAATTGATTGTAATGATTTGACCAAATTGCCCTCGTGGGGAATAGTTGCTAGTTAATTGTTATGTGTTGACCAAATTGCCCTTACAGGGAGTAATTGCTAGTGATGTACTTTATGAATACGTGACACGTAAATAATTGCTTACACATGTAACATATCACAAATACACTTGTTAAAGTCACACACGATTCACAAACGAAACACGAAACATGTTACGTGCATAGGTATTATGTGCCGGGTCTAGAGACTCGATAATATTCCGACACTTCGAAAAATCTCTTTGTTGTTTTAGAACGCTAGAAAGAGTTTTTCTGTGACGCGCATCTTGGTGATTTAATTTGGGAATTTCTTCGCAAACAGTGAGTTTCACTTTCCCCTTTTAAACTGTTTTTAAACGCTTTTCACTTGGGGGAGATAACATACTCCGAAACGCATTTAAGATTTTGTTAATATAGATTATATATCACTTGTAAAGACTAAGTGGCAAACGCAATAACTAAAGTCCTTCATAACATCGAACCGGTTAATATTTGGATAATAGCGAGTCACTGTTGAGTAGTACTACTGGGTTTGACAAACCCCACCCAACGCTAAACTCGACTGGAGGTCGAGTGGGTGTAATCTTGGCTAAACACATACCATGGTCTGGATGACCTGGTGGCAAGGCAAATGATAAACAGTCAGCTTCGGTGTCGAACACTTAGTGATACTTGTTTTATAGGCTAGCTACCTATAGATATATAATTGACATAACACCATCTGGTAACGCAAAACGCTGTAACGCAAAACGCTGTAACGCAAAACGCTGAACGCAAACGCTAGACATTTATTTTTATATAACTTGTGAACTCACCAACCTTGTGTTGACACTTTTAGTATGCTATTCTCAGGTAGCCGAGGCGGGCGCGCGGTTTAGGAACATGCATTGCTTGAAAACGCTTCTGTTATGCAAACTTATTTTTAACGGTTATCATTGGTTTTAAGTCGTCCTGCGTGACACAACTTTTGGTTAAAGGTTTTATTTACGCTTCCGCATTAAATTACTCGTAAACGTTTTTCATGGTTTTGAAACTTTGTTTTATGGTTTGATTATAACTAATGATTCCGATCCTGTTAGTTCACACCATCTGACGGTAAAACTCCGTTAGTGGATTTTGAGGGTGTGACAGATTGGTATCAAAGCCATTGGTTATAGCGAACTAGAAGCTGCATGCATACTAGACTATAACCGCGACGACCCATTAGTTATAATGATACGCACTGCATAGGTTTGTGTAGTCTTGTAACCTTATCTCTTTACCTCTTTCACTCATACGCGCGCGCATACACGGCTTACCTGTAGGAATGTCGACGCCGCTACCCTCATCATCATCTGATCCGATGACTCATGCTCACGGGAAGGAACCGCAGTTACCTATCGCATCGCCACCCCGAGTAGTACCGGAACTCGAAGCTCCCGCACCGAAGAGGTACCGCTTATCCGGAGGCATATACGAAAACGACGTTAGCTGGGATTGGTATCCTAACATAATCAGACGTATGGTCTATCGCGAGCAAGTTCCCCCGTTACCTCACCCGAACCACCCTGCTTACCCCAACACCCTACCACCCATAACCGAACCTGTAGAGCGAGTTCTCGCAGCTGTTGTCTCATGCTTGGAGCATGACGTGGGTTACATGCGCTATACGAGAGCGAACGTTTCCGGACTGTTAAAAAACGGAACCGAGACTAAGGAGAAGATTGCCCGCATGGCAGCGGCAATGAAGGAAATGCAAGAGGCTAGTGATCAACAGATGAAGATTATGAGGAAGATGCAAGCCGAGATGATAGACTTGCAAGAGCAACTCCAGGTATCAAGGACCCGAACCGAGATAGCTCTAGAGCGTTGCGATGTCTTACAAATGCAACTTGCTCAGAACGCAGCCGAACCTGAGGCAGAGCCTGAGGCAGAGCCTGAAGAGGAACCTGAAGAAGATCCCGAAGAGGAGCCCGAGGAGGAACCTGAAGAAGAACCGGAGGAAGAACCGGCTGAGGAGGAGGCACACTCAGAGGTGCCCTCAGATGATGACATCTAGTGATGATGACACTTAGATGGAGGGGTTGTCTCCTTCCGAACTATTATTTTCTATGATTTTACGGATTGATTGGAAATACTTTGTAACGAATACAATGGTTTTAATCATGAATTTTTATTTAGATTAATATATGGTTGTGATGTGATGTTGTTTCTTATTTCTTTCTTACCTATCTTTTTATTACATGTATGATGTGTTGTATATGAAAGAAAAATTCATGTTTAACATTTTATACTGTGATTCTAGGAAATGGCTGGATGAAACGCTGGACACGGACGTGGTAACATCAACTTGACTGCAGCTGAACTCCAAACACTGCTGAACGACCATGCGGCGGCCGCTTTAGCCGCACACGTTCAGAATCAAGTTGGAGGCCCAAGTGGAACGTGTACCTTCAAGAATTACATTGACTGCAAGCCCAGTTCGTTTAAGGGCACTGAGGGAGCTATAGGCTTCCTGCGTTGGGCTGAGAAGGCCGAGTCGGCATTTGAGATGTGCAATTGTCCCCCTGCCAGTAGGGTCAAATTCGCTGCTGGAACACTTGAGGATTCTGCCCTCACTTGGTGGAATTCGAACGTGCAGATCCTTGGATTGGAACTGGCTAACGCGATGAACTGGGAAGAGTTCAAAAACATGATGCGAGAGGAGTACTGTCCGAGAGAGGAGATTTCGAAGTTAGAGTCAGAATTTTGGTCACTAAAGATGGTGGGCTCAGAAATTGAAGCCTACACTACCCGTTCTCACGAGTTAGCGATGATGTGTCCGCGGATGGTGGATCCGCCGAGTAAGAGGATTGAGATGTATATCGATGGGTTAGCACCGCAGATTCAGGGCATAGTGACGTCTTCCAGACCAGCCACGATACAACAAGCGATCCGTTTAGCTCACAAACTGACGGATCAGGCTGTGACCCAAGGTGCGTTACCACATAGGGGTTCAACCACTAAAGCCCGTGACAACCCGAGTAATGACAACCACAGCAACAGCAACCCGAGCAGCGGAAAGAGGAAGTTTGACAACACCAGATCCTCGTCCTCGAACCTCCCACCGCAACAACACTACCGTAAGCCCGAATTCACTCGGAGCTTCAACAATCAGAATCACAACAACAATAACAACGGTAGCGGGCAGGGTTCGAGCGGATATGCTGGGAAATATCCGAAGTGCAATAGGTGCAACTATCATCATGTTGGCCTATGTGACCGTGTCAAGTGTCAGAGATGCGGAAAGATGGGTCATCAGGCGAAGGAGTGTAGAGGAGATCTTGCGGCAAAGTGTGCTCCTAAGCCACCTATGACGACGAAGGGATGTTTCGAGTGTGGGCAGGAAGGTCATTTCAGGAAAGATTGTCCCAAGCTGAAACAGAACGACAACAATGGAGGTAATGGAAGTGGCAGTAACGGTGGAAGCAATGGTAAAGGAAGAGCTTTTGTGATTGGGTCGGGTCAAGCCCGCAATGATCCGCACGTGGTGACTGGTAAGTTCCCTGTGAACGATTATTTTGCTTCTGTATTGTTTGACACTGGGGCTGATAGGAGTTTTGTGTCGAAAGCCTTTAGCCAACTCTTAAACTTAACTCCAACTCCGTTAGATGCTAAGTTTCCTGTTGAATTAGCTGACGGTAAGACTATAGTAACGACTCATGTACTTGCGGGATGCAAGTTAAAACTGTCAGGTTATGTCTTTGATATCGACCTTATTCCTTTTACGCTTAGTAGTTTCGATGTCGTGGTCGGCATGGACTGGTTATCCGAGAACCGAGCGGAGATTATATGTCACGACAAGATAGTTCACATTACTACCCCTTCCGGCGAGATCATTTCGGTCCGAGGTGAGAGAAGCGGCATGACCACCAGCGTCATTACCCTCATGAAGGCGCAGAAGTACCTGCGAAAGGGTCATCCGGCAGTTTTGGCGCAAATTGTTGAGAAACCCGCGGAGGAGAAGCGAATTGAAGATATACCGATTGTGCGAGATTTTCCGGAAGTTTTCCCGGAGGATTTGCCTAGACTCCCTCCTATACGACAAGTCGAATTCCAAATCGAGTTGACACCCGGTGCAGCACCCATAGCACGAGCCCCGTATCGGCTCGCACCGGCGGAGCTTCAGGAACTGTCCACTCAGTTGCAAGATTTGTTGGATAATGGTTTTATCCGACCTAGCTCTTCGCCATGGGGAGCCCCTGTCTTGTTTGTCCGAAAGAAGGACGGGACTTTCCGCATGTGCATCGACTACCGGGAGTTGAACAAGGTGACGGTCAAGAACCTTTATCCTTTACCCCGAATTGATGATCTGTTTGACCAGCTTCAAGGATCGAGTTACTACTCGAAGATCGATCTGCGATCTGGTTATCACCAACTGAGAGTGCGCGAATAAGATATCTCAAAGACGGCTTTCAGAACACGGTATGGTCACTACGAGTTTTCGGTTATGCCTTTTGGCCTAACCAACGCACCAGCCGTATTTATGGATCTCATGAATCGAGTATGCAAGGCGTACATCGACAAGTTTGTGATTGTTTTCATTGATGATATTCTCGTCTACTCCAAGAACGAGGCTGACCACGAAGAGCACTTGAGGTTAATTCTGGAATTGTTGAAGAAGGAACAACTGTATGCTAAACTCTCGAAATGTGAGTTTTGGCTTCGCGAGGTTCACTTTTTAGGACATGTGATCAACGAGAACGGTATCCATGTCGATCCCGGTAAGGTAGAGGCCATCAAAAACTGGGAAGCACCTAAGCCTCCGACTGAGGTGCGGCAATTCCTAGGACTGGCCGGCTACTACCGACATTTCATCGAGGGATTTTCAAAGATTGCTCAACCCCTCACCGCTTTGACTCACAAAGGCACTAAGTACAATTGGGGTGACGCGCAAGAATCCGCTTTTCAACTGTTGAAAACCAAACTCTGCAGCGCCCCTATTCTAGCCCTCCCCGAGGGAACGGAAAACTTCGAGGTACATTGTGACGCATCGAAACAAGGACTCGGTTGTGTGCTGATGCAACTCGAGAAGGTTATAGCTTACGCCTCTCGACAACTACGGGTTCATGAGAAGAACTACACGATCCATGATTTGGAAGTCGGAGCTGTGGTGTTTGCCCTTAATATATGGAGGCATTACTTGTACGGTACCAAGTTTACCATTTACACCGACCACAAGAGTCTCCAACATATCTACGATCAGAAGGAGCTGAACATGCGACAGCGCCGTTGGGTCGAGCTGCTCAAGGATTATGATTGTGCCATCAAGTACCACCCTGGCAAAGCCAATGTAGTGGCCGACGCCCTCAGCAGAAAAGAAACAGATAAACCCAGACGAGTGCGAGCATTGCAACTCACGATTCATGCAAACTTACCTGACCAGATTCGCGAGGCGCAACACGAAGCTTTGAAAGATGATAATCTTCCATCGGAACTCATGCGGGGCATGAACAAGCAACTTGAAACCAGATCGGACGGGGTCCGATATTTTGAGAACCGGATTTGGGTTCCACGGTACGGAGAGTTGAGAACTCTGGTGATGGACGGAGCTCACAAGTCCCAATATTCTATCCACCCTGGCTCAGATAAAATGTATCATGATTTAAAGGCACTTTACTGGTGGCCGAACATGAAAGCCGACATTGCCACCTACGTGAGCAAATGCTTGACTTGTGCCAGAGTCAAGATAGAATACCAGAAACCATCTGGCCTACTGCAACAACCGGAACTCCCAATGTGGAAATGGGAACACATCTCAATGGATTTTATCACGGGTTTACCTAAGACACCGACGGGATGCGATACCATCTGGGTGATCGTTGACCGGTTGACTAAGTCTGCACACTTCTTAGCGATTAAGGAATCGGACAAAATGGAAAGACTGACTCGCGTCTACATGAAGGAAGTAGTGTCTAGACACGGAGTGCCTGTCTCAATCATTTCTGATCGAGATTCTCGTTTCACTTCGCACTTTTGGAAGTCGCTGCAAAGCGCACTAGGCACCCGTCTTGATATGAGCACAGCATACCATCCTCAGACGGATGGGCAAAGTGAACGAACTATTCAGACCCTGGAGGATATGTTGCGTGCATGCGTGTTGGATTTCAGAAAAAGTTGGGAACCTCACTTACTTTTGGTAGAGTTTTCGTATA
The DNA here is from genome assembly GCF_021521415.1 of Bidens hawaiensis. Lineage (NCBI taxonomy): Eukaryota > Viridiplantae > Streptophyta > Magnoliopsida > Asterales > Asteraceae > Bidens > Bidens hawaiensis. Next base: position 3,219,955 of record NW_027491016.1, read on the forward strand.
ATAACAGCTACCACGCAAGTATTAAAGCAGCGCCGTTTGAAGCGCTGTACGGACGGAAGTGTCGATCACCACTCTGCTGGGCAGAGGTGGGTGACAGCCAAATCACTGGTCCGGAACTGGTACTCGAAACTTCGGAAAAGATTGTTCAAATCCGAAATAGCATGGCAGCAGCACGAGATCGCCAAAAGAGTTACGCCGACAAGCGCCGAAAGCCTCTCGAATTTCAAGTAAATGACCAAGTGTTACTCAAAGTCTCACCTTGGAAAGGTGTGGTTCGCTTTGGTAAGCGAAACAAACTCAACCCACGATATGTTGGTCCTTACCGGATAACTGAGCGCATTGGTCCGGTGGCGTACCGACTGGACCTACCAACAGAACTCAGTGGCGTACACAATGTATTCCACGTATCCAATTTGAAGAAATGCTTATCCGATGAATCCCAAGTAGTCCCTTTGGTGAACTACAAGTTGATGAACAGTTACGTTTCATTGAGGAACCAGTCGAGGTTTTGGATTGGGAAACCAAGACGCTCAAGCACAGCAAAATTCCAATCGTTAAAGTTCGTTGGAACTCGAGACGTGGACCGGAGTTCACGTGGGAACGCGAGGATCAAATGATGAAGAATTATCCTCACCTTTATGAAGGGCTGACCAAACACAGAAAACCGCGAAACCCAGCAAACCGTCAGAAATCACCGGAGGTATGAATTAAATTTCGGGACGAAATTTCTTTCTACTAGGGGATGATATGACAAACTGAATTTTTTTTTCTTACTCTTTCAGACACTCATCACGACTTGACTCAAATTTTCGGGACGAAAATTCTTTAACATGGGAATGATGTGACAATCGTCACCTTCAGGTTAACTCCGTTAACTCAACTCCGTCAATTCAAACTTAAGATCACTGAATCTATAACGCACACTTCATTACATTTAAACTAGGGTTTAAATGACGCTTAACACTTAATACATGTGTAGTCTTTCGGGAATTGTACCGAAACGCAAACGATTGATGAATAAACGAAAAACGTCAAAACAATAATTATGTGATAATTATGTGTAGACTTATGTGTTATGTGATAACATAGTATAAAACGCTAACTCAAGATGTAAACAAGTTAGTTAAGCTAGATAAGTAATACTTAGAAGTGGAGGGGCCAAAGTGTAACATAGTATTCTATATATAATAATAATAACTAAACCCTAACTTATTTTCTTTTCCCCACAAGTCCCGATCGGAAACTCTCCTCCCCCTCCCTTGGCTGCCGTCACCTATACACACACATACAACCAAGAATTCAAGTGTTTGATTGAAGAATTAGGTGCTAGGAAGGTATAATCGATTATCCTATGCATCCTTTATACTTAATCCTGACTTTTATTGGGTTAATTATAAACCCTAGCTGCCTATTTTTATATGGTTTTGTGTTCATATGATTTTGTTTGATTGGATGATGTATTGATAATGATTTGATAACTAGATTGAATATTGTTACATGTTAATTGCTTGTGTCTTTGATTTGAGTTCAAACAAAAACCCTAATCATGTATGTAAGGTGTAATTGATGTGCATGGATAGTGATTATGGAGTCTAGAGTGTTATATGAATGCATGATGGTCCATAGATAGTTGATATGTTGAGTTTGGATGCAAACAGTTTCTGGACAGATTGTGTTATTGATGTTTAATTGACTGTAACGAGGTGTAAATGTGAAAATTGGTTGAGATTATTGATACTACAGTAAACTAGGTTGAGTCTAGTTTCTAAAGAATATAAACTTGTAATTTTTGGACAAGTAAAGGTTAACTTTTATGATTTTACAAAAACGTTGTGCAAAGCTGAGCTGTTAGACATGCTGTTAGGTTGTTTTGTAAATGTTATATCTCATGAACTACGAGACCAATTGGGTTGGTTCCACTTCTGGAAGTTGACTCATTGAGTTAGGAACCTAACCCAAGTGGTCTTGCATTTATTGGATTTTTCGTTTAACGGGAATTGCAAATAACATTCTGTTGCGCATGAATTTGATTGTTATGAGTTTGCTGTAATGATTTGATGATTGTGAGAAAACTATGTGGAATAAAAATATAATAAAATATGTTCTGGAAACCTAAGACATATATGCTTCTGTGATGATTTTTGGTAAATTAATTGAGATGCTATGATTGGTGGAATAGTACAATCTTTCAAGTAGAATTTATGTCTCGGTGAAACTAGCTGCTGAGTTTTGTGAAAATGCATGAAACATAATACTTGCTAATTTATTATCGTGTTTTGACCAAATTGCCCTTGAGGGGAATGATTGCAAGTTAATTGGCGTGTTTTGACCAAATTGCCCTTGCGGGGAATAATAGCAAATTGATTGTAATGATTTGACCAAATTGCCCTCGTGGGGAATAGTTGCTAGTTAATTGTTATGTGTTGACCAAATTGCCCTTACAGGGAGTAATTGCTAGTGATGTACTTTATGAATACGTGACACATAAATAATTGCTTACACATGTAACGTATCACAAATACACTTGTTAAAGTCACACACGATTCACAAACGAAACACGAAACATGTTACGTGCATAGGTATTATGTGCCGGGTCTAGAGACTCGATAATATTCCGACACTTCGAAAAATCTCTTTGTTGTTTTAGAACGCTAGAGAGAGTTTTTCTGTGACGCGCATCTTGGTGATTTAATTTGGGAATTTCTTCGCAAACAGTGAGTTTCACTTTCCCCTTTTAAACTGTTTTTAAACGCTTTTCACTTAGGGGAGATAACATACTCCGAAACGCATTTAAGATTTTGTTAATATAGATTATATATCACTTGTAAAGACTAAGTGGCAAACGCAATAACTAAAGTCCTTCATAACATCGAACCGGTTAATATTTGGATAATAGCGAGTCACTGTTGAGTAGTACTACTGGGTTTGACAAACCCCACCCAACGCTAAACTCGACTGGAGGTCGGGTGTAATCTTGGCTAAACACATACCATGGTCTGGATGACCTGGTGGCAAGGCAAATGATAAACAGTCAGCTTCGGTGTCGAACACTTAGTGATACTTGTTTTATAGGCTAGCTACCTATAGATATATAATTGAAATAACACTATCTGGTAACGCAAAACGCTGTAACGCTGTAACGCAAAACGCTGTAACGCAAACGCTAGACATTTATTTTTATATAACTTGTGAACTCACCAACCTTGTGTTGACACTTTTAGTATGTTATTCTCAGGTAGCCGAGGCGGGCGCGCGGTTTAGGAACATGCATTGCTTGAAAACGCTTCTGTTATTTAAACTTATTTTAACGGTTATCATTGGTTTTAAGTCGTCCTGCGTGACGCAACTTTTGGTTAATGGTTTTTTTTACGCTTCCGCATTAAATTACTTGTAAACGTTTTTCATGGTTTTGAAACTTTGTTTTATGGTTTGATTATAACTAATGATTCTGATCCTGTTAGTTCACACCCTCTGATGGTAAAACTCCGTTAGTGGATTTTGAGGGTGTGACACAAGCTGATCTCAAGTAGCTCACAAGCAGCTCAGCTCGTTTATACCCCTATCCCTGAATTTAGTTATATTTATTATAATTGTTAAAATAATATTAGTTGCCATGTAATTGTATATTTATTATATTGAATATAAGTTGCATATATATTTTTACCAGTGGTTTGTTTACACCCTTATCCCTAAATTTGTATTCTATAACAATTGCAGATTATGTCAATGGGAGCGGGATTATGCATGCCACCAATGATGTTTCCGAACGGAATGCAACATATGCATCCTCATTTCTCCCCCATGAGCATGGGTATGGGCTATAATATGGGAATGGAGATGAATGGCGGGCCCTATATGCTCCCATTTTCTCTGACTACACACGGCCCCCGCCCCCCTTTCCCTTCTCCATCTATTTATCCTCATCTTAGCCAAGGAATGCCATTGTTCTTACCTCAACCACCTATGCCCGGGATTCCTGCTGTTCGGCAAATTGTGACACCTGTCGAAATCCCGGATGTGGGCCCCAGTTCCAAGGACTCGATCCTTAATAAGAACTCACATTTGATGACACATATATCTAGTCAGGTACCATCTAGTTGTTTTCACACAATTTTATTTATTCAAAAAATAACCATAGTTTATCAAAAGATAAGAATGGCTTAAGTACATCCAAGTGCTATTTCATATGGCATTTTTTATAACTTACTACTGATTTTTTTATTTGAATTATCAATTTCAAATAATCATTTTCAAAACCCTCATCCGAACACCCCCAACATTAGGCATTTAAACGAACCGAACAAACACAAACAAAGCATGTCCGTGCTTGTTTATTTAACTTTAAACCGAACGAACGATTGAACACGAACAATTAATGAACGTGGTTTTCTTGTCCGTGTTCATTCGTTAAGAAAATGAACATGTTTGTGTTCGTTCTTTAAAGTAAACAAACGAACATAACTGCGCGAACACCAGTCAAAACTAACTTGAACATCAATCTATTGGGCCTAAAAATTAATAAAAGTTCACTAAATTGTAATGAGTGATGTCTAAGTTCTTTAAACTAGACTAAATTATAATGTGCTTAAATATATAAGTGAATATATAAATGAACAAACGTAAATGAACATGAACGAATGAGACATGTGTTCATGTTGTTTGTTTATTTAATAAACGAACATAAAGGAACTTCATGCCAGAACGTTCGGTTTGTTTACAGGCCATCCCAAGATACAATTTTACTTATTCCAGTTATTAACTTCATGTATTTTTTAAATTAATCATATTTCAAATTTGATGTCAGTCTCAAGTTGCAAACAAGGGCCTTAACCAGTCTATTTCGGTTGACAAAAGCGATAAACTTTTGGAAGTTGGATGCAGTACACGCGGTAAGTTGGCCTCTGCTAGATTTGTGTTATAAGCTTTGGTTTAATTCTTGAAGTCGAATTAATCGTGATTGTTTTGATGTAGGTGTTGATTAAACAAACAACGGAAAAGTGATCAAGGTTGTATTGACTTTTGTTGACTATCTACAATGACTGTTTTGGAAGCATCAACATCCATTAAGATCTGCATGGTGATTTTAGTGTTGTGACAAGATAGTGTTTAGGTTATTTGGTGTCAATACAGTAGAAAATGTTTCTTTATAAGCTATTACGCGATAACAAACATCAAAATCGGTTAAACAATAATTGTGTTTTACATGTTTGACAGCAGTATGCTTTGCACAATCTGCAAGTGCACTTAACATTAGGTTGGTTTATATCATCAACATATGGTGTCAATGTGTGTATTAGTCACACACACACATAGTTTTTATAAATATATGATGATGTATCGACATTGAGGGGATAGGTTCAAATAATAAGTTTGATTTTTCTAAAAAGGCTAGGAAGAGGGTATTTTAGTCTACTATTTTAATATTAACGTCCACTTACTTTAATTTCAAAACTCACTTACATTAATCTCTAAAACCCATTTACATAAAAGTATAAAACCCATTTATATCTTCAGTTATCTCATACAACCACCACCACTCCACGGCCTACCGCCACCACAGCCGTCACCCACCGCCACCACCTCGCCGGAAAATCCTCTAGAAATTTTGCTGGAAAATTTCACCAGAAAACAATCCTCAATAAATTTCACACTTGATTTCCCCCTTAATTTTTATCCTTCCTAAAAAAACAATACTTTCTATTTTATAACCATATAATATCAATGACAATAAATAAAAAAGAGAAAAAAAAGTTAAATAAAATGAAAAAAAAATTAGCAGAGAATAATATGTTAAATAAAATTGTTGAAGAGAATAAAAGAGAATTCTCAAAATAAGCATTAATGAAAATAAATTTCTAGTTTTAGGTATTATTTTCTAGAAATTCCAGAAATAGCTATTATAAATAGTCGTGACAAGTAGCTTGTAGGACCAATTAGAACTTGTCACGTGTCCTTAAACTAACTGTAACCAGAACGTTCACTAATAATTTACTTGTGACAACTAAATAAGTTTCATGCCTCATAATCAACGCCCACGAGTAATTCATAAGTCTTTTAGTCGCGACGAGTAGATTATAAGGTTAAACTAGTCGCGACGAGTTAACTACTAATAAACTACTCGTGTAGGGAATGTAAACTGGATAAACTAGTCGTCGCGACTAAAGGACTTATGAATTACTCGTGGGCGTTGATTACGAGACATGAAACTTATTTAGTCGTGATGAGTAAATGATTAGTGAACGCACTCGTTTCGGTTAGTTTAAGGACACGCGGCAAGCATACTAATTGAGTATGGAGATTAAAAACAAAGTTATAGTTTTAGGTGCTATTTATTTGCAAAAAAAATTCACAAGCTCTAATTGGTTCTACAAACTACTCATTACGACTAGTTTATAATACTTATTTGTGAAATTTTTTGCAAATAAATAGCACCTAAAACTATAAATTTGTTTTTATAAATGCTTATTTTAGGAAATTTCCCGGAATAAAAATATAAGATGTGGTGTATGACAAGTAGTGGGTATAGAGTGCTCCATTTGACTTTGTGTGTTACCTTGTTTGTATGTTTACTGTTAGAGAAAGAACAACTGCTTGCCAACCAATGACGACTCCTGGAACACCAATATCATTGACTTGAGTTGACACCATAAAAGTCGAACAAGTATAGATTGATTTTTGCTCGTATGACCAATGGACCGGCCAACGATCATGGTGACAAACGACGACGGAATACATGCTCCGGGACTGCAAGCTCTTGTTCGAACCCTCGTCTCTACCAATCGCTACCGTGTTTGGGTCTCTGCACCTGATTCGTATGTTCTCTCTTTCCTTACTTATTTTACTCATCTCATTATTAATACATACATGTTTTAGATATTATTCATAATCTCCATATTGTTAATCACAAAAAAAAGAAGCATAGGATATAATCGAACCCATGACCATTGCAATAAAGGCTTTTGTTTTAAAACAAACTTATATATAAAATAGTAGCTTTAGAACCCGTACGATACACAGGAAGCTAAAAAAAATATAATTAAACTATGAACATTAAAAGATTAAATTAAAAAAAAAAAACTATATTTTATCAAATTAAGTAGTTTAATAAGTTCAAATTATATTTTCTAATGAAATATTCATACGAATACGTGGTGCATTCTCACGCAATTTTCTTCATAATCACAAAAAAATTTAGTGATTTTATAAGTTGTAATTATATTTTTAATGGAATAACGAATTCTAACAAAAGATGATAAGATGTTTCATTATAAATGACATAAAAAGAGAACATCATATATAAAATTAGCATTACTAAAACACGCTTTTGTATTACAGATTTGAAAGAGATAGATGAGAACTCCATGGATCCATGGAGGTTGAATGAATACGTGAGAATAAAACTGCTATTCATTCATAATTTCTTCTTGTTTTTATCTTCTTTGGGCCTATAAATATTGTTCACTAATTTTTACCACATTCATCTTCTACACTGAAAAGTGTTTATAAATCGATTTAATAAAAAAAGATAGATATGATTTCATTAAAGATATAAATATTTTTGTTATACTTACAAAATACCCGCCTATTTTTAATCTCTATAATTTAGGTAATTAGTTATTTGATTAAATAATGGATTGATATGTTTTGATTATACTGATATAAATAAGTTTTCACTAAAAGTAGGAAAATAATTTGAGCGGAAAATTTTGGTTGAGAATGAATCTCCATGTGACATGTGTCCCCAGTTATTTTACTTTATTAGAATAGGTAGATATATAATTTCTTTTTAACAATTATGGGCATCTCGGGAGAGTGGACATGGGTCGGTCGGCCTCCTCAACTTCCCTTTGGGCCGGCCCTGGGACACAAACACACAAAATAAGTATTTGTATGCTAAAAACCGGATTATTTATATAATATTTATTTAATATATTAGATATATATTTATCAAAAAATAATTACTATACATATAAATATGATAAAAGGTATCCTTTTTTAAACAGCTAGTTATAGATGCATAAAACTTCATTAATAAATGTGTCAGTTCGAGCTCCTCTCGTTAGTTGTAGTTTTATCTTATGTATTTTCAGAGAGAAGTCAGCTGCAAGTCATTCTGCATCCGTGCGAGGTACAATCTCTGCAAGGCCAACTGAAATAAGTGGAGCAACAGCCTTTGCTATTTCTGGTTGGTATCATATTTATGTATGCGTATGCTATTACTGTCATAACTGCCACAAGGTCAGTTATATATTCATTTTAATGATTATTTGTGTAACTATATTAATAACACAGGAACTCCAGCCGACTGCACATCGTTGGGAGTCTCCAAGACATTATTTCCTTCAGTCCCTGATTTGGTAGATTATTGAGCTTCCATAGTTGCTTAAACAACAAGTTATGAAATTACATATTGAAGTTACTGACTTGTTTTCGTTACAGGTATTAAGTGGCATAAATATGGGCACCAACTGTGGTCTTCTCATGTCAGTACCACTTTGCCAATATTATTCTTACTTTATGATTTAATCACATTTAATATCATCAGTTTTCTAACTGAAGGTTGTAAAATGCAGTGTCTTCTCGGGGACGGTGGCTGGTGCTCGACAGGCCTTTATCCATGGCGTACCATCGGTCTCAATATCTTATGATTGGTGTGTAGTATTATGCTTAGAAATTTTGTATTTCATATGTGAAACAAAATGTGATCTTCACTGTTGAGTTTTATTGACAGGGTTGAGGGTAGAAGTAATATTAATGACTTCACACTGGCTGCCGAGGCTTGCTTACCGATAATTAATGCCATTTTTGTTGGGATTGAGAATAAAACATATCCTAAGAAATGTTTTCTGAATGTGGATTTACCCACAGATGTTCTGAATCATAAGGTGAGTTGCGTGTTGCATATATTATACGCAAAGCTGAAGTTTTGAACCCTTTGACAGGCAATCAATTTATTTACAGAATAAGTTTAACAAATTTTTACACTATTTAGTTCCAATTCCAAACCATAGTTGGCTAGCCTAAATTAATATTTAGATAAAATTGAAATTTTTGATGGTCTTGGGTCAGATCAAGTGCTGTAGCAACAAGAAACCGAAAGAAACGACGATAAACGCAGATTTGATCAAGAAATCGACACTTTTAATTATAAACCGGAAACTAAACTTAAAATAAAACCTTAACATTGACCCTTTAAAAAAGGCTCAAACCTAAAAGACAAGAAACCTTTAAACCATTCAAATATGATACCAAATAAAGATCAATATCCAAATCTTGAACTAAACAAACTAAAATCACCAAACTAAGTAAAAGACATATTTGCCCTTAGTACTATTCTGACTGACTCAAAAACAAACAACAAAGACACCACCATAATCGGCCCACATTAACAGTTAATCAGCCCGTTTCACATGTGAACAACCTGATTAAGTCCCAACAATTTTTCATCATAAAAACTTTGGAGTATTTATCATTTTTGTTTATTGTGTTCTGTTATTAGGGGTTTAAAGTGACTAAACAAGGAAATGGTATGTTGAAAGCTAGTTGGAAGCAAGTTTCTTCTAATGATAAAGCTGTTTCACAAGAACCCCTTTTGTTCAGGATGGAGGTGTGTGGTTTTTTAGTATTTCAAACATTTTGCTTGATTTTCTGCATAAAACTGGGTTATAAGAGTAATGTACTTCCTTTCAGTTCGATGGAGTCGATGTGTACAATGATGGAACCGACTTCAGTTTCCTTCAGGAAGGATATGTGCGCGCACACTCTTTTCCTACTCTAAATATTATTTTACAAGATCATTTGTTATTTATTGATGTTGTGTGTTTATGTTTATTTCAGATAACTGTCACCCCCCTTGGAGCCTTAACTAATGCTGATATTGACTGCCATACATTTTTCAATCAATGGTTACCAGAGTGTACTTCGTCAGCCGTGTGATTAATCGTACCAATTTTGACCATAGCTTCTATGGTAGACTTGTTTTCCCTTACGGGTATGAATAAACAACTCGGCGTATATGTATATGTATGTTGATGATCATATGTCATTCATGTTATTTAATTAGCGTGAGTACTAATATTTGAAGTTGGAGTGCATACAAGTAAATTAACCGAACCGACCGATGAAGGGAAACAAAACATTACAATGCAAAATTAATGGAATTGAATCTGCACCACCTCTCCCAATTCTCTTACTTCCATGCTTCACCCAATGGAATGATTTTACTTTAATGTCGTTGATTGCCTTAACAACTGATAAGGACTTATTGTTAATAATGTCATTCCGTGACGTCCATAGCACCCATCATGTCACAGCCGATCAACATGTCAAAGAATTAAACATGTATAGAATGCTTTAAACTTTTTTAGCTATTGGGGTGAACAGAGTGGGTGCGGGGTGATGGAAAGATGCCATTGGAACCATCGAGAACACCAACCCGTGCCGTCGGTGCTGATAAAAAAGACACTAATTACACTAGTTATAAATAAATGTTCATTTGAGCTAAAGTTATTGGTTTTTAAATTATTACTAAGTCACTAGGTGTTTCTCGTATTTGCAAATAAACATCTGCAAGGTCAACCCGAAACATGACATACAAGACATGGTTTAAAGTGTGTTAGGCTTATAGTTGGCGTCTTTGACACAAATATACATGTGGGTTGGGTTGCGGCTCACCTATTCAACCTGCCAACTCAAAATGTCAAGGCCAATTCTTAACTCTACACAAGTGACACACTTACTCAAACCTAATTACCACTGCAATTTTTTATTTTTCTACTTTATCACATATCTGTAACACTTTACACACCCTTTTTTTTAACAAACATTCACTTACGTAGAAGAAGTAATTGAACAAGATTTACCATATACTGTTTAGCTACCAAATAGTAATTTACATTTAAAACCGGAGGTGCAAGTTGTCAAAAATACATGGCTAAAAGAAACTCAATAAAAATATAATGTTCTGATAAAAATGTTTAAATTCGCACGCCAATAAAAACGATTAAGTTTTTCTTATTTTTATTTGAATGACGACTTTCCTGTGTATTAGGCTATCGTACACTCTAAATTTGGAGAGCCCTGTTGCCTCACTATGGGTAGACTATGTTGTCTTAACCGAGCCCACTTTAGCTTCATAGTTTGGCTTGGCCGTTCCCCCTGGGAAATATATCGTCGGCTGCCACTTGACAGTTCTTGTGTCACCACAAGAGCATAGGGGTGTTTGTCGGATCGGATAACGGGTTATTCGGTTAGAATTTTTCGGATTTGAAAATTTTAGGACCCAATCCGAATTAGGGATGTTCCTATCCGATCTGAATCTATCTGAATTCAATTCGGATCGGATTCGGATAAAATCCGAATAATTCGAAATAAACCAAATAACAAATTTTTTTTTTGTTTCTAACATTTTACTAGTTCAGAATTAAAAAAAAAACAGACCAAACCGAAAAAATACAAATTAGTCTTGAATACAAATTCAAAGTTCAAATTTCTAATAATTGTCTAAACAAACATGCAAAACCGATAAAATACCACTAAAAACATGTTTTTTATTCGGATTAAACAGATATCTGAATATGATCATGGATAAGTTTATTTGGGTTTCGAATTCGGTTCGGAATTGGAATTGACAACCTTGCAATGCCTAGTTCAAATAATTCATTGTCATCATCCAACAAAATGACACAAGTATAGATCGAACTTAGATCCCATCTAAAAACCCACACCTCCTACCACTATGTCACAAACCATGACTTGTGCTTTCTACTTTTCCACCCTAGAATCTAGATTATACATGAAAAAGACTTCTTCTTTTTAAATTTCTTGCACATAAAAATGATTGAGTCGTTCTCATCGACTATTCATGTTTCTAATATAAGAGTGTTACAAATATTTTTTTATTGCGATTATATGTATGCATATTTGGAAACCGTGTTAAGAAATTTTTTGAATTTTAACTAGTTTAGATTAACATACCACAACATGCTTTCATTTTAAATAATAATGATATTTTTAAAGGATAAAATTGTCTTTTATAGTCGCTACTAGAGGTGCACACACCGGTTTAAAACTTAAAACTGGTTCGGGTTAAAACCGGTTCGGTTTGGTCAACAAAAGTCAAAACCGGTTTATGATCGGTTTCGGTTCGGGTTGAAACCGGTTTCTTACCATGTTATGATCGGTTTCGGTTCGGGTTTTGATCGGTTTCGGTTCGGGTTTTGACCGGCTTTTGCTCGGTTTTGGCCGGTTTCGGTTCGGTTAACCGGTTTGCACCCGGTTTTGGTGGAGAAAATTACAAACCGGTTCCAAACCTACGGTTTCATTCGGTTCCAACCCGGTTTCTACATAATCGGTTTCAAACCAGTTCGGTTTCGGTTAAGTTTTCAGGTCGGTTCGGTTAACCGGTTTATTTGCCCACCTCTAGTCGCTACTAATCAGTATACGTTATTTAATAATAATGCATATATTGTCCTTTTCAATTTAGTGTAATGGTAGGAATTATAAGTTTTTCAATAGAGACCAAAGTTCAAGCCCAACTTACAACAACACTTTGCGGGGACATGGGTTGGGTGGCTCAATGAAAGAAGATTGGGATCTTTGTGATCTCCAGTTCGATCCTGAGGGTATCTGGGTTTTACCACCAGTGGCCTTTGGGCAGGTGTGTTTTCCCTGAAACTGGGGATAACTTGGAGGCGCTTGAGGACTTCGTACGGCTGGGTTGGGCCAACTGACGGTGACCTTTGTCATTGGGTCATCCCATACAAAATAACTAAGCATTCTATTTTTGTTGGTCGTTCAAAAAAATAATAATACATATATAATTCACTACATTAAGTAATGCTTATTTAATTCACTAGATTACTAATACTAATTATTATTTAAATAATAATAACAATACCAAATATAATAAGTGGTTAAAGCAAGTTGGGCTAGTCCTAACAAGGGGTGTTCATCGAATCGAATGACGAATTTTCAAGTAAACTCGAATTGAATAATCCGAATAATTGTTTTTTTCGCCAGTATTCGTATTCAATTAAAAGTTGAACTATTCGATTAGTATTCGTATTCGTACTATATGCCTAATTCGAAATTCGATTCGAATTCATATTTGAAACTCGATTTCGAATAAGTTCGATTTTAATTCGAATAAATACGATCTAATTCAAGTTAACCTATGCCAAAAATTCAAAAACCATAATCATAATTGCAAAACAAACATATAAATTTAAAGTAGCTACAATACTACATGATAATAAATTCAAAACTAAAGTACAAATAGTCTAAATTTTAAAATATTCAAAACGAGAAATAAATAGCACTCATATTAGTATGGGCTAAAAAACAATAATGTTTCCTATTGGGTTTAATTAATTTGTAATGAATATTTATTATTTATGCATTTGACACAAATAAAAATAAATAATTATATACACTCACATACGTATATATAATATATGTATATATAATTCGAATTCGAATTTCGAATCGAATCAAATAATAAATCATGAATTCGTATTTGGTTCGTATCCGATTAATATACTCGAATACGAATCGAATTCGAATTTTTTAAAACCGAATTCGAATCTTAATAATCGAATTCAAATCGAATTGTTTCGAATGTGAATCAAATTCTGAACACCCCTAGTCGTAAGATTAGATTTAATTCTTACGAAACCGTAACGTAGCACGAACCACCCACTAGTCAATTTGTGTATATTTAGTTTTGTCTTGTTATTTAAATAATTGTTAATTAATAGATGGATCAGATTTGTAATTTCTTACTCTAAATAGAAAAACAAAATATATCTAATAATGTAGTTGTTTTGCTTTGACTAGAGTTAGTTTCATATTTTTTGTATTATTAACCCAACCCATACACGATCCGCCATTCCTCCCATATTTTTGTTATTCCATTCCAACAATATTCACTTCCAGTTCGAATCTCCATCCCTGATTTCGATTAAAGCCCTTCTTTCATCTCAAACTCAATTTCGCAATCCAATTAGGGATTTGATTCATGGAAGGTGATAACGATGTTGATTGGGTTGGGGGGGGGGGCAGATTTGTCGCCGGTTGGGTTAAAAAAAACATATTACTTTATTTAATTGACCATTGACAACGGTCAAAAATATAAAAAAGAATACTATTGATTAACAAAATTAATATAAATACCCAACCTTTTCAATGTGGTGTGGTGGTAGGGGGTTTGAGTTTTTCAATAGAGACCCAAGTTCAATTCTCACTTACAACACTTTGGGGGGACATGGGTGGCTCAACGAAGGAAGACGGGAATCTTTGTGATTTCCAGTTCGATCCTGAGGGCATCCGAGTTTTACCACCAGTGGGCCTTTGGGTGGGTGCGTTTTACCCGGAACTAGAGATAACTTGGAGACGCTTAAGGGCTCCGTGCGGCTGGGTTGGGCCAGCTAGGCGTGGCCTTTAGCCATTGGGTCACCCCATACAGAGTACCTAGGCATTCTATGCTTGTTGGCCGTTCACAAAAAAATTCAACCATTTTCACCATTTCATATACCAACTCAACCTCCAAAACCAAAATGGATTCAACAAATACATTTGATATTGTGGAACAATTTATTAAGAATAAGAAGATAGATAGATTAGATCATCCAAGAGACAGCGAAGCAGGAGGGTGAGATTATGAATGCGTTTCGGGCCATAGCAAATAAGTTAGCTTATGGTTCTACTAGTTCTCGACTGCGCTGGAGGCAATCGTATATCGTTTAAGACCATGAGGATGCTAGCGATCGTTTGATGAAAGACTACTTCAACGACACGCCTAGATACAATGACGTTAAGTTTGAACTTCGTTTTCGGATGTCTGGACGTTTATTTTGCGCATTGCAGAAGATCTGGATAAGGCGTAATTATATTTTCAACAAAAATGCGATGCAAGAGGATACTTAAGATTCACCGCCATCCAAAAGTGTACTTCGACGCTAAGCATCCTTGCATATGAAATCATGACTGTCATCAATGATTTACACTATGGATTTGCTTGATTTGTGGAGAAATTAGAAGGATGGAGATGGAGGTTATGAAGGTTTAGGGTTTGAGAGGTAGAAGATGACGAATTCCGTCAAATTCGGCAGTTCTTTAACAAATTCCGTAGGATCCATTAATATGTTGACACGTGACGCGATTTTAAAGGTCCTTGAATTATGTCGGATCCAACGGAAAAATGGCTATATTAGATATTTTACAAAACCATGACTAAAATTGAGAAGTGCTGGTAAAAAATAGCTATTTAGAGAATTATCCCTTTGCAGTTTGTTACTCAAAATAGAAAAATAAAAAAATATATATATATAATAACATAGTTGTTTTGGTTTGACTAGTTAGTTTAATATCTTTCGCATGCATCCAGTGTGGTGTAGTGGTAAGGAGTTTGGGTTTCTCTATGGATACTCAAGTTTAATTCCTTACTTGGAGGCGCTTAAGGGCTCTGTTCGTCCGGATTATTGCTATTGGGTCACTCCCTACAAACTACCTGGGTTTTGTATGTTGTTGTCCGTAAAAAAAAAAAACAACCACAGTTTCATAACTTTCGCATTATTAGCCCAACCCATACACGATCCTACCATATCATATTTTTTGATTCCATTCCAATAATAATATTAAAGCCCTTGTTCTTCTTCATTTGCAAACTCAATTAATTAATGGAGGGTGGTAAGAATGGCGAGCTGCCGACGATCATGGTGACCAACGACGACGGAATTGAAGCTCCGGGACTGCAAGCCCTAGTCCGTACACTCGTTTCCACCAATCGATTCCAAGTCTGGGTCTGTGCCCCTGATTCGTACGTGCTTCTGGAATCCCTTCTTTTTACTTATACATGATAATCAATGCCTTACCTTTAATTATGTGAACAAACATAAGTTGAGAGTTGAAACCCTTTCATTTTTCACTTTTTCTTTTGCCCTCATTGGCTTTCATTATGTTATTATTAGGCTACGGTTTCGGATAGCAAAAACAAGTCTTTTAAGAACTACACTAGAGGTGCACAAATCGGTTTAAAACTTAAAACCGGTTCGGTTTGGTCAATAAAAGTCAAAACCGGTTTATGATCGGTTTCGGTTCGGGTTTTGACCGGTTTTTGCTTGGTTTTGGCCGGTTTCGGTTCTGTTAACCGGTTTGGACCTGGTTTTGGTGGAGAAAATTACAAACCGGTTCCAAACCTACGGTTTCATTCGGTTCCAAACCGGTTTCTACATAATCGGTTTCAAACCGGTTCGGTTTCGGGTCGGTTCGGTTAACCGGTTTATTTGCCCACCGCTAAACTACACTACATCTTGGGTTATAATATTATTATGCATGGTGCGTTTAGGGCTGTAAACGAGCCGAGCGAGCGAGCCTGACCTCAGCTTGGCTTGAACTCTTTTTCTAAAGCTCAATCTTGGTCCGTGAGATGTTTTTTATTAGTTAATATATATATATATAGGGGAAATATAGAATGAAAACCCACTTGAGTTGTGAAAACCCGCGAAAACCCTATGTAACATCGTTTTTTTTTTTTTTTTGTTACATGTAATATACGTTGTAACATTTAATACAAAACATCGAAACATTAAAAAAAATTTGTTTTGCTATTTTTTAACATTTTTTACTAATTTTTAGGAGAGAGAAAAAGTTATATTTATGTTAACATTTTTTATTAACTTTAATTGTGAACCACAAGATTTAATCTTTAATTAAAAACATGTGGTTGAGAATGAGTTTCTAGAGTTTTCACAACTCAAGTGGGTTTTATTTTAACCTAACCCTATATATATATATATATATATATATATATATATATATATATATATATATGTGTTTTAATTTTTATTATATATCCTGAGAAACGTGCTGCTCAGCTTGTTTTTAACTTACTAGAGCTAGAGCTCGGCTCGTTTCAAGCTCTTTTTCTAAAGCTCGTGAATTGTTTTTTCAGCTATTTATTATTTATTAATTAATTTATATGCATTTCTTTTAATTATTTTTATAATATTTTGAGAAAAATCTTAAACGAGCCAATCTCGGCTCGAGCTTGGTTGTGCAGTGTGAAATTATTACATTAAAGTCCAAAGTGGTAAAATTTAAAATGCACAAGGCTTGTTAAGGGTTAATGAGACTATACGAATTTCCCATACAAGGCTCAAGCTCAATAACTAAATGAGCTTTATTTGAGGCTCGGCCTTAGCTCGTTTCGAGCTTTTCATCGATCCGAGCTCGAGCAGCTCGGCTCATTTGAACCTCTAGGCACGTTGGGCACGACTAAGTAGCTCCACAGCATTAGGTACAAGGAGATCTTTTTATCGATCTGAGCTCACGGAGCTCGGCTCGTTTGAACCTCTAGGCACGTTGGGCACGACTAAGTAGCTCCACAGTGTAGGTACAAGGAAATCTTTTTATCGATCTGAGCTCGTGGAGCTCGGCTTGTTTGCACCTCTACGCGCGTTGGACACGACTAAGTAGCTTTCAGTTATCATCTGATGGTATTGGTATCAGTTGGTACTGATGCCTGTGTGAATAGAAGCCCTAATTCATCATTGTTTGATAATCTCAGGGAGAAATCAGCTGTCAGTCATTCAATTACTTGGCGTCATCCTCTCTCTGCGAAACAAACTGAAATTACTGGAGCAACAGCGTTCGCTGTTAATGGTTAGGATTTATACTTTATACACACAAGGACTAATTGTGTTCTTCAGGGCCCGTTCGTTTCACGGACCTTTTTTAAAGGATTTGGAATTGGAATGGAATGGAATGTTTGAGAATCCCTTTCATGTGTTTGGTTGGTTAATATGTATTGGAATTAGAATCTTCTTCATTCTCGGGTTTTTATTTTTTATTTTTTATTTTTTATTTTGAAGAACGAGGACAACGAAGGAAACGTTTTAGTTTTTTTACATTTTTCGTTTTTGATTTATATTTTGAGTTATGATTTTTTATTAATTTTTTTGAATTTTTTTTTTGAGGGGTTTTTATTTTCCATAACAATCCTTTAAAATAGGTGGGATTTTGAAATCCCATGAAATGTGGGATTTGATGGGATTTAATTTCCATTCCCATTCTTTCATTTAATGAAACGAACATATCAATTCATGGGATTTAAAATCCCATTCCTTAGAATTCCTTCCAAATCCTTAAAACGAACAGGACCTCAGGGTATTCATTTGATAATGCATTGCAGGAACACCAGCTGATTGTACCTCACTGGGAATCTCAAAAGCATTATTTCCTTCTGTTCCTGATCTGGTATATGTATATATTATTTGGCTTCATCTTATAATATGAAATGACTCATCTATGTAACATGTTTCAGTAGTTGATGTATATTATATTAATAATTGTGAATTTATAACTTTTAACTCACTCTTAACAGGTATTAAGTGGCATAAATATGGGCAGCAACTGTGGTTTACACATGTTAGTTCCTGTTTTTCCTTGCTATATGATCTCTTTTTCCTATATGTTAATATAAATATTAGATTATTAGTTATTATTATGTTAATTTTTTGTTAAATGCTGCTATATTAACCTCCTGTGTTTACAATTTACAATAAATGGACTAGTTGACTTCATTGAGTTTTAGGCTTTGAACCTAGTAAAAGTAGGCCTTTAAACGAACTAAATGAACACAAACAAGGATTGCTCATTTAGTCCGTTTGTGAAGAAAATGAATGCGTTCGTGTTCATTTATGTTCATTCGTTAATATTTCAAATGAACGGGTCATGAACACAAAATGAGAACACAAATGAACGAGCATAAACGAATACGTACTAAAACTATATGTATCTCCAAATTAAAGTCTTAAAATACCATGATCATTAAATCCAACATTTGAAATGTAAACAAAGAATCAAAGATATATAATAAAGGTCTTTAAGTATGCAATTTAATTTGATATTAAATTAATATCAATAATAAATAAAGTTGCATGTACATTTAAGCAAACGTAATTGAACGGACATAGGTAAATAGTCAAACAGATAAAAACGAATGTAAATGAACGAACGTAAAGAGACGAACATAAACAAATGTAAATGATTGAACAAGGAATGTAAAAGACAATCTCTATTTGTATTCAACTAGTTTATTTGTAAAAGCATATTGCCGGTTTGACGTGTAAAGTTGTTTGTGGTCTGTTTTGTTCTTTGTTCCTTTGTTGGGTTGGTTCTTTGGTGTTGGTGTATGTACTTTTCATAGCGTCTCGCTAGTTTTTTATTCGATTCTTTGTTGATCGTTCAAAAAAAAAAAAAAAAAGAAACAAAAATACCAACTCTGTTTGAATTAAAACTATATTAACAGAAAATATGGGAGTTGTACGCTTATAGCTTAACTTTTAATCAAACATGCGTAGCTTCTGCCCATTTATGATGCCATATCTTTTTCCTTCTTATCTTATTTATATAGGTTTATTGGATTTTAATAATCCCTATTAACTGGTATTGGCCGATAATAATCCCTATTCATTTTATCACCACTGACGGTGCCAAATTAAAAAAAGTTGCCCCCCAATGGTTCTCGTTAAAGATGACTTAACGCCGTTATACTTTTTTCCGAATTTCAAA
This sequence comes from Bidens hawaiensis, assembly GCF_021521415.1. NCBI lineage: Eukaryota > Viridiplantae > Streptophyta > Magnoliopsida > Asterales > Asteraceae > Bidens > Bidens hawaiensis. The sequence goes on from NW_027491016.1 coordinate 3,239,527, forward strand.
CTAATATTTTAGGGTTTTTGATCGAAAGGAGGATGCGAGTCAATTGATGTAAAACTTCGTTCGAAACAATGCTTCAATTCGGGTGTTAGAACTTTCAATTAATAAAAATTAAGTCGTCTGGATCACCGTTTCGAGCTATGTTTTACATCAATCGACTCGTATCCTTCTTCCGATCAAAAGCCCTAAAACATTAGTTTGAAATTCGGAAAAAAGTATAACGGTGTTAAGTCATTTTTAACGGCGGACCATTGAGGGCCAACTTTTTTAAATTTGGGACTGCCAATGGTGATAAAATGAATAGGGATTATTATCGGCCAATACCAGTCGACAGGGATTATTAAAATCCAATAAACTATTTATATATTATCTATAATAACTTGTTAAATTACAGTGTCTACTCGGGAACAGTGGGGGGTGCTCGTGAAGCCTTTTTCTATGGCGTACCCTCAATCTCATTATCATATAATTGGTATGTAAGCCTCAATACACTCAAATCTTATAAAGTTGACCACTTTGACTTTTTAAACATAATCCTTGAATTGGTGGAAATACTATAAAATTAGATTATTTGCAGGGTTGGTGGTACAAGCAATATCGATGACTTCACATTGGCTGCTGAGGCTTGTTTACCTATAATAACCGCCATTATTACCGAGATCAAGAACAAAACGTATCCTAACAAGTGTTTTCTGAATGTGGATGTGCCCACAAATGTTCCGCAACATAAGGTGAGTTGCATATAGTCTTTGTAAGAATTCAAATAGTTTTTTAATATTTTCACGTGTTCTTATTTATTTAATAGGGTTATAAGCTGACTAAACAAGGGAGTAGTATCATTAAAATGGGTTGGAAGCAAGTTTCATCTGAAGCACAAGGAAAAAACAGTATTAGTAATATGTTATCAACCATGACAAATGGCCCGAATTCTGTAGTGACAAACACCAATGCTAATATTTCACAAGAAAATCGTTTGTTCGTTAGAGAGGTTTTTTTAATATTTGACTTTACATTATCGTTTTTTATAATTTAGATTATTATATTTTTATATTCTTTTAGGTGATAGGAGGGCAATTGGAAAGTGGTGAGACGGATTATAGCGCCCTTAAAGAAGGATATGTAAATGCATTTCTTACTTTTTGGAAGCGAATTTTTTTATGTTAAATGTTAAATTATTATTTATTAATATCGTGCTTGTGGTTTATTTCAGATAACTGTCACGCCCCTTGGGGCGTTAAGTCATGCGGATATCGTCTGCCAGACGTTTTTTAAAGAATGGTTACCAGGAGTAGGTGAACATGCTTCTTCTGCTTTGTGATTACTTCTCTGTAAGTATTAATTGGAAAATAACTCAATTTTGAAACCTGGTTTGATCTTTGGTGTTATGTTGTTGCAGGATGTGTGTGATACCAGTCTTGGCTCGGCTGATAGGTCATAAACAAAATATATGTATCGGTTTAACTTGGTAATCAGAATTAAACTTAGCTCAATCATATTGTCGTGGTCGTGGTCGTGTTTGCCCTTTCTGATTATGTGGCAAAATAAGTAACTAAAGACCCTTTTCTATCTCACTTGCTTTTTTAGAGATTCACATACATATTACAATAATATTATTATTGGAAGTGGGAGAGGCTATGATATGTCATTCCATAGATATGTGACAACCTGAGATAGAATACATATCACATGGTTTCTCCTATGAAGTAGGAGGGGTTTACTAAATATGTCAAGCACTTAATTATTATTGTTTACACGCTCTTAGCGGAATAAGTTAATGATCATCTATTACAATGATCGTTAGTGTTACGCTTTGATTAACAATTGGTCTAACAACATAATTTTAAAACTTGAAGGCTAAAGTTGCAATGTCTAAACAAGGCCATTTGTGTAACTAATTCTATAAATAAATAAATCCGAACATTTTTTCCCTTTTAAAATTCGTCTTAGTATGACCATTTGCATCCACGGAACAACATACGACTGATGTGAAAGAGAGAAAGACGTTGGAGACGTAACAAGAGGAGAGTCCTTGTGCGGTAGCGAGCTGCCACTATGTAGGAAAAGAGAACGTTGGTGGTTCGTGAGATGGAAGCTTGACATGATGATGTGAATGGTCTCTCGACCTCTAAGACCAAGTGTTGTGGATGTGGCACCCCAAGCCACGCCACACTTTTAACGCTCCTAACCTTCAGCCAACTCATTACTCATGGGCGCCAAAGGAAAAAAAAGCTCCAATGGGCTAAGGCAATAGCGTGCTCCATGGCTCTTAGCGAGGGATCCGTCAACTTTCCAACCAATCAGAATCATTTGTTCATATATTTATAACCAAAAAAGAATTAAGTAAATAATTGTGTTGGTTAAACCATCATGTATTTTTTGTTGAAAAGTTAGTGAGAATCCCTATGCATACGTTACAGTGACATTTTCACTTTTTAGTTAAACCACTACAGATAGTTTTTCCCATGTAATATTCTTTTCTTAAAGGTCTACCTCTGTATTCTTAATATAAAAAAAAAATTAATTCAATCAAGTGAATAAATTTAGTTTAATATATGCAATCTTCCAAAGTTGATAGTGTAGTTCACCGTGTACACTTATTTCCTAAAAGGGGTTGGTCCCAGCCAACGAATTTATGGGTTGGCACCACCAGCCTGCAGCTTGATAAATACATGACGTGACATACACGAAACACACACGCCCCACTCCATATTATTACAAATTTTCCTAAGAATCACTTGTTTTCATAACTCACAATTATGAATACTTTTCATTTCTTTTTGTTTAATTTCAATTTATATTTAATAGTGTAAACGAGCCTAGTAAGTCTTAGCTCCTCTAAACTCGTGCTTGACTCGTTTCGAGTTTTAGAAAAACTCGAACTCTTATGCAGTTTTTCAAGTTTGATTTATGCTCACTTATCATTTGTAAATTATATAACTATACTTTTCCTATACATTTGTAATTAAAAATTTCATACATTACAGAATATATACTATTTTATTAATTTTATAATAATAACAACAATAATACTAGTTGTCTAAACATATTTAAAAAAAAAGAAATTACATAAATAACAGACTCGTTAACTCAGTCTAGCTTAGTAACCGAAGCTTCTTGAGCTCGTTAATCAGATTAGCTTAATAAAAGCTCAAGCTCAAACATAAGCTTGTTTAGACTCACCTCAATTCAAGGTTTTAACAAACCAATCACGAGTATTATTATTTTATTATTCTCTAATTCCTTTCTTCCAATTCCCTCAAAATCAAAATCATTTAAATCTAGTCTTAGATTCCCTGCCCCTTATACCTAGTTTCTTCTTCTTCTCACATTAATATTAAATGAATCTTTCATCAATAACTCCATAACAATGAAGGATATTATTTTGCCATCTTGTTTCAACCAAAATGGAGTTCAAGTTGCAGACTCATCATGTTACACTTCTGTAAGTAAAACCAAACCATCTCAAAACTCAGTCACATGTGTTTACCAATGCAAACTACTTAGCAAATCTAGCTTAATTATTATCAACTGGACCAAGAATATTATGGGTCATTCTTTTAGTATACAACTTAAACATCCATCACATAAACATGTTGTTCATATCAAGCCTTCCATGTTCTCCAAACGAAAAGGCTCGAAGTCGGTCCACGTCGATTTCGATACTTTCAACGTCAACTGGGACCTCACGGATGCCGAATTCGGGTCCAGCCCCGAACCGATCCATAATTTCTTCGTGGGTCTGGTTGTTAATGGGGATATGGTGTTGTTGATTGGGGATATGAGGAAAGAAATGTTGAAGGAGAATAAAAGTTTGTCGAATTCGATTTGTTTGTCGAAACGGGAACATGTTTTGGGAGGGAAAGTTTATGGGACGAAAGCGAAATTTAAGGATGATGGTCGAGTTCATGACCTTGAGATTGAATGTGACACGTTCGGGCTTGATGATCCGTGGCTCGCGGTGCGGGTAGATGGGGAGATAGTGATGCAAGTGAAGCATTTGGTTGGAAGTTTAGAGGGAATGACAAGATTTTGGTTGATGGGATTCATGTGGAAGTGTACTGGGATGTGCATGATTGGTCGTTTGGATCGATAGCCGGAAGTGCGGTTTTCATGTTTCGAACTTGTTTGGTTGGTGGTGCGAGTGTTGATCTGTCGCGGAGTTTGAGGTTTTGTTTGACGATTTATGCTTGGAAGAATGAATGATTTTAAGCATGATTTGAGGAAATATGATACTTGTTCTTTTATGCGCGCTATATTAAGTTTAAGTTTATATCCCCAAATTATATACGAACTTCGCAATCGCGATAGCTCTAAGGTCAAGTTTGAAGAAATGGACGATATTCCTATGGTGTCACTCTTTAACAAAATTTACTTGCATAAAGACATTAATAGGAACAATTTTCGTCTTCGCTCCCGACTAAAAAAAGTTGCCTTGAGTGATTCGTGGTTTTGTTCTTCCTTGCGTATGTTGAGTTCTGACAATCTGAGTTATTAATGTAAAGCAAGTTATTTTAGTGACTAGATTAACAAACATCAAACCAAATAAACAACTCGTCACGCAGGCCTTCATAATGATCAGAGTTTTTAATCAAAATGTGTTGTAACGAATGTCATTTATTATTCAAGTTGTAGCTGAATAAATATTTGTCGGTCTAATAATACATAAAAAATCAGTAACAAAATATTCGAGGCAGGGTGTATACGACTGCCTGGAACGCTAATTTAATTCAAAAATTCAAAGTAAAAACGCTGCTAGTCTCAGCTCCCACTCCATAGCTGTGGTTGTTCAACAAGGTTTCGATGTGGTTCGTTTCTTTTGGTAATGATCCTGTAAGAACCTATTTACCAGAAAAAAAAATACATATTAAAATAATCATTCGTCAAATGTCCAAAATGCCCTTCAATCACGAATTAAACATGTCAAAATAGAACCATCAAAATATTCACATTAAAATATAAGTTTATGAGGATTAAAACTTTGCCTATAACCAAAGCCAAAGGTGTAAGTCCTAGCACAATGAAAATAAACAGATCATGTTCGGGTCTACTTGTTTAATCAGTTTAATTAACGGATTGCATCCAGATTGACCTGTTTAACCTGCTTAATCAAACCTATCAACCCGTCAACTTGCTTAACCCATTTATTACAACCCGGTTAACACATTTAAAATTTAAAACTTGATTACAACCCATCAACCATTTGGCTTGTTTAGATGAATGGGTTAAACACTTAAACTAGCGGTGTGAATTTCTAACACAACATGAACCTAACACAAAATTCGTGGGTTTGGATAAAACGGGTCCGGGTCAGTTCTGAGTCGAACCCACCAACACGTGTAGCTAAATAGGCGGTGCTAATGTAAATCCGGCGGGTTTGCATGTTGACGCGTCTAACCTGTTTATTTTTTATTTTATTTTTTAAATGTGTTTTATGTTATAAATTAAATTGATTGGGTAATTTATGTCAAAATTTAAAACTTAAAACAGAAATTGATTTGACAAATAACTTTATAATTGAAATGTAGTTGTTATACACATTTTTATTTTCATTTTTTGTTGTAAAGATACAACTTTAAAGTATTGAAATGCGCGGAAAAAAAACTGAAAAATAAAAACTTGGGCTAAGCGAGTCGTGTTTGGGCTCATATGTCTGACACTCTGACATGACTTTCGGTTCGTGTCGGGTCAAACCCGCAAACATGACCAGTTTAGCACCCTTAGGTTAAGCAGGTCGTGTTCAGGATGCACAATTTTAAGTGTATCGGTTAGGTTATATTACTTTGATATGAATATGGGTTGCGATTGGGTTCATCCTCATACCTCGTAACCTGATTCTGTAATCAGGACTTCATCCTCAATCCTGATCCCAATGCCTTGATATCTGCATCAAAAGAATTCAACTGTTCTATAAAACAAGCATCCGCATTTAGTTTCGAATTCTACTTTAAATTTACAAATCAGTAATTACCTCGGTGCACAGTCGAAATTAGGCGGGATATATACTCCTGGTTCAATTGTTATCACCTGCTCATAAGAGTCAAACAAGCTTGGTCAAACAGATGTCAATCAAAATCAAAGAACATTAAGCTTGGTCAAACAGATATCAATCAAAATCAAACAGATGCATAAATAATAAAATGATTTTATATTTAGTATGTCAAAAAGATCATTAAACTAAAATAGCACTTACAACACCTGGCTTTAAAGTGCGATCATAACCGATCTTTGAGCAATCGTGCACGTCCATTCCCAAATAATGGCCTGTCTCACACAAATATATTCTGAAATCATAAAACAATTTCTAGTAAACTGTTTATTATTATATTATATATATACACATATATTAAAATTATCCCTAACAACTTAAAGAAAATGACCTATGCTAGTTGGATTCAGTTGGTGGTAGCTCTGAATCCGGTTGTTTTTCAATATTCCAATCTCCTTCAGTCCTCTACAGAGTTTGTCAACCTACACAAACAAACAGGTTAGACGGTAATAATAACAACAGTAACAGTAATAATAATAAAGAATGAAAAAACAACTAGATAATTCATACCGAATAACCGTGTACGCGTTGTATGCTCGTACCAGGTTTGCAAAGCTCGATACATTCTTTGTTGGTTTCTAAAATTAAATCATAGAGTTCTTTCTGTAATTAAATCATTATGAAATTAGTATAAAAATGAAAATGAATTAACTAAAAATGAAATAAAAACTACTCTACCTCCTAATAGTGTTAAATGTAAAGGTGGCGACGTACATGAACATCAGAAAATCTGCCACATGGCGGCCAGGTTCGTGTAAGGTCACTAACGTAGCCGTGCAATTCGCACCCGATATCCATCAAAACTAGATCTCCATCTTTGACCTGTCAATGATAAATAAAATAAATATTTCAATCCCAAGTAATTATATTAAATATATTAAATAAACAAAACCAAGCTCACTTTCTGGTCGTTTCGTGAATAATGAATAACACTACCATTAGGACCACCACCAACTACAGGGTTGAACCTGTGAAACAATAATTAGTATATTACTATATTGTTAACAATAAGCAACGTAAGCACGCACACACACATATACACACTTACGCCATTCTTTGGGCACCTCTCATTCTGCACTCGTATTCAACTTTGGCTGATAACATATTCTCATAAGGAGATATCTTGGAATGCAGCATCGTTTGTAAAAGAGCCTATCAAAGAGATTGTTATTTTTATTTGGTAACAAGATATAGGTTCAACCGACTAAAAATCCAAACACTAAAATATAATTGTGCAATTTTGGCATACCTGGCAACCTATAGAAGCAGATTCTCTCATTAAATTAAGTTCAGATGGTGATTTTACCCATCGTGCTTCATGGGTGTAGACAGAAAGATCACCTACTTTACCATTATAGGCAGCTTTTCGAAATGCATCCAAGTTTGTATAAGTTGGGATAGCGGTCTTCACATTATGATATAGTTTTGAACAATTTCTAATCATGTTTGGTAGGACCTTCAATCAAATAAAAGAAAAGTGAGTAAACGATTGCATAAACACGTATATAAGCAAAAAGGTTTTTAAAGTTAATAATACTAATGATAGTAATATGCTATTTCATGATAAACTTATTTTGACTACAAACTTCAATTTTGAACTTTGATCATGTTATTATCTCGTACTCGTGTTCAACAAAATAGGTATAAACGTATAAACGAAGAGTAAATAACGACTGATAAAAGCATCCAGTCTGACCAATGTTTGTATCTCTTTCCCTTAATCTAATCTACTTTTTAGCTTACTAATCAGCATTCAACTAACACAATGATTTAGTACAATCTTCAAAAGGAGAATGTAGAATAAAACTGAAAGAAACATAAAAGAGCTTGCTTTGCTAAGGCTTTATGATAGCATGCTCTTTAACTATAAACTAATAATAAGTATAACCGAATATAGAAAGAAAAGAAGTTGAATACTGACATTATGTAATTGGCTAATAGGAAATGACTGATTAGCCTTAAAAACCTCTGTAGCAACATCAACTCCTGCAATTTGTCCTTGCCAAGTAACATCCTACAATTCATTCCAGATTTATTGACTTTTGATATAAACTTATTAGCATTATATCACAAGTATTTAGGCGTACATGAGGAGAAGGTTCAGGCATGAACATGCACAAACCAAAATCATGACCTAATACAGCAATCCCACCAGGCTGTTGGCATCCAGTTATATAAAGATAATCCGCATCTTGGCGAAAAGTGTAAGGAACAACGTCAGTCATCATCTTCACAGGAGCGGATGCAACAATAGCTACACTATGTTCTGGAAGATATTCCAATAATCTTTTCCTCCTAGAAATATATTCATCACAACTGATTCCTGGTGTAATTTCTCCTTCTTTTAGCAACTGCCAATATCATCACACAAAACAAAAATCATGAATACAATACATAACGCTAGTAAATGTGACACCGAATAGAAAAAAATAAAAATAAATAAAAAATAAACTTAAGCTTCTTATTATACTAAATAAGTAACTTGGCCTGTCATATGTCAACTTCTGGTAAAATAAAGATTTTTAGTTCCCACCTCTCTCTCCTATTAAACAATAATGATTTTAAATAATTAAACTAAATAACTAGATATCTAATATTCATTCTAACACATTATTAAAACTTACTAAATCATAAGATTTCAATTATATTTTATCTTAAATATATAATTTTATAATTCTAAAATCTTCATTATTTCTTATTTCACTGATGGCTGATGACATCCAGCATACAAATCTTCATAGAAATTGCTGGTTTACAACCAGTGTTGTAAAAATCAGGATAGTAGGCACTTAATCGATAGTCAGCCCGTGACTGACTAATTTATAGCTAATCGGTCAAATCGTCCTTAGTCGGGTCTAGTCGGACCAAATTTCCGGACGACTTCTGGCCAAACTCTGTAAATTCCGGCCAACCTTTGTAAATTATATATAAAAATATGTGTGTTGTACATATAGAACTAAAAATTACATATAACAATGTGTGTGTGTGTGTGTGAAAATTAAAAATAAAAATTCCAATCTGATTAATTCCGATAAATCACTGGTCCCCACCCCATGGCCGACATTGTTTACAACAGATTGAAGTTAGAAAGATAAGAAATTAATTATGGAGTGAAAGATACCTGCGGATGAGTAGTTGGAGTTGGCTGTCCAGCATTGCCTGAAGAATAAAAATGTTTACATAGAACCTGCAATGCAAATTACAACTATCAAACATGTGCAATCTTCAAAGGTATTTATTTGATTCACAGCTGCTAATGTGGCATGTGTATGAGCAGATTTTAACAGTAATTAATCATCATCTATCTATCTAGTTGAATAATAATAATAATAATTGATTAAAATAACGTACACAATCATAAGACAAATAATAATAATTAAAATTGAAGAAGAGATTAGAAAAAGGTACTCACTTGATTGATTAATTTGAAATTATTATTATTGCTGCGGCTGATTAGTTTTCTCTGAAGAAGACGATGATATTGCATTCTGCAGCTTCCTCTATTGAAATAATAAACCAAGGGGATTTGTGAATAATAATAATAATAATAATATGTGAAAGTTTTGAGTTTTATAAATTAGGGTTTGGGGCTAAACGTGAAGAAAGAAAGGGGGAAGAAAAGCCTTAAACCTCTCTGTCCAGCTTTCATTTGCCTACGTGTCACTTTTAACACATTTCATACATACCAAAAAATAAAAATTCAATTAATTGGATTCCATTGCTCCATAGCAAAAATAATATAATAATAAGGGAAAAAATTGCAATATGAGAAAAAAAATTCGAAAAAATTAACTCAAAAGATAAATAAAAAATGAAAAATTGAAGAAAACTAAAACGTTTCTTCCGTCATTACCGTTCAAAATAAAAGGACAAAAATACATAATTTCGAGAAAAAAGACACAATGACAAAAATAAATAATAAAAAACACGATGATAAATAAAAAAAGACATTAGATCGCAAAATATAGCACAATGCCGAACAAAATATAACATAATACCAAGAAAAAAAAAGGCACGATCAATGACGAAAATAAACACAAAATGCAATCATAAATAAAAAGACACAATGTATTTTTTCCTCAACATTGTATCTTCATTTCTTCTTTTTTCTTTTTTTTATAATAAGAAAGACGGTAGAAACATTTTTTTGTTTCTTTTTTCATTTTTTTTATTAAATTTGGAGTTATGATTTCTTTTTATTATTTTTTTGAGGGGTTTTTTTTTCGTATATATAAATCCGTCTTATTTTTTGTCTTCCTTTGTATAGTAGCCTGACCCCAAAAATAGATAGATAAAAATTGAGTGAATCATTCCATTTCTTTATTCACTACCTCATGCTACCTAAGAAAATACAATATTATTCACAAGCAGTTTCATACGTTTGCGATACCAGAGTGTGTGAAAAGGTCCGTTTAATAATAAAGAGGTTTTGTCTCATGGTGAGCAAACGTGTATATTTAAAAAGCAAATTTGAAGTTGTGTATGTTTGTGTTTGTTAGTTGGTTAAAGAAATTGTGCCACTTGTTTAACTCTTTGTCTTTCTTGTTGCACTCACAAATTTACTCTGTCATCTAAAGCAATATTTTCTTTCCTCTCTTATGTCTCTTTCCTTACATAAGTCGGATTTAGATGTTCTTGCATATAAACTCCACAAATCACAAACCTCTTCACTTTACCAACTCACCCTTCTTTGTCGCTAAAAAGTAAACATATTAGAATGACCATTTGTGCATGACCTTGTGTTTATCCATTAAAACACAAGACGTGTAATATATTCTCTCTCTCTCTCAATGTACAATCAACAATCACAACACTGTCCTTCTAACTCATTTAGTCATTCGATAAGCGTCACAAAGAGCAATGTCATGTCCTTATCTCAACACTCGTTCCCTCCTAATTGACAACAACGCACAAAACTTGCCTTTTCAATTCAAAAGCAAGTCTCTCTTTATGTACGTAAAGATTATCTTGTTTGTTGTTCATGTATGATCATACTTTTAAGGCTAAATTACAAAAATAAATAAGTTAGACCTAAATATTTTTAGCCCGCATCCATCCAATCATTGAGTTTTTGTCTAATAAGCAAGTGACACGTCAGCGAAGCCGACTAAGCCGATACTTTATGGGCACGCAATTTTGTGAAAAGTAAACGAGACTCACTTTTAACCTATAAAAATTTGACATGTGTCAAAGACGGCTAAACTTAGCCTACATCTCTGGTTATTTAGCCGGCTTCGGGATATATGTTGTCTATTCACTTAGCCGGCTTCATATATTCCTTCTTAGCCGGCTCCAACTCGGCTTGTAGGCTAAAGTTTCACTTAGTCATCTTCTTTTTTTTCTTTTAGCCGTCTAATTTTAGCCGCCAAGATTAAATACTTTACTCACTTTCTTAAATACTTAGCTGATTTCTATCTTTTTATCTCTCAGCCATCATCTTAGCCGGTGCAAATTTGGTCACCAAAATTAAAGACGTTTACCTACTCAATTAAATTTACCTACTTGCCTGTTTCTTTCTTCTCTTAGCCGTCAATTTTTTTTCTCCTAGCCGGCATGTTTTAGCCGTCAAAACTAACTACTTTTACCTACCCAATTATAATTTTTTTACCAACTATTCTTATTAAACTATACAACCATCTTCACCCTATCAAAGTTTTTTACTTTTCTAATCTCATGAGATCTATTTTTAACTCATTAAAAAGTTTGTTAACGTAGTCATTTTTAATGGTAGGAATTGGTATGTCGTTGACCGGGCTAAAAAGATGGGTAAGAGATAAAAAGATATAAGTTGGTTAAGTGTCTAATAGGGTAGGTAAAGTTGGTAAACTATATAATTTTAGCAGCTAAATTTACCTGGCTAAAAGGAAACAAATGAAGACAACTAAGTGATGATTTAGCCTGTGAGCCGGGTTGGAGTCGCAAAGATGGAAAACAAAGAACCGGCTAAGTGAATAAACACATATTCCAAAGCCGGTTAAGAAGGAATAAACTAGTTTAAAGTGGAATTCAACCCTGTTTTGAACCCGTAACAAGTCCAAGTCACCAAGTTGTGACAAGGTGTTTTTATTAGGGATGTAAAAATATTTAATTTTGGTAGCTAAAACATGCCGGCTAAGGGGAAAAACGAAGAAGGGTGATAGTAAAAAATGAAAGTGGGCTAAGTGTTTTATTAGGTAAGTAAAAATATTTAACTTTGGCGGCTCAAACATGACGGCTAAGAGAGAAAATGAAGATGACTAAGAGTGAAAGAAAATGTGAGCCGGCTAAATATGTAATTTGATAGTTAAAGTATTTAATATGGCGGCTAAATGAAGACGGCTAAGAGAGAAAAACGATAAAGCCGGCTAAGTATTTAATTGGGTAGGTAAATATTTTAAAATTTGGTGGCTAAAATTAGACGGCTAAAAGAGAAAAAAGAAGACGGATAAGTGAAGCTTTATCCTACAAGCCGAGTTGGAGCCGGCTAAGAAGGAATATATGGAGCCGGCTAAGTGAATAGAGACATATCCCGAAGCCGGCTAAAAGTCAAGGATGCCGGCTATATAACTAGAGATGTAGGCTAAGTTTAGCCGTATTTGACACGTGTTGAATTTTTATAGGCTAAAAGTGGGTCCCGTTTACTTTTTACAAAATTTCATGCCCATGAAGTAGAAGTTAAGGCCACTTGTTTATTGGATAAAAACTTAATAATTGGATAGATGCAGGTTAAATTATACATGTTTGTTTTAGAAATTTTTAGGTCAAACTTACTTATTTTGGTAATTAGCCGTATTTTTAATTAGATGAATGGATGTAGAATTATTTCATTTTAAAGTTGATTAAATTTATTTTTATAATTTTTTTTATGAATACAGGAAATCCAGTGATCGGTAATTTTATCAAGTTTCATAGTGTAGTGTGAATCTCAAGAGAGATATTTTGCATCTTTATAAATTTAGTCCACATACCATAATGGTATTTCCCTTGCATATATTATTATTATTATTATTATTATTATTATTATTATTAGCTTTTATATAGCTGTTAAACTGTGATCTTATTATTAATATTATATAATAATATTAATATTATTATAATTAGTAGTAGTTTTTATATAACTGTTAAAATTTGATTTCCTTTATTTTGCTTTATTTTCCTTTATTTTGCTTCATACGCATGTTCTTAGAGCCGAGGGTCTCTCTGGAAGCCACCTCTTTATTCCTTTGGATAGAGGTACGGTGTGCCTACATCCCACCCTCCCCAGACCCTACTTATAGCTTTGCTGTCGGTGGGATTTTACTGGGCATGATTGATTGATTGATTGATAAATTTAGTTTGTAAAAGGGGTAACAGTACAAAATAACAACTAGCTCTGATCTTGACACCAACTTTTAAATGAAAACGGGTTAGAATTGGAGAAATTGGGATTCGAAAGCTGCTACAAAATTTGGAAATGAGTAATGAATAAATAAATAAATCATGGGACTGAAGAGGTAGGTCCCAGCAGAGACCGGTTGGTCCCGCAAGACTCACCTTGAACAGGGTTGTCTGCGCAAAGACCATCTGCTCCCGCAGGACCCACCATGCTCATAGAATCTTACGCGCAGTACGCAAGCTGTACACGCAGGGAAAGCCTCCCAATGGTGAAGTACCCCGCCTGTTCCCGCAGTTGCGGATACAAGCCATCAGGGAAGGCTACCCGCAGACAGCAAGGCTACACGTACAAGATTAGCTACTTCAGCAGTCACGTGAAGGCATGAGCAAGGCGGGAACAATCCCGCCCAAATGAGCCAGTCTGATTCTGAAAGATCTTTTGTACCATACCTACCAAGGTATGGATAGGACAGACGATCTGACCAGAACAGCCCATGGGCCAATCACAGGGTGACAGCTCACCGACAACAGTGCGAGGAGGAGCACCCTCTAGTACTGTTTGTCACTATTAGCCGCTGCCTACTCACCAACTCTCACTGTGGAGCAGGCGCAGCCTACAGTTGGTGGAATAGTATTACTGTTGGCCGTAACCTATTCACCAACCAGCATGGCCTGCGTACAATCCACAGTCAGTAGGACGTGCATGGTCTACAGTTGGTGGAATAGTGCAGCCGACTTTATTACTGTTGGCTGTAACCTACCCACCAACCAGTATGGCCTGTGCGTAATCCACTGTTGGTTGAACAGGAATACTATTCAGCCGGCTGTACCTTCTAGAAAACCTACCTTCGGCTATAAATACTCCAATATCTTGGAATGGTAAGATCATCTACTATCTCGTATAACTTACTTAATAACTGCTCTTATAGTATTCATATACTTTTATCTTCAAAGAGCAATATAGACTGATTCTCACGCCGGAGGGTGGTCACAAGGAGGAACCCCCCCTTCTCAGTGACGAGCTTACGGTGTCTGTTTTGCAGGTTCCCGGAAGTACAACCTACTCTGCCGGACCTAACCTTCGTGGGAAACATTATCTAGCCCCCAGATTACCCATAATCTGCCCGGGGTCACTTAGTGTTTCTTCATTGGCGCCATCCGTGCATAAAGCTAGAACTACATCTTTCTCCAGTTTTTCAAAACTTCCAAGATGACTAGAGAAATTCCGGTAACCACAACCCCAGCCACTGGGGTAAACACCGGCAACACAATGTTTACAAACACTACCCCAGCCACCCAAGCTGGGGCAAGTGAAATACATTTTACGAACACTACCCCAGTCACTCATGTAGGGGCAAGTGGAGTAAATATTCCACTGGGATTCACTGATGCCCAGCTGGAAAAACGACCTCGAGCCCCTCGCCAAACACTTGATCAAGTGAAGGCATGGGCCGAGGCACGTCAAAGAGAATTTCAGGCTGAGTTGGACGAACGCTTGCGTTCAGTCCAACAAGCTGAGGAATTCGGTAGTACTCGCCAGCACCTCAACATGAGTAGTGAGTACGAGTACTCAGACGGCGAGGGGGAAGACTCCGACACCGACGCGAACCCTCGCCATAGGGCGAAAGGGAAGCGTAAGGAAACGGATCCCCAGCCAAAAAGGAACTTTGGGGAAGCATTCCAACCAGTCACGGAAAAAAGCTCTCGCGACTTCTCCAAGGCCTTTAGACCTACTGCTACAAACGCAGGAAGGTCAAAATTTGCAAGGGACATTGCAGAAGCAATCGCCCCGAGGAGTGCCAAACAAATGTCCAACGTTGGCACATACGATGGTCTATCCGACCCAGATGACCATCTGAACAGGTTCATTGCGGGGGCAACCGTCAGTAACTGGACGGAACCCACGTGGTGCTACATGTTCCAGATGACTCTGGTAGGAGCAGCCAGAGCATGGTTCGACCGTTTACCGGTCCACCACATTTATGACTGGGCAGACTTCCAGAACAAGTTCAGTCAACAGTTTAGTCAACAGAGGAAGCACACTGAGGAGCAGTGGACGATCCTCAACTGTGTCAGAGAAGAGGATGAATCCTTACTGGACTTCATCACCCGCTTCAACTCCAAGAAGGTGAGTCTGGGCAACATCAGTGAAGACCTCGTTCGCGCCGCTTTCATTCAGGGCGCTGAATACCCAGAACTCATCCGCACTCTGACGGGTAAAGACGGTATGCCATCCACGTGGGATGCCATAATGACGGCAGCCAAGCGCTTCGCCGAAACAGAGAAACAGCTGGGAAGAGATCTCCCCCACAATACAAACCTCTACACGCAGAGGACAAGGGAGAATAATGTAAGAACCGCCCGGCTAAACAAAAAGAGGCGGCAAGGCATTTGGCAGTCAAGGATAAACTTTGACGCCCCCTCAAGCTCTCGCCCTCTGGTTGGCGGAAGGGACAAAACGCACCCTTTGAACCGAAAAAACCGCTGGACGCCACTCACCAAGAGCGTCACGGAGATATTTGCCACGGAAAAACTGCCATGGCCAAAAGCTCCAGTGATCCGACAGAAACCCAATGCGGATCAAAGCAAGTCTTGTGACTTCCATGGGACAAAGGGCCATAGCACTGAGGAGTGCACATCCTTGAGGGACATCGTCGAGACATTCGTCAAGGATGGGAGGCTCGCACACCTCGTGGCATCTATCAAGAAGGGAGGAAGGAACGACAACAGGTACAGGGGTAACGGACGGAAGCCCGTCGACATTAGCATCAACATGGTCCATGGTAAGGTCAGAGGAAGAAAGAGACCAATGACCGAACCATGCGCATGGAAGGAAGCAGAAGTGCGCTTCCCGCGAGTGCCGGGAGGCCCAAACAAAGAAGGCCCCATTGTCATTAAAAGCCAGCTGGGGCACTACATCACCTCCCGCACCCTCGTTGACAATGGCGCATCGTCGACAGTGATGTACAGGCAGTTCTTCGACAAGCTCGATGATGAAGACAAGGAACGCCTGGAGACGGTCTATGCTTCAATGGAAGGGTTTGACGGCAGCATGAACACTCCCTTGGGCATCCTATCTTTCCCCGTCACTCTCACCGATGGGAATTATTCACGCACGGAGGATGTGGATTTTGTTGTGATGAAAAAACCACATCATACGTATGACATCCTATTCGGGAGAGACGGGATGGCAAGATTCAACGCTGTGGTATCCTCAGTCCACGGCATGATGGGATGGCCAACAACTGAAGGCGTAGCGATGATCACGGGCATTCCCCAGGTATGCATCGCATCTGTCTCCTCTAAACCCAAACCGAAGATGGCCAAACAAACCATCACTGAGCCTGAACAGTGGGCATTCAACGGGAAATATCCCGATCAGGCCGTTACCATTGGCCCGACAATTGTTGATCCAACACGCACCTTACTCAAGCGCTTACTGCAGCGAAACGCAGACATCTTCGCGTGGACACCAGCCGACATGACTGGTGTACCCCGGGGAAAGGCAGAGCATAAGCTCAAATGCGATCCGGCCGTAACGCCGATCGTACAAAAGCGCAGAGTAATGGGGCCCGAGCAAACCAACGCGTGCAGAACCCAAGTCAAGGAACTCCTTGATGCGGGCATCGTGCGCGTTAGCAAATATCAAACATGGGTTGCAAATCCCGTAATGGTACCGAAGAATAACAAACAATGGCGCATGTGCATAGATTTCAAAGATTTGAATAAAGCATGCCCCAAAGATTGTTATCCGTTGCCAGAAATTGATCTCAAGGTGGATTCGGTGGCACCATTTCGCCTTAAATGCTTCTTGGATGCGTATAAGGGGTACCATCAAATCCACATGGCTGTGGATGACCAGGACAAAACCGCCTTTCGGACGCCCGATGGCACATTTTGTTATAAAATGATGCCTTTCGGACTTAAGAACGCGGGGTCCACGTACCAACGACTAATGGACAAAGAGTTTCACGCCCAAATTGGGAGAAACTTGGAAGTCTATATGGATGATTTGGTCATCAAAAGCCCCGAGCCAGAGACGATGTTGAAAGACATTGAGGAAACTTTCAACACACTCAGAAAGATAAACATGAAGCTCAACCCGAGCAAGTGTTCATTTGGGGTGGAAGAAGGGAAGTTCTTAGGGGTCATTATTACTAAAGATGGCTTCAGAGCGAACCCTGAAAAGGTCGAAGCCATTGTCAAAATGGAATCACCTACCACCATAAAACAGGCTCAAACACTTAATGGACGACTAGTCGCGCTTAACCGCTTTTTGGCAAACCATGCGGATAGGTCGTTCCCTTTTGTGTCAACACTAAGAAATTGTTTAAAGAAAACGCACTTCCGCTGGACACCAGAAGCGGAAGCAGCTTTCCAGGAGATTCGATCACGCCTGATCGAACTCCCAACACTCACAGCACCACAAGCGGGAGAGGAGTTAATCCTATACCTCTCCGCAACAGATAGAGCAACCGGGGCAGTCCTGCTTGTAGAACGAAAAGGCATCCAGATGCCAATCTATTATGTTAGCCGCGTGCTGGCGGACGCGGAAACCCGGTACTCTACCCTGGAAAAACTGGTCTTGGCACTTATACACGCTTCACGCAGGTTGAGACGATATTTCCAGGGTCACCCAATCACTATTCTCACCAACTTCAAACTCTCAAATGTTCTAGGCAAACCCGAGTTATCGGGACGCCTAGCCAAATGGGCAATTGAATTGGGAGAATATGCGATTCAATACAAGCCAAGACCAGCCATTAAAGGCCAGGTCCTGGCTGATTTTATTGCCGAAGTCCCCGCTGCGCGGGAGAAAGAGTGCCAGGAGGAGGTTCAACCCTCCCCAGCACACGAAATCGATGAGGTCTGGCGACTCTATACTGATGGAGCAGCTAGTAACGAGGGTTCAGGCGCAGGGTTAAAATTAACAAACCCAGCAGGCCAGGAATATACTTATGCTATTCGGCTGGATTTCCCAAGTACGAATAACGAAGCTGAATATGAAGCATTCCTGGCCGGATTGAGGATTGCGCGTAAAATGGGTGTAAAAAATTTGGAAGCCCACGTTGATTCCATGCTAGTGGCAAACCAAATAAACGGGACGTACACGGCTGTGAACCACACAATGGCCCTGTACCTTGCCCAAGCCAAAGCCATCATGCGCGATTTTAATGATTGTAAAGTGATACACGTCAAGCGCAGCGAAAACAAATCTGCGGATGCGTTAAGCAAGCTTGCATCACTGGCCTTCACCCACTTGGGAAAGGACATCCGCGTGGAACTCCTCGAAACACCATCAGTCCCGCACAAGGAAATTTGTGTCATCCAAACCGGTACAGAAACATGGATGACCCCAATAATAAAATACCTTGAAGCAGGAACGTTACCAGAGTCGAAGTCACAGGCAAGAAAACTACGCTGTAAAGCACTAAATTATCAGCTGGTCAATGACACCCTTTACAGACGTAACTTTCTTGGCCCGTTGTTAAGATGCGTGGACAACCAAGATGCAGACTACCTCCTGAGGGAGGTTCACGAAGGCATCTGTGGAGTACACGCAGGCCCCCGCGCTGTGGTAGCCAAGCTAAACAACGCGGGATACTTCTGGCCGGGGATGCATATGGACGCGTTGGCATACATCAGAAAATGCAGATCTTGCCAGCTTTACGCACCCAACACGCATCGCCCGAAAAATGATCTTGTTCCTGTCACTTCCTCGTGGCCATTTCAGAAGTGGGCCATCGACGTGACAGGCCCATTTCCAACAGCAGCTGGGAATGTTCAGTTCCTAGTGGTAGCCATTGACTACTTCACCAAATGGATAGAAGCGAAACCTTTAGCCCAAACAACCGCAAAGCATATCAAAAAATTTATTTGGGAATTTATTATTTGTCGTTTTGGACTTCCACAGAATTTGGTAAGCGACAATGGCACCAACTTTGCTGACAAGAAGCTGCAGCAGTGGCTGAAAGAACTTCAAATCACCCACACCTTTACCTCAGTGGCACACCCGCAAGGTAACGGTGAGGTGGAAAGAGCAAATAAGAGCATCGTCGAAGGCATAAAGAAAAGACTCTTGGAACATAGATCCGGTTGGGTGGACGAACTTCCACACGTCCTTTGGGCAAACAGAACGCTGAAGAAGACCAGTACGGGAGAAACCCCGTTCAGTCTCACTTATGGCACTGAAGCCATGATCCCAGTCGAAATCGGTTTACCCTCGCCGAGGGTCTTAATCCAACCAGAAGACAATGATGCGGAAAGACGGTTAGACCTTATGCTAGCCGAAGAGCGCAGAGACTTAGCCGCCGTGCGTGAAGAAAACTACAAACGACAAATGCAAAAATACTACAACACGCGGGTAAAACTCTGCAACTTCAAGGAAGGAGACTACATACTGCGTAACAACGAGGCTTCGAACCAACAACGCCCAGGAAAGTTGGCCCCGATTTGGGAAGGGCCATACATTATCAAAGAGGTTCTGGGAAAGGGCGCGTACCGGCTCGAAAGGCTCGATGGCACTCCCATCCCTAGAACATGGAATGGAGCTCAATTACGCAAATGTTATATGTAGATCAATTCCAACTTGTAAAGAAAAGGCCTAGAGCCACTTCTAATGGAAATGATTCTCCTTTCATGATGTATTGATAGCTTGTAACCTATGAACTTCCCTTACAGGAAGAAGTTGCGTGTGGAAGGCGGCAATACCCGCATAAACACAGCGCCAAAATGTTAAAGTTCTAAGGAAAACCTACACGCAGGTCAGATGTAGGTAAGTTTAGCCATCCTTGTAAGTGCAAGTGACGGTCTTACCCGCACAATCACATTCAAGGAAGCCAAACTTAACTTACCATCTACCACGTTAAAAGGTTAACTTATGAACACATAAAAAAGGATAAGAAAAACCTACACGCAGGTCAGATATAGGTCTAAAGTTAAAGCCATCCTTCTAAGTGCAAGTGACGGTTACACCCGCACAATCACGAAAGAGGGAGCAAAAACTTTAGTCCATTATCAACCACGTTCAAAGGTTTAACTTAATGCCTTAGAAATTTTGAAAAACCTACACGCAGGTCAGATAGAGGGTAAAGGTTAGCCATCCTACCAAGTGCAAGTGACGGTTTTACCCGCACAATCACGAAGGAGGAGGCGAAACTTTAACCCATCATCAACCACGTTCAAAGGTTCTTATTCTAAACACTTGGGAAATTGCTAATTTAAACTAAGTATGCAAGTCATAAGTTTATAAAGCAAAGAACCCAAGGAAGGAAATAACAATCTTATACGCAAAGAGATTAATATTTCATAATCATTTACAAGAATGGCTGGGTAACTACCCGCCTAAAAGAAATCTATACAAAGCTAAGTCTATCCTACCAGCGGGAAGGGATCTTCAGGATCAGGCTTCAGGGCCACCTCCGCTTGGGCCAGCACCATCAGAGCGCGGCTGCCCAAGGAAAGCCTTAAGGATGTTTAGCCCATCATCAGCAGCAGCAGCTTCATTCACCTTCTCCACCACTGGATGCGGGAAGGCAGCGTACTGGTCCACAGCTTGGTCATAAGCAGCTTCAGTGTTAACATTGAATAAAGGGAAGTTGGAGGGCGGAAAGCCTCTCTCAGCAAACCCTAGACCAAGCAGGAAGCCAGTCTTCTGCCCATCCTCATGAGAAGCGTTGAGGGCTGCGCTCATCGCATCGTCATAAGAGGTCTCTGAAAGGACCTGACGCACAACCTACAAAAGAATAAAGTTAGAACATTTTCTAATTACGAGCAGAAAGCGTAAAGAAAAAGAGGATACCTGAGGCAACGCTTCTCGAAGCAACCATTGGAGGGTAGCTTGACTTTCTTTACAAGCACGTTCGGCTCCGCTTTTATCAAGGTTGGCAAGTTGAACTTCCTTGGCGGCAGCTTCTTCGACGCTTTTGAGTTTCCTTTCAGTACGGTCAAGCACCCCCCTCTGGTCAAGGATCTCCTGCAGCTTCTTGGCATCTTCCATTGCCAAGGCGTCATGAGCATGCTGAAGAGCCTTTAATTTGCATTTAAGCTGCTCATTCTCTTCGCGAAGTGGCTCAGCAACAGCTTCAGCCTTGGCAGCCCTCTCAGTTGAGTTTCGCGCAGTCTCCTTGGCCAGCCGAAGCTGTTCATTCACAGCTTGGGCAGCCTTGGAGCGGGCCTCGAGTCGCGCCTGGACTTCAACCTCAAGGGCCTTGAATGCCTTCTCCTTCTCGGCTGCGGCAGCGGCCAACTGCCGGTTCTCCTCCCGAAGAGCCCGCGCTTCAGATATATCTTTGGCGCGAGCTGCTTTTAACTTGTCGTTTTCACGACAAAGCAGCTCGACGCGGGGCTGCGTTCGGGCCTGGAGAACCCGAAGCTCATTGGTTAGCCTACCCTCTTGGTAGCTAGCCATGGCTTCCCCCAACGCACCAGGAGGAGCAGCGTGGCGAGCCCAGTCCACGCACTCCACAGGGGTGCGAAGGGTTGTTCCTCGGCGTATGTTCCATCTTGGAACATACACTTCATTGGAATCCGACACTGCAAAAGAAACAAAGGCAGTTAGGAAAAGATGATAAAAATATGTAAAGGAAGAAGAACCCTACGTACCTGTAGGGTCAATAACAGGCCGATAGCCGCCAAACCCATCACCTGAACCTAAAGGAAATCCATCCAACAGGTCAGGCAGACGGGAAGGTGGCATAGATCGGCGGGAAGCCTGGCGCATACCTGAAGGTCCGGCCGTCGGTGCCGGTGGCGCAGGTATAGTGGCAGCCGCTGTGGTAGCCATGGTTGGCGCCACCTCCTCAGCAACAGTAACCGCCGGCTCCGTGAAAGATGCTGTAAAAATTGCACTCACGGCCGGCGGAGACACCTTCTCAGCTGGAACAGCCTCAGGAAGGCTGGAACCAGCGGAAGCAGGCGTAGACGCCTGGGTCGATGCCTCGGGAAGGTTGACCGAACCTACCGTCATTGGCGGGGGAATACTTGCTCCAACTCCACCCTGGAATGCGTCAACATCCACACCTACATAAGCAAAAGTGTTAGAAAAATTTATTTTAAACAACAAATCTAGACAAGAATTATGGGGGCACTTACGGGGTTTCTTGAGCTTGAACGCACGGACGAGCGGGGGCGAACCCGATGGAGCCGGCCTCTTGACACCGGTAACCGTCGTTGCCGCTGCCTCCTCGGAGGTGACACCTGCAGCCTCCGGAGCGGTGGTCTCTTCACCACCGGGCTTCCCCGCCACCTCTGCATTATCTGACTCCGAGTCAGATAGGACTACCGGGTCGGCCGTAGAGGCCACCTTCTCCTTGCCCTTCCCGACGGCAGCCTTTCTCTTCCGCACCAGTGGAGGACCTTCTGCGGATTCCTCAGAAGAAGAAATGTCATGAACTCCAGCAGCAGGCACAGCTTTGAGAGGTTCAGGGTAGAAGATAGGCTTACCTGGCCGTCGGTGGCTCAGGATCTCTTGGCCTGGCGGGTAAACCTCCACGAACCGACCCGCAGTCTGCTCGAGGATGGGCAACTCGTTCTCGTCCAGAGCACGAGTACCCATCCGCGCAGGACCATCTTCCTCCCGCGGATTCAGGAGCGACTGAAGATCGTTACCCTCTGAAATCAACAAGAAAGTTAGAAAAAATCGTAGTCAGCAAAAAAGAAACAAGACATACCATAAGGGGTAGAGTTCGAACCATATTCAAGGACGATCGGAACCTTATCCGCATTCGCCGCCTTCCACACCCGGCTCATCCCCAGCATCACCATCGCCGACTCCGGAAAACGGAAAACCGGGGACTGGACCCGGGAAATCTTCGAAAACCATTCCGCCTCCTCGTAGTTAAGGGCGGGAAGGTTCGGAAGCGCCTGGCCATTCTTAAACTTCATGGCGATGGGGACGGCGCGAGCGGATATGAAGAAGAACTCTCTTCTCCATGAGCGAAGACTCCGCTCGGTGGTACAAATCTTTAAACCCTTTATACGGGTTGTAAGAGTGTACCACCCCTGGATGCACCTCCAAGTGTAGAAGGTCATCAGACGGTCAACAAAGGGCTCAAGGCCCAGTATCCGGCACACCCACTCAAAGTGCCGGACCTTGGCAATGGCCATGGGGTGCACCTCTGTCAGGTGCACACCGTGCCTCTCCAGGACACGGTACACAAACTTTGTCAACGGAAACCTAAGGTTTCCGTAGACAAAGAATGCAGCATAAACCCCGATCTTGCCACTAGGGGCATCGTACACAGTATGGTGGGGTTCAGGAAACTCAGGCTCGAGAGACTCGAGCATGAACTTCCTGACGATATACTGGTACAGATCGATAGGAAGAGAACACTGGCACTCGCCAGCAGTCTTCTGATCATCAGTATCATGAGAAGACATGGTGGAAAGAAGAAAGTGATTTCGGGAAAATGCTTGCCTGAAAAGGGGAGTATTTGCCGGAAATCACTAAGAAGAAGAAGAAAGGTGAAAGTGTGAATTACAGATAACTCTCTCCCCCTTTATATAGTAATCGCAATTAATGCGGTGAATTTAATGCGGAGGAGAGAGAAATCAAAGGTGCAATGAAACTATGACACGTGGCAAAAAGCAGGCTGGCAACAGCTGTTGAAAGGACGTGTGCCAGTAATTTCGCGGCCACGCGCCTGAAAAATCACGCCCACGCGCCTGAAAAAACGACTGGAATGACCATGTTCTGTCACGTCACCATAACTTCCTGCACGTCCTGGCACAGTCAGAAGAAACTGTCGCACGACGTTTCAGAGGTTTGGACTGTTCTTATCTTTTCACCAACTCTTCGAATTTCAAAATTCAAAATTCGAAAATATTAAAAAGTAAGCGGGAAAATATCCCTTACCCCTTGGCAAACAAGTAACCGTAAGACGGCTGCGGGTACAGTGTTAAGGCAAAACCCTTCACATACCTAGCACCCGCAGGGAATTGAAGCCAAGGAAAACTTGGCAAACAAGTAACCGTAAGACGGCTGCGGGTACAGTGTTAAGGCAAAACCCTTCACATACCTAGCACCCGCAGGGAATTGAAGCCAAGAAAACCTTGGTAAACAAGTAACCGTAAGACGGCTGCGGGTACAGTGTTAAGGCAGAACCCTTCACATACCTAGCACCCGCAGGGAATTGAAGCCAAGTACCCCGGCAACCAAGTAACTATAAGACGGGTGCGGGTACAGTGTAAAGGCAAAACCCTTCACATACCTAGCACCCGCAGGGAATTGACGCCAGGAATACCTTGGAAGTAAAGTAACCGTAAGACGAGCGCAGGTACAGTGTTAAGGCAAAACCCTTCACATACCTAGCGCTCCGCTGGGAATTGAAACCAAGAAGGATCTTCTGGGCAATGCTTGCGGAAACGGAAGTAACATCCCCGCATAGCGGGAACGTCGAGAACTACGTTGTTTGAAGCTCCAAGATGGAATTGGTGGTCTTAACATAATTGATCACTATGTTCAAAACTACCAAAACCTCATGGAAAATACATACAACTGGGACTCAACGCTCCTGACTTGCGAGGAGGTTACAGACCTACCCGCATCATACCCAGAGACCAAGCAGGAAACTCGGGCATTTCTGCAAGTGACAAGGACTTCCCATGGAAAACCTTACAAAACCCTTTTCAAAACCCTTTGCTTAAGTCCAAAAGTTCACCTCACTTTATTAAACACGCATGAGAAGAACATTGGACTGGGGGGACTTGAAGAGGTAGGTCCCAGCAGAGACCGGTTGGTCCCGCAAGACTCACCTTGAACAGGGTTGTCTGCGCAAAGACCATCTGCTCCCGCAGGACCCACCATGCTCATAGAATCTTACGCGCAGTACGCAAGCTGTACACGCAGGGAAAGCCTCCCAATGGTGAAGTACCCCGCCTGTTCCCGCAGTTGCGGATACAAGCCATCAGGGAAGGCTACCCGCAGACAGCAAGGCTACACGTACAAGATTAGCTACTTCAGCAGTCACGTGAAGGCATGAGCAAGGCGGGAACAATCCCGCCCAAATGAGCCAGTCTGATTCTGAAAGATCTTTTGTACCATACCTACCAAGGTATGGATAGGACAGACGATCTGACCAGAACAGCCCATGGGCCAATCACAGGGTGACAGCTCACCGACAACAGTGCGAGGAGGAGCACCCTCTAGTACTGTTTGTCACTATTAGCCGCTGCCTACTCACCAACTCTCACTGTGGAGCAGGCGCAGCCTACAGTTGGTGGAATAGTATTACTGTTGGCCGTAACCTATTCACCAACCAGCATGGCCTGCGTACAATCCACAGTCAGTAGGACGTGCATGGTCTACAGTTGGTGGAATAGTGCAGCCGACTTTATTACTGTTGGCTGTAACCTACCCACCAACCAGTATGGCCTGTGCGTAATCCACTGTTGGTTGAACAGGAATACTATTCAGCCGGCTGTACCTTCTAGAAAACCTACCTTCGGCTATAAATACTCCAATATCTTGGAATGGTAAGATCATCTACTATCTCGTATAACTTACTTAATAACTGCTCTTATAGTATTCATATACTTTTATCTTCAAAGAGCAATATAGACTGATTCTCACGCCGGAGGGTGGTCACAAGGAGGAACCCCCCCTTCTCAGTGACGAGCTTACGGTGTCTGTTTTGCAGGTTCCCGGAAGTACA
Source organism: Bidens hawaiensis (assembly GCF_021521415.1). NCBI lineage: Eukaryota > Viridiplantae > Streptophyta > Magnoliopsida > Asterales > Asteraceae > Bidens > Bidens hawaiensis. The sequence goes on from NW_027491016.1 coordinate 3,265,576, forward strand.
ACCTACTCTGCCGGACCTAACCTTCGTGGGAAACATTATCTAGCCCCCAGATTACCCATAATCTGCCCGGGGTCACTTAGTGTTTCTTCATATATTAGTCATTTGATGTACTTTAAACTATATAGGAGTGACTCAAAACTTTTCATGAACACATTGAAGAAGATTGAGATTCCTTTTGATGATGGAGCTTGATTAAATAAATTTCATTTTCATTCCTGGTCAATCAAACATGATTTTTAGTAAATATTTTACAATTTTAATTTCATCTGATAATTATTTGAACCAATTAACGAGTCATAAATGTTTTCTTTCACTTGGTATAGCTCAAAGTGAAGTGTGCGTGTTTACTTAGGCCCCGGGGTATACCTTAACGCCCAGAGCGTTAAAGCTAAGTTTGTAAGGTTAATGAGTGGCATATATACCACTCCCTTCATGGGTTAAGGGGCGTAAATGTAAGATGGGCTAAACTATTAATGGACCTTAAAATCTTCTACACGCACAACCACAACAATTTAAGAATCAATCTTACATTAAATAAAAAGATATAATGGGGAGTTAAACAATTTTCTTAGGTGAGGTGGAGTGAAATGAGGTAAATTAGGTGATATGATGCCTACGTAAGTTAAGAAGCTTGAATGCATACCCCATGGCCTTATGGTTTGAAGGGTCACATACTCACATGTACAACTTAAGACTTGTAATATATGAGCATATTAAGCTAGATTTATAAATGAAAAAAAAAAAGTATCACATCATAGATATACGTTTTCTTTTAAAGGGTACTGCTATTGATACACCGCCCCTTTTACCAAGCCTTTGTCATATCATACAGGCTATGACAATTAATCATACGGGTATTATCCTTATACAAGAATCATGATAGAAATTTTATCATATCAAGCAAATACATGCAACATGACAAAATTTGTTATGTACCCAAAGTTCAAATTTACCATGCATGAGTTTGAGTGGATACGAAATCATGAAAATATGTCTTTTCAATATGATGCACCAATAATTTTGCACGGATGGGTATAATACTGTTGTGACAGCGAGCAGCTGAGAAAACGCTTTGAGATTCTGATTGTTTTTAACCTCTTCATGTTATAATGTTCATGTGTCCCATTGTCTCTCTTATAAACAGCCACCAGTTGTACCATCAAAACCCTAAATCAGCATAGGAACAAAACATGTTTTGTAGCCTTTCACACAATGAAGGCTTCATATTGGCTTATCCTACTTGCCATGCACAGGTATAGCTACTTGTTAATTTTGAATAGTTTTATTTGATTTGGGTATCTTTCTTAGGCAATGGCCGCTAATCTTTGATATCGTAATATTTGGAAACGATAGGAATTACTTAACCACGACATGATAGGAATTAATTACGTAACCATGTGACTAAGTGCATATATTATGCATGTTTAATTATGTGATTATGCACATACGTGCTATTTGTGTGTTTGGATACATTTGCATGAGTTTGGTTCTGTTAATGAATTTGCACAAGTATATTCGTCACGGCAAGGTTACGTTGATAAAGTTATATAAGAAGGTTGTTGAATTTGTTTCGGTAGCATGCTCATGTAAAGGAGTCTATGTGAATGAGTCGGACAAGCGAACTTGCATAAGTTTTATGTGATCCAGCCGCGTGGATGGGAGTCATGGTTTGTGATTGGTGTTAGGTCTAGGAAGTGATTATGATTTTGAGAGTATATGGACTATTGAGAATAGGTTGTAGAATGTTAGTGCTATAACTAGACCAACGACTGAAACATGATAGTCTCTCATGTCCTGACACGATTATGGACCATAACGTGCAACGTTTGCAATATTGCTATCATGTGTAGAATAGCCATGGGGCATGCCAAATGATCATAAATAACCACCGGCAATGGCATAGCAGTAAAGGTGTATGATGCTCACCTATGGGTGTTAGGTTCGAACCTCACTTGAAGCGTGAAATATATTTAGGTTGAAGTTATGATAGTATTAGGAAAGTTAAAGAAAGAGATATTAGATTTTAATAATCCAAACTTTGTTTCATAGGTCGGCGTAAAACCAAACTTTAAAATTGTATCATAACAGTACCAAGTTTCGACCTATTGGCCGCCAACGAGCTTTTCATTAACGGGGTTAGATTCCGTTAGTTTGATTATGTGGATGATGGCGTGTACGATGATGTGACAAAAATAGGGATATGGACCGCTTATGTGGTAAAAAATTGTTTTTAAATTAATTAAAATTTTCTAACCAAAATAAATGAACGAACCACTTTTTTTAACAAAAATAAACGAATTGAACCACCACCGCCGCCGCCACCACCTTTCTGACATGAACCATTTTCGACGCGAAATGCATTCTGATCCAAACTAAATATTAGTGGTGTTTTAGTCGTTTTAGATGAAAAACGCGAAACCACTTTCGGTTCGTTGATTTCTGTTTAAAAAAAGTGGTCTGTTTGTCGATGGTTGTCCTTTCGCAAACTTAAGAACAAAAAACATCCTTTATGCTTTAAAACTCTATCATGTTATGTCCTTTGGCACTAACCCAGTTAAATTTTTTTGTTAAATCTAGTCATGTGCCTTGCACATGAGGGTAGGTTTGTAATTTTATAAATAAGTTACTAATAAAAACTAAAAAATTAAAAACATATAAAATACTCACCCACCCACTCTCTCTCTCTCTCTCTCTCTCTCTCTCTCTCTCTCTATATATATATATATATATATATATATATCTCAACCTCCATCTCCAACCAAATAACCACCACCACCACCTGCCGTGACCACCCACCCCAAACCCCCTCTCCTCACCGACACCGTCGTCACCACCACCACTACGGCTGTCACCCCAAACCCCCTCTCCTCCATCTCCATCTCCATCTCCAACCAAATAACCACCACCACCACCTGCCGTGACCACCCACCCCAAACTCCCTCTCCTCACTAACACCGTTGTCACCACCACCAGTACGGCTGTCACCGTCGACACCGTTGAATGTCTAAAATTGGGATGATATGTGAGGGTTAGGGTTTATAATTTGGGGGTTATGGTTAGGGTTAGGGTTTGTGCCGTCACAGGATGTGGGGCTGCCGGAATCTTCGTCGTAGTCAAATTCCGGTAGGCAGAAGTCCAACGGCGGCGGCAGCGGCGGCGGTGGTGATTGAGGTTTTTTTTTGACAATTTCAGGTGAGATCCAGATGGGATTCGGTTGGGCGGAGATGATGGTGGTGGTAGTTGCGGGAAGTTGGGGCGGGGGAATTGTGATTTTCTGAGGTTGGGGCTGGGGAGTATTGGTTGCGGAGATTGTGATTTCCGGAGAGGTTTTAGGTCGGGGTTGGGTTATTTAGTAGTGGTGGCAACCCGACGGTGGTAGTGGTGGCAACCCGACGGTGGTGGTGATGATGGTCACAAAGTGATGATGTTGCAGATGATGTTGTAGTCTTGAAAGAGGTAGAAAAGAAAGAGTAGAGAGAGAGAGAGAGAATGACGGATGAATAGAATAAAAAGAGAGAGGGAGATTTATTTTGTAATATCATTTAATTTTTAATTTTTAGTAAAAAGACTTAATTACCCTCATGTGCAAGGCACTTGACCGGATTTAACGAAAAAATTTAACTGGGTTAGTGCCAAAGGACATAACTTGATAGAGTTTTAAAGCATAAAGGATGTTTTTTTGTCATTAAGTTTGCGAAAGGACAACCATTGAAAAACCATGCAAACATAAAGGACTATTTTTGATGTTTTGTCTGTTTTTAAAGTGGTTTGTTTCGTTTATTTTTGTTAAAAAATGGTGTTGTTCATTGATTTTTGTTAACAAGAAGTGGTTCGGTTCATTTATTTTTGATAAAAAAGTAGTTCGGTTAGTTTTTTTTTTAATTTTTTTGTTTGTTAAAAAATGGCTCGGTTTGTTTATATTGGTTAGAAAATTTTAATTTTAATTTTAATTAAAAAATAATTTTTATCACATAAGTAGTCTTGGTCATTATTTTTCTCACATTAATCGTGTAGTACACGTCATCATCCACATCATCAAAAACCATCGAAATTAACCTTATTAGTGAAAAGCTCGTTGACGGCCAATATGTCGAAACTTGAGACTTTTATTATCATAAGAAAAACATATTTAAAGTTTGACTTAACACCAAATAATCAGACAAAATTTAGATTATCCTAAGAAAAACATATTTAAAGTTTGACTTAACACCAAATAATCTGACAAAATTTAGATTATCCTAAGAAAAGCATATGAGCATCATAGTTTGACAGAATTACAGAAATTGTCTTTTATCTTTCACCTAAATTTCTCTCGTTGTCCCTGATCTTCAAAATTGATCTTTTTTGTCATTTACGTTTCAAAATCCTTCAGCGTTTGTCCTTTTTGCCTAACCCAGTTAAAAATCCTTGTTAAGTCAGGTCATGTGTCTTGCACATAAGGGCAAATTAGTCATTTTACCTATTAAATTAAAAAAATATTTTAATAAATAAAGAAAAACAATAAAAAACTAAAAATATATATTTAATTAATTCTTTTTCTCTCCTTCTTCGTCTTCTTCCTCCTCTTCCTCTACCAATCTCCGGCAGCCACCACCGCCACCGTCCCCACCAGCCCCCACCTATTACCACCACACCTTCACTGTCGTTCAGCATCACACCCACCAAACTTCCCGCTCCAAATCCACCCACCCACCGGAAACCACCACCGCCATCATCCCTCCCTGTCGGAGTTGGCCATTAAATCCGGCCACACTTCACAAATGGGCCCGCTAGAAAGAACCCATGGGCTAGCCCGACCTCAATGCCACGAAGCAAGGGGTTTACAGCAGTCCTGTATCCGGGAAGGTTTGAGAGGCACCATGCGATTAACGGGCTTGACGTCACTGGAGTCTCGAGGCTTCCAATGAATGGGTCGCCATTGATGGGCTGGATCATGTGCAACTCCGACAGCGGCGGCGATGGTGGTAGAATTGCGGCCGAATTTAATGGTGGAGACGGGGAGTTTGGTGGAGCATCTTCTAAGCATCTGCTCCAAAATCTTTAAACAAATAGCATCATCATCCACAACAAGAACCCTAAACCCAACCGGAAACTGATCCAGTACACCCGTTTCACCTTTACACCCCAGCGACCCGGAACCGGACCCGGATCCGAAACTACCCCCTGTAGTCATACTTGAACCCACAAGCAACAAAATTCAAAATTGAGCAAGACCCATTTCATTAAGCAGCAATTGGATTAAAACCTAGAAAGCTTTTAGCAGATCTTGGAGTAATTAGTGGAAGTGAAGATGTAATGATTGGGAAATTGGGGTGTTTGTTTATTGTGGGAAATTGGCTGTTATCAATTGGGAGAATTGAAGGTTGGGATTTGGAGACGGGAAGTTTGGTGGGTGTGATGTTGAACGACAGTGAAGGTGGGGTGGTGATAGGTGGGGGCTGGTGGGGACGGTGGCTGTCGGAGATTGGTAGAGGAGGAGGAGGAGGAGGAGGAGGAGGAGGAGGAGGAAGAGGAAGATGAAGAAGGAGAGAAAAATAATTAATTAAATATATATTTTTAGTTTTTTTATTATTTTTCTTTATTTATTAAAACATTTTTTTAATTTAATATATAAAATGACTAATTTGCCCTTATGTGACCTGACTTAACAAGAATTTTTAATTAGGTTAGATGAAAAGGACAAACGCTGAGGACAAAAAAATCAATTTTAAATATCAAGAGCAACGAATGAAATTTGAGTGAAAGATAAAGTTTAGAAATTCTGTCTCATAGTTTTGAATCACAAACTCAACCGACACATGGGAACAAAAGACAAGTAGAAACGGGTGGGACGAGCTCCATATTGACTTTGTCATCTTATTCATAAACCATCACGTGACACGACCCGTATTCCTACCATCTTACCCAAAAGTCAGATTTGAAAGGAGAAAAAAACATTTGTATAAAAGTTAAAAGTCAGAGACAAATAGTAAATATAACTGTGCAAATCGGTTTTTTGCCATATTTGCACAGTAAGGTAATGAAAATCCACGAGCCATGTTTTCTTTGACACAAAACAGATAGTAAACTTGTTTCTGTTTTTTATTGAATTTTTTTCACGAACTTGTTTCCGTCTTTTTTTAGCAAGTGAAGAGGTATGTACCCGCCTCAACAACGAGTGAGGCGGGTCAACCCACAAGATATGGACAAGAGGCTTGAAATCAAGACATTATGAAGGCACAAAGCCAAAACCTACAGCCGACCCAGCAAACAGATGATCTTTGAGCAAGTCATCGCGAGTGCGGGCCTCCTGAAACCTCCTTTCAGCTGGAGGCACAGAATGAGCCCAGAAGTCCTCACACACACCCATGGACTGAAATGAGCTGTCCTCAGTAATGTTCCATCTCGGGCGGTAGATGTGATCGGCTTCCTGCAAACACAAAGTAATGATCTAAGTCATCAAAACACTAATATGGAAGTCCGCGGAGCGGAGCAAAAACGAACCTATACCTGCGGGGATGAAGCAGAAAAGTCAGCGCCAGCCCCACGAGAAGGCTGCGCCGGAAAATCTCGTGGCGCTGCAGGGCTGGCGCGGCCGCCGTCGGAGTCTTCAACTTCAAACTCCTCATCCTTCTCTGAAACAGGCCTTTTCTCCTGCGACCTAGAACCAAAATCAGTCTCGCGAGCAGGGCTGTGCGCAGGAGGAGGTGAGGGAGGTCTCGACGCCGCCAGGTCGGCGCGTAAAACGGCCTCCTGCTCCTTAGTAATCCCGATGAGGGGAGATTCAGCGCTTGCAGGAGCAGGAGCAGAACCAACGGCGCTGGCACCGGCGCCAGGAGTGCCGCCAGCAGCTTGTACGCCAGCTATGACTCCTATGAAAAAATCAACAAAAAGAAATGGTTCATGACTTGATCTAAAAGAAAGTCAGAAAATAAAAGCGCAATACGTACCTTGGCACAATTCCGTTCGCGAGGCAAACAACGCCATGAAGTCCATTCTACCCTTTTTCGAGGGTAAAACAGGGGACTTCGAAGCGACCTCCGGCGCAGCCTCGGCATCTTGTTGCGCTTGAGGTTGATCCACCAAGGTCGCCGGCTCTACAAACATTTGAGTGAGCAAAGATTCATTAGTAATTCTATCAGAATCGCGCTCATAGAACCATAAAAGATAACCAAAGGATAAGCAAAGTATACCTGTCGAAGGCGCAACGCCGGTTCCCTTTTCCACCGCGCGAAGGGAGGAGGTAGTGGCACCATACCTCGTGTGGACAGGAGGTCTGCCCACTTTTTGAGGCAGGGAAGACAAGGAAAACTTGGTGGTTAACACCTGGGTCTTCTCAAGTCCCTTCGCCTGAGTAGGAGGATCCTGAACAACAGGGGCATCATCTTTCTTCTGCTTCTTACTGGCCCCTGCGCCAGTTTTCCCTTTAGCTTTACGCTTTAGTTGGGGCGCCTCCTCTTCCTCCTCCTCTTCCGCGAGCTCCAGCTCATAGTTCTCAAGCGCGTCTACAATACACGCAACAGAAGTGTTAGCAAAATTTGGTATTATAAAGGCAAATGTATAAGTACAAAGGCTTACCAGGCGCATCGCTGTCAAAGAGAAATCCCAGATCAACAGGGAGGAACATGTCATCGAAGCGATCGGGGAAGCCAACCTCCCCAGCGCCCAGCGCGACGGAGCCACCCTCCATATGCTCATCATAGGCGGCGTGGACATACTCCTTGCTGACTGCACAAAACAAGTCAAATGATATCAGCAAAAAGAATTATATTCGCGCAGAAGTAATGCAATGAGATTAACTTACACAAGCCGTCAACTTGGATAACGGGCTCAGTCGCGCTGTCAGCCCACCTACTGCTCATACCAACCCCCACCAGCGCCTCCTCGCAAATTTTCTTGGCGGGGGATGGTTCAGCAGTCAACTTTTTCACCCAGGCGCCAGTTGGGTTCTTGAAGACGCCCACATCCGCAGGCGCAGAAGAGATCGCGCGCATGGTCATGCGGATGGGGATCACACCAGCCCTGATATAAAAAAACCTCTCAGACCAGTCATGAAGGCTCTTGAATGAAACAGTGCAGCACTTGACCTTCTGACTGCGAGGAATAAATGAGAACCAAGAATCTTGGATCTTGGGCTTATAAAAAAATTGAAAGCGCCGAGGGGTGGGCTCCTCGCGCTGAGATTTGCACATGAACTCAAAATGAGTCATGCGCACGAGTCCAAACGGATGGACTTGGGATATATGAATCCCATAAAACCTAAGCACCGCACCCACAAACCTTGTCATCGGGAGACGAAGGTTGCAGTGGGTGAAAAAATGGCAGTAAAGGGATATATAGCCGGTAGGCGGGTCCGCCGCCGTTTGCCCGGCCGCCGGCAACATGCAGCCATACTCAGGGAGAAAACCCTGAGTATCGATAAGGCTGTCAAAATCGGCCTGCCTCAGTTTGCAGGGGATCTCGTCCCACTTCTTCACTGCTTTGGTCCTCCCTACCTCCTCCGATGAGGCCTCAGCAGCCCTTTTCCCCTTGCCGGTCTTCTTCAATGTGGACATTACTAACGATTTAACACGGCGATGGATAGGGGAGATTGTGTTGTCTGAGCTATCAGATATACAACTGTGAAGACGGACAAAGGATGCTTCTGAAGAACAAAGATCTGGAAGTAGAACAAAGGCAATCGGAATAGTATGAAAGGAAAAAGCTCTGAATAAACAAGAAGATGAAGGATAAAAAACTCAAAGGGGCTGGCTTTTATAGGCCCAGGAGAGAGAAAAATTGGTGCTGATCAAACTTCACGCGCCCCCACTCGCAGCTGTAAGCCAACGCGAGCGCGACACGTGTCCCTGACACTGTTTGAGGGGACACGAAAAGAAACTATACAGGAGCTGCCGGAATTCACGCGCCACCACTCGCAGGTACGGACCAACGCGAGCGCGACACGTGTCCCTGACACTATGTGAGGGGACACGAAAGGCAACTGTAGCACCTCGAGCACACGAAAGGTCTGACACGTCTCCATCGCTGACGCATGTCAGCAACAACCAACCACGTACAGGGACGATTCGTTTTCAACCAAAATGATAGAATTTCGCGCAACGATGAATAATAAGAAGAAACAGACAAACCCCTACTAAAAGAGCAAACTGTTAAGTCTAATATCTATCTTGCCTTGCTCGCGCGAGACAAGACACACATTAGACTGGGGGGGCTTGAAGAGGTATGTACCCGCCTCAACAACGAGCGAGGCGGGTCAACCCACAAGATATGGACAAGTGGCTTGAAATCAAGACATTATGAAGGCACAAAGCCAAAACATACGCGCATGGCGCATATCACATATGCTCACGCATATCACATATGCTCATGTATCACATGCTCAGGCATCATATGCTCAGGCACCACAGATGCTCAGGCATCGCATATGCTCACGCATCACATATGCTCACGCATATCACATATGCGCGTGGCACATCCGCGCGTGGCGCATATCACATGCTCGTGCATATCACATCTGCGCATGAAACATCTGCGCGTGAGAATAAAGAGAAGACCTCGCGCATCCTCAGGATAGGCGCGTATCACACATGCACATAATCAACCTCGTCCTTATCCAAATCAGGATTAGGGCAACCTTGATTGTGCACGTCAGACAACCTTCCAGAAGGTATCTTTTTAAGGAATAAGAATATGCTGATGTTGACAGCTGCCAATGAAAGGTGGACAACTCAGCAAAACCCATGTGCTACCACGTGATTATAACCAATGAAAAAGCACCAGGTGTCCCAAGGACACGTGGCGCAAAGCAATTGGAAGAGGCCAACAAGGCCCTAATTGGGTCTGAGCCCAATCATGGGAAACCCTAGCACTATAAATACCACATCAACTCCACAAGGAGAGACATCCAAAAACATCCAATTACATCCAATTACGGAGTATTCAACTACATTAAGCAATACACTCCAAATTCCTTACTCTCATATTATTATCTTCTCCTACAAACACTTATTCTCACACCGGAGGGTTACCCCAAAGAGGACCCCTCTGTCCCTTTCTGAGGGGTAAGTTTACGGTGCTGTTCATTTTGTAGGTGGAAGAACCCAGATCCCAGTGAACCATCGGTGGAATAGCATAATCACACCCGAGGAAAGTAGATCGTCTACCAGTGAGTCGATCCACGTTTCTTCAGCAAGCATTTTTTGTTTATTTTACTTGTATTACTCATGAAATTTGAACGTTCATCAATTAAAAAGAATAGGCTAGCTTTATCTAAACATGTTAACAACACTGGCATTTGGAGTATGAGTACTCTTTAAAAACAGTGAACCGCAAAGGTCTTTTTTTTCTTAAAAAACAAATGCAATGTTTGTTTTCCGTCAACCACGTTTAATTTAATGCAACATTTTGCTTTTGTAAAGAATAATATAATTTAAATAGGTTTTCTAATTATTTTGAAAGTAATTGCACAAAAGGACAGTGGTTAAGTTGAACGAACATAACAACTACTGTATCGGAATCCCTTTATTAAAGGAAAAAAAAAGATTTTTACGGATCCATATATAAAAGATTTTTAAAGTTTTATATGTAATAAAATATAAATTTGTTAGTATTATTATTATTATTGTTATTTGTGCTTGAATTAAACGCTACATTTTACTCAACATTATGCTATATTACCTAGCATCGTGTTGTACTTTGTGATCCATTATGTATTTCTACCCAACACATATAGCCTTATATCATATACAATTGTCAATTCTCAAAAAAAAAAAAAGTCAAGATAGTGAATATTGTTTAAGACATCAAGACACAAGAATTTTTATGATTTATGTTGTAACCAGTTTTTTTACCCGGCGCAATACGCTGTGACAGCTGGCAAATCACCAACGTTCAAATCCAAACGTCAGTCTAACCGAGCGTCACTACGGTGGGTCGACACGAATTTGATCGGTATCGGATGCGTTCGTTACTGTATACTCATTGGTAAAATTTGAGCTTTAAAACAAAAAAAAAATTAATTCATCAAATTAATATAAAAAAACAAAATATTTGAAACGATGTTTATTTGGTCGGCAAACCCCGACGCTTCCCAAGTGTTGTCGGTCTCGGGCATTGAGGCAATAACTCGACACAAATTTGTTCGGTTTTGATTACGTGTGTTATAGTACCGGAACTAAAAAAACCAAAAAAAAAAATGGAGGTGGACCAATGGCCAATTTGGGGGGTGGGGAGGTCGGTCGGTAAACTTGATCAGCTTTGGTAAAACCCGAGCGTTATCGATCACGGACATTGAGACGGCGAGTCTGCGGTTTCTGTAAGGTTTGTTATGCTACCAGAACTAAAACAAAAATATTACGTTTGATCGGTTTCCTTTACGTTCGTCATAAGAATCGAATAAATAACAAAAACAAAAAACAAAATCACGGACCAATATGATGCTGCCAAGTGTCTCTGTAACGTACTTGCAACACTAAAATTCATAATTATATATATTAGTAATAGTAATTTGTTTGGCTTGTGTGTGTGCACGCTGCCTACTGATGGTGGGGCTTTCCTGGGCTTTCCTTTTAAAATTTGCAAAATAAAAGCATAAAGGATTAGTTATATTTATTTACTGAAACCAAGATATGAAAACAACAGGAAACTGACGAAGGAAAAATTGACTTTCGTCTTGTTGAATAGCTTGTTTATTTGGAAGCAATAAACGATTCCCAATGCACGTCTTAATTCACCGTTTCGACCACGCCATGTACCATGCATTTTGCCATCCCACATTTATATCCTGGAGTGGAATATTTTGTGAGGATCGTATAAAACATTTATAGTGAGAGCACATGTATCTATTAAACTACCTAATAAAGTACAGTTTTAGATGTATAATTGTAAAGATTTGAATGCATCATTATAATCATATATACATATAGAGGTGTGATTTCTTTTTAGAACTCATATGAGTTTTAAAAACTTTAACTACATCATCATACATTTAAAATAATAAAGGGCAATTTAGTTATTGATATTTTTACCTCTTTCTATAAAACATAAAATATTATTTCTTCTCTCTCCACTGGTCTTGTAAGTCATCTTATCTAACTAAAAATTAAAAGTAGTTTATTAGGGAATATGAGTGTTTTATAATATGGAGGTAATTGTTTTATGTATTTCCTTTTTTATTTTGTGCTTTTTATTTGACTTGTCTATGAATTTACTGGATAAAAAATTATTGGGTTTTAATTTCAAACATGAAACCATAAATTAAAGAAGTGGGATTTGTAAGTTTTAGAAAAATATTCACACACTTTATTTCTTTTTTCTTTTTTTAATTTTGTAAATTAGTTAAAACCAACAAAATACTTCAAAGTTGTGATTCAATAAATATATTTTTTTTATAAAACAAGTAGTTAACTTTTACGGTTTCTATAATGGGAGATATGGGTTTAAATCCTATAGTGAAAAAAAAAATTAGTCGTTAAAAAAAAAGATAATTATTAATGTTCTCTGTATTTATAGTGGTTTTGAACATAAGACTACAATTTTTTTTGGTTTAAAATATGGATATCAAATTATGAAGTTCATTTTAATCTTAAACAAGATAAAACGTTCAAATAAAAAAATGAGATTAATTTTTTTTAGTGGCTGTAAATTTTATTCTAAAAGAGACTGGCAAAACGATGTCAAATTTTATTCAAAATGAGGTTAATAATTTACTCTTTCAAATTGTAGTTTTTTTAAATAGATATAGTAATTTAATCTAATTTGAAAATCAGATCCTTTAAATTCTAGTTCAATTTAGTTCTTTTTTTATTTCTTTTATTCTAATTTGATTGAAACTTTGATATATTATTATGGTTATTTCAATTTTTTCTTAATTCACATTTTTTTTTGTGGTGGTATCGTTTTGTCCAAAAACATGCCAAAGTTTGAAATTAAACTACGGAGGAGGTGTATTTTGTGTAATCTATTAAATCCATGTGTTTTGTTGTGTACTTTTTGAATTTTATGTACCTTGTGTATTATATGCAATTGCTAATCTATGTATTTGGTGTATTTCGTGGTTGGAAATTAATGTAATTTAGATAGTGTAATTGGTTTAGATGCAATTAGAGTAATTTGTGTAATTGGTTTAGATGCAATTAGAGTAATTTGTGTAATTGGTTTAGATGTAATTTGGGTAATATACATATGGTATTTGCGTATTGTGTAGTAATTTCGGGTAACTTGTGTACTTGAGGTAATTTTTGTAATTTGTACGGTTTCTGTAATAAAATTAATTTATGTAATTTGGATTAGATTATGGGCTTTATTATTTAAAAATATGGTCAAAAGATAAATAAAATATTAAATTAAAAAAAAAATGATGATAGATATTTTGTCTTTTTGTTGTAAGTGTTTTTACCTTTTTACTCTTTTATCATTAAATATTATTTCATTCTCTCTCATCTCTTAATATTAAATTTTAAATTAATTACAACCACAAAAAACCAATCATTTAATTAAATGTGTGGTTATAATTGAGTTTTTAAAGTTCTTAAAACTCAAACAAGTTCTCAAAATATCCGTTCCCTATATATATATAGGTCATTCATTAGTTAGCCTCAGACAACTTGAGTGTACTATTTTGCGTTATATACAGGAGTTGTAATTGTTTTAGCTCACTATTGTACCTAGTTTGACCGTACTGCACTAATCTAGCAGTTTAAACACGTACATTGTTATAACTGGGTTTGTGTGAGGATTGTAGGAAAAATTTATAGTTAGAGCAGACGTGTCTGTTAAGCTAAATATTGGTTTAGATACATAGTTGTAACAATTTGAACATATCACTATAGATCGTTCATGTGTTTGGCTCGAACAACTTAAGCATTCCATATGAGTTGTTGCAACTGTTTTAGCTCACGGTCATAGTTTAGATGTACCGCTGTAATCTGACAACTTAAAACACAGTGTTATAACTGGTTTGGTGTTTAGATGCACCTTTGTAATCAGCAATTAAGAATATCACTTAAAAATGGTCACTTTTGAATTATATATATACATGTGTTAATATATTTAGTCTTAGTCTTCACTGCACGCCAATTCACATCCCACTTTGCACGTCATCTATTTCTTTTTACATAACATTCGTAACACACATTTAATGCACAAGACACATATCAAAGCATCATTAATTTCCTCTTTCAAACTAGGAGTTCTAAAATAAAATATAAATAATATAAGTTATTACATTGTCATTATAAATGTTATATCTTATATATACTCTTTTGATGCTCTCAAAACCGTTGAGAGACGGACATGTGGTGGTGTCTGATATGCGGAGATACAATCGAGATAAGACCTCCAAGTGGTGGCTTCATCTTTGATCTATAAATCATTTCATCATACGGCCGTCTATAAAATCTCAAAAATGGAATAAAAGATTCCCTACACTTGTCAGCTTTGCTTAAGTGACATTCCTTTTTAGAAAACAAGGCTGGTGAGTGTAGGAATGATGGTTTAGGGGTTTTTGGGTGGTTTACACCCGAGTGGTCCATGACTTGGCTTTTTTGTGGTAACGGGGTTGTTGGGAAGAAGCTTTTTCTCATAGTGTTCATGTTTCTTGTGGTTGGTGATGCAAATGAGTAGGATCGAGCATTGATAGGCGAGATAAGAGCAGACCCTGGTACATTTATAGACGTGGGACCCACTTTGAAGGACGAGTTGTCAGACAAAGTCAGATACCATGGTTTAAGTGTGTCCATATGAGGGGAGATAGTGAACGCAAACCGTGAAGAAGAGCATGCACCAACTTTAGGCTTCGTTGAACCAGATGAAGGATTGAAGCAAAGAGATGCAGCTCGAGGGTATGAAGTGAAGTTATTGAACTCTTGAAAATCATCAAAATCTACCGAAGAGATCATTGTTGTGACCGATGATAACTCAATAAATGCCTTGACACCCTACAATTAACAACATAGTATCATAAATTTAAACATTATAAACAAAATGCATGGATTATTATTTTATATAATATTATGTACCTTCCAAAGATATGGAAAAAGTGAAGGAGGGTCAATGACAAAAGCTTTGTGTAGACGACCAGGATAGTGCTCGCCTATGGTCTTCAGTGCTGCCACCATTATGTTCATAAACCCTGATGCTGACCTGAAAAAGCCTGTGTGCATTTTCCTCACCATTAATTCTTTTGTTTTCTTATGAAATTATTTTCAAAATTATTTTTATTTATGTTTTAACTTTAGATTTTTCTACTAAATATAAAAAAGTTTGAAAATTTTGAAATGTGGCAATTATCCATTGATTTGCTATGGTCAAAAATTGGCCACCTAAAAGTCATTGACTTTAAAATCAATAATTTACAGGACACTAAAGTCACTTCTGGATTATGCGATTCTCTTTTTCGAAAGGATATGTTAAAATATTGTAAGTTACATGTCATTTCAGGTATATTTTCTAAGATTCTAATAGAACCAAAAATAAATATCAAATTCATATCTAAAATACTTCAAATTTCCTATAGACCAATTTAGCATTGTTTTGCTTACACTGAACTGTTATATAAAATAAAAATATTAAAGTTAAAAATACAAAATTAAATATATTTAACTGTGTGACTTTTATTACATAAATACAATATAACTCAAGATTTTAATTATGATATAATTAAACTTAAAAATGAATTCAAAAAACCTATGAAATTAGCTTAACTAAACTAGAACTTCATATCAGTTGCAAAGATTTAAAAGAATAAATTTATACAACAGGTGCCCTTAGTATTAAAATTTTAGATATACTTAAAAAATCATATTGAAAAATGCATTTGTGACATATATATGCCACTTTTGTAAAACAAGATTTAAATAACATGTGTTAATTTTTGTTTCCGTTAAAAGAACAAACGAGGATAGTTCCGGCAATTTCTGAAACAAGTCTGAGAAAGCTTACCGGTTTCCCGACACATAAATCGACATCAAAGTTAGAATTAATTAGGCATTAATTATGTCATCCGGCGTGACATTAATTATGCAATTAAAGTTTAAAAATTTTTAAAAAGATTGTATAAAAATGAAGGAATGGACAAAAAAGCATTTCAGACAGTGAAAAAGAGGGTTTTTGGGAAGGACAACGTTGGGAGAATGTACATTAGTTTCCAACATCCAACTGACGTAAAGTTCATCCACATGTTTTGTCGTAGGATATTTACATGTTTACCCCTAGCAGTTTCATGATTTTACATGTTGTAGTATATAATACGGAAATTATAATTATAATTATAAATAGTAGTATATATGTTTGACATATTGGAAAATATAATATTTAAATATTAAGTTGGTGGAATCTAAATTTAAAACATGTGACTAAGTGTCAAATGTTAAATTTACTTTTATTCAAATGCATAGACTTACTTGCATCAAATAAGACAACCAACTGTTCCACTGATTTTGCCATTGTCTGAATTGCAACCTCCAAAGTGAAAACCAACAAACGGGTGAACCTATGTACAATTCAAAATTAAAAATATATATTGAGAATAAATACATAACTAATATATAACATGGAATTATGTCAAGTCATGAAAATAATTAGTAGCTTTGGGTTGGCTAGTGTAATCAGTTTAAAATCCATATTGTCTCCTGTATGACATTATCTGTTTTATGTAAACTTGTATTTGAGTGTTGTACTAAAACTAAACAAAGTTAACACATTTTATAAAAGTTAGAAATAAAAAAAAATTGTATAGAACTTTATGTGTTTAACCCTCAACATTATAACTTTATGACAATAAGTATATAACCCACAGCTTCTTTACAAACCGTTTACAACTCATTCACAACCTGTTAAATCGTTTAGATAAATAGTTTAAATATGTACACATATATTAGACTAGTAACATACTGCTTTTGTGAGCGAATTTTGAGATAATCTTGCTTGATCCGGAAAATCTGCAACAAAAACATGAATTAGTAGAGAGTATACACATATTCACATTTATAATTGTCACATAAACATCTTAAACCTTGCATTAGAGATAACTTAATCAAGATATACTTAGTTACTTACCACCACAGGTCGAGAATGGTCATCATGACCAGCTACATAAGCCATACCATCAGCTATCTCTCCAGCAACCTCATCAGCAATAAGCTCATCTGCAATTTACCATAGCCAAAAGTAAAAACATAGATTAAAATCTACTTTAGTCATGATCAAAGCTACTTTAATGGCGAAAGTAATTAACTCAAGGTAAGATTCTCTCGAGTGTTTGAACATACAAAGCAAAAATACATGTATAAAAAGGGGAGATTCAAATATTCAATTATTAAAAAGGTAAATTCAAACTTTACAGAGAAATAATTGCATATCATGTGTAATCATATTATAATCACAACCACAAGTTCAATATTATATCCTTGTTTTACAATCTTCACACTCCAAAAGCAGGAGTTACTTTTGGAAATTATCTGTAAAACTATTTTTTTTCCTCTAAAAAGCATAACGTAATCCAATAAAAAAGAACTAAATAATTGTCACATGTAATAATTTACTTTTCAAAATAAACTGATTCCTGTTCTTTAATTTTAAAAATTTCAAAATTAAAAAACACGAATCAATGAAAAAAAAGAGAGGCAAAATTATACCGACGCCGAGGCTTTCTCTCCACGAGAGTGATGCTCGAAGCTGCTTCGCAGCTTTCTTCACATTTTCGCCTTTCACTTTCAAAAACCTCCTTACACAAGCTTCATTACAAAATTTTTCCTGTAAATGAATACGCATTAGAGATCTAAGACGACGTTGCATCAAATATATGATGAATGATAATATATACATACATATATATACCTGTTTGAGAGTGAGGGGAGAAGGTTTTCTAACGAGTTGAAGAACAGCTTCAACTCGGTTCTTCTCGTTCTGCGTTTGCCGGATTTGAGCAAACGCAGAACGAGAAGAATTGTAGTCTTTGTTTGTCATGTTTGAAGGTGGAAGTGCGATTAATTAATATTGGAAGAAACACAAGGAGGAACAGAACAGAGATTGTGTAATGTGACTTCAGTTTCACGCATTCATTACAACCTCTCCATGATGTTTTACTTCAAATGCAGTTACAGATGGTGTGTGAGAGAGAGTGTGTGTGGTGTTGGAGGGTGTGGGTGATGTATATATAACCGTAACGGAGTTTGGTTGTGTGAAGTGTGAACTGAAACACGTCAACAGTGTGAGGGGGTCAAAATGGTAGATTCATAACGGCAATGTTGGGACTTGTTTTCACTTTTTACATTGAAACTTCAAATGTCTAAATAGAAGGATTGCAATTTGGGCTTTTCTTTATTTTATTCTTTAATTTGTATATTTAATAAGAAATTTATATGTTAGACGACTTGTTGTGAGGCTTCGTTAGATCTGGATTCGTTCTCTAATATTGTATTGTATCATGCCGACTGGACACTCTAGGATTCGGATAAAGCACATGCTCGTTCACTTGACCCTTTTGTTGATAAAGCTCCTGCTCACGAGCCAATTTCCCAAGCATTCCATTCCAGTTTGCCCATTAACACTCGCGAGTGGGCTAGCGCTTGCTCCTTCATCGCCCCCCCCCCCCTCGGGGGAGGGGGGGGATGGAGGGGGGAGGGGGCTAACACCTGTTGCAGTGTTCAATAGTGACGCTGCAAGAAGCCACCCATCGCACCCCTGTTGAAGCTTCGACAACGTATAGTCTTAGGAATTTAGATTCTTATAATAATATATCAAGATTTTTTAAGGATATTGAATGTAGATGAATAAGTTTTTTTAACTGGTCGGATTTTTGAACTTTTTTAATGTGTCAGGTTTCGATTTTTTAAGCTTTAAAGGTGATTTTATCAGGTTGATTCTTTCTTTGACGAGTTTAGCAAAAATATATTGTATTGATGTATTTAGCCCTCTCTAAATGCTAGACAAATATTAAAATTTCGAACTCATATTAATATATTCTTTTTTGTTTTCTTGACCATGAAGAGGTCCTAAACAGAAATACACAAAACTAGCGAGCTCGAACTAGGTGCATTTGTAAGCCCTAAATCTACGGAATTCTGACCGGCCAAGAATTAAGTCATAACCATTTATCGAAATCGAAGATAAACATGCAATAAAAGCCGAAAGCACGATAATGAAACCGAAGCAACCGAAAGTGCGTTAAAGAACCCGAAACGATTGAACTTCTCGAACTATAATTAAAGCAAAATCTAACTAACAAGATTGAAAAAATTATAATTTGGTTAAAGGGATATTGTATTATTTTAATATATTTTATTAGCATTTTATGGCATTTTGAATTATAATATTATATTCAAATTTTAACGGAATTTTTAACGAACTATTTTTAATATTTGTGACATTTGTCAATTTTCGATTCGTGTTCGTATTGTAAACCTGACCCGTTGGGTCGTTTCGATGTATTAAATATATTTTAATAAAGTGATTCCCGACATTTAATGTTCTTTATTCGTTGTTCGTTGTTATGTTTATAAATTCCCGAACCTTAACGTTAATCGAGCCGCGTGAGTAAAAGGCGTAAATAATCCAAAACCGAAGACCTTATAATATAAAGTTTGGGCAAAAAGTGTAAACTCTAAAAACTTATTATAGCTTAAAAGATATTAAACATCATTTAAAATGTTTATGAAACTGCAGGGTCCAAAGTGTAAATAATATTTAAATTATATTAATAAATAAACCCATCCCTATCCCGTCCCCCCCCCCCACCTCACGTTTTTCCGGGCGCCGGAGGTAACCCAAACACCACCAAACTTCGTCGTTTTAACAAAATAAATATGTAAACGCGTTTCTCCGTCAATATAAAACATTAACCAACAAGTTAATTGCGTTTATTCGCCGTAAATAGACCCGTAATGGTCGCCGGAAAATCAAATCAACGAATTAATGTGAAGACGCTCCTCCACCTAGTATAAATAGACGCCTAAACTCATAAACAACTCGCTCATTCCTCTCAATCCCCCTCTAATACACCGATTTGTCTGTAATTGGGAGCTTTCTTGTTACTTTTCCGGCAACTGGGTTTCGGTCAAAACAAAACCTTATAAGGTAATTAATATATGCTTGTTAATGTCGTTACACCAATAAACAAAACCCCTAGTCTAATTATAACGAACATGGAACAGAAACCCAATTGATAAATTAGGGTTTATGTTCTTGAAGATGAAGAAGATGAAGTTGAACATCTGTTTAAAGTAAACTGTTTCCATAACTTCATTGAATTGCTTCCTAGTCCAACTGGTTAAATCGTTAACATTGTAAACATGAGACCCGGGTTAGAAACCCGGGTCAAGCGTTTTTTTTTTTCTTTTTGTGTTGGGCCCTGTATTGTTATTATTATTATTATTAAAATCCATTTCAAAGCTAATGGTATATTTAAGTATTAAAAACCATACTATAAATGAATATTGTCACCAGAGCAGTTGGATAACACCCAGAACTTATACCACCAAGACCCGGGTTCGAAACCCGGGTCAATCGCATATTTTTTTTATTAAACATTTTTCCAGTTTATTATTAATTAATAAAACATTTTAATCAATTAATAATCATAATAAATTTATAAAAACCTTTTTAAATTAAATAAAAATTATGTAAATTAACTATAAATATATCTCACCATTTTACGTATAAATATCAAGGTTCTCGTTTTCATAAGTCGTTATTAAAAATCGTGTAATAATCGCAAAGTAAACTTTAATTCTCTAAAAAAATCGTTTTGTTAAAGCAACAATTATATTTTCGACTTGTAAACAATAGTTCAAGCTTTTCGAACATATAAACTTTGTTTTCTCGCCATTAAAGTGCTTAAATTGTACTAATAACCAAGTTGTCGTTAAAACATAAATAATAATATAATAATCTAAGAGCCATAAGATTCGTAATAAAATAATAACTATCTTCTAAAACTATCATACAATTAAACAACCTTAAAATCCCGATGGAATAGCCGTTAAAAGTCATGTTTATTCTTATTTATAGTTCGTACGGATTGATTGCTTCGGTTCCTTTGACGCCTTCAAGTTATTCTTATTCCTTTTTCACTTCAATTACTAAGGTGAGTTTTTCACCACCCCGTTTTAATGTTTTAATGTTTTGGGGTAGCATATGTATCCTTATAAAGATTCAAGTGTTATTTCTTCTATTACAAAACTACAATTCGTATATGGACTTGTGTGTTACTTGTATTACTTGCACGAATATTACTTGCACGATTGGGAAGCCTCATTAAGTATGATCATACGCCCCCCTTTGCACTCCGGTCCATTTGTATCGAGTGGAAAAGGGCCTCATGATCCAAGTACGTTGGTTGTCACCAATTGGAAAGGACCTTACTTGCGCGATTATCCAAGTACGTTGGTTGTACCAACTGGAAAGGACTTACTTGCTCGTTTACCGCATATCTATGAATTGTATGGTTTTTATGTACGTATTTAAACTGTGGAAACTCACCTGCTATATTTATAGCTGACCATATTTTATACATATCTTACAGGTACCGTGATTAGAGGTTGAAGTATTGAAGACACTTAGATTACTTAGGGTATTTCAATAAAAGAACTATTGTTATGGTTATGTTTGGTTTGAACTTGTATTGTTACTTTCGAACTTGTGTTACTTGGCTTATTAAATGAATTAATGCTATTATGGTCACTTAATAGTGCCACGTGTGTTTGAGCAATCTGTACGTCACACTCGGGCGTTTCCGCTTAAGCCGGGGTGTTACAGATTGGTATCAGAGCCGTGGCTATAAGATAGGACATTAGACGTA
Source organism: Bidens hawaiensis (assembly GCF_021521415.1). NCBI lineage: Eukaryota > Viridiplantae > Streptophyta > Magnoliopsida > Asterales > Asteraceae > Bidens > Bidens hawaiensis. The sequence goes on from NW_027491016.1 coordinate 3,287,351, forward strand.
GTGTTCTAGTTTAGCTATAGCTTAATTGTTTAAATTATTTAGGTTGCATGATTAGAAAATTATGTGGGCCTTTATTTGATTGTTTGAACGCACTTACTATTATTGCTATATTGCTTAATTCGTTTACGCCTCATGTACACAAAGCACACACAAGTCCAAGGCTTATGCCTAAAAGCAAAAAAAAATTTTCAAAATTTTCAAATTATGGTGTTCCGATAATTCTCTGCATAAAGATGACTCGTCGTGGCGGGTATGTACTAACTAGAAGGGGGACGTGCTTGTTTCCCGAACTCTTGACACCAAGGTTCATGAAACCTAAGGATAAGCAATGCGCATAAATCTCAATCAGCCGCGGGACCTGGTTGCTTACTTGGAGAGTTCGGGAAGGGCATGAAACTTATTAGGCCAAAGCATACTACACCAAACGCCATACGATTCACCACTTCATGTTTTCAGCCGTGATCATGTCCTCTTTGTGATAAGGATATGGTTGCACTCTTAGGGGTCATACAAGTCATGGTGGTTCATGCAACGTGTGACTCCGACCCTCTATGTTTTACACTGTGTTTTAACCGAAAGTCTGTCAAGTCGTGGTGATACACGAATAGCCAGCTTTTGGTTCGATTTACTTTCGAAATTTCGATGTTGTGTTGGAACACAAGAGTCCATGGTGGTTCATGAAAAACTCTAAGTTTCTTACAACACTTATTGTATTTATGATTTTTATATTTTAACAAATGTTACAAAAGATTTATTTTCTTTATGTATATCATGCACTATTCCAAGTCTCACGATTTTCGTCACCCTTGTTCGCAGAATGGCTTCCCGCAACCTTAAGCGTCGATCATCTAGCAGCAAGATGACCTCCCAGATTACCAAGCACTTGACAGCGGTCCTCCCTAATATCATGACCCAGATGCACCAGAACATCATGGCCAACGTTAACCCTCCTCCTCCCCCACCTTCAGCTCTCGTTGTAACCTACAAGAACTTTACTGATGCCAAACCTAACAAATTTAATGGAACTCAAGGTGCCACTGCCCTACTTCAGTGGTACGAAAAGATGGAAAGCGTGTTTTACCAAATTGAATGTCCTGATGATAAGCGAACCCGATTCGCTACAGGTATGTTCGAGGAAGGCGCACTTACATGGTGGGTCAAGGAAAAGTCGACCCGTGGTGTTGAAGCTGCCATGGCCTTGCCATGGAACGAATTGAAGGATCTTATGACCCAAGAGTTTGTCCTCCAAACGAGCTCATGAACTTGGAGGCTGAGTTTTGGAACCTCAAACAAGAGGGCGGTGAGCACTTGGCTTACACCACCCGTTTCAACGAGTTGAGCGTGCTAGTAACGCATCTTGTTACCCCTACCTCGCGTGCCATCGAGAAATACATTAGGGGACTACCAAGACAAATCCAAGATAGTGTCTTTAGTAGTTCGCCTAAGGAACTTGGCGATGCGATTAAACTAGCCGCAACCCTAACCGACAACCATGTCAAAGCCGGGACTTTGACATTAAAATCATCCAAGAAACCGATCGAAAGACCCGCTGCTGAACCCAAAGAACCCAAACCCGAATCATCCAAACCCGCATACTCCTCCCACAGCCGCAACAAGAAATGCAAGAACTACGCGCTAACCCAACAACCCGCACCTTCAACCCAAGCCAACCCCATGCCACCTCTCAAGAAACCCTATGACGGACCTCACCCGTTTTGTAGCACCTGCCAACGTCACCATCCCGCCTATGCCTCTTGCCGACAATGCACCCGTTGCAACCGTTACGGGCATCTTAGCCCCAGTTGTCGTGAAACCACCATAGTGGCTCCCCCGAGGGCTGCTCAACCAAATCCCCGACCCGTGCCATATGCCCAACCCGTTAACCAAATGCGGGCTTGCTATAATTGTGGTGAACTTGGCCACTTTCGTAGTGCGTGTCCACGACTCGCAAACGTGAACACACTTCGGCTGGCTCCTGCCCACAATTCCAGCTCCAAGCTTACCAAGCCTACCAAGCGATTCAGCCTCAAGTTCCTCAATTGATGGCTAATCAAGCTCCACCACTGCTAGCTATTCAAGCACCTGCACTTCATGAGGCTCAAGCCGCTCAAGTCACTCAAGCCGTTCAAGCTCCTCAAGATAACCGTGGGCGTGCTTTCATGATGAATGCCCACCAAGCGCAACAAAATGGCGATGTGGTGAACGGTACGTTTCTTGTAGACGACTACTTTGCTACCATTTTATTTGATACAGATGCCGATATGAGTTTTGTGTCTTTTGAATTTGAGTCCTTGCTTGTTAAGCCCCGATCTAGACTTAAGAGCTCATACACCGTTGAAGTAGCGAATGGTAAATCCGTGACGATCGACTCTGTTATTCGAGGTTGCAAGATAAATCTTAATGGCCACACGTTCTCAATCGACCTCATCCCGATGCAATTGGGAAGTTTCGACATCATAGTAGGCATGGATTGGTTGTCCTCTCACCCTGCCGAAATTGTTTGCTTCGAGAAGATAATTCGTATTCCGATTGCCGATGGTCAAACCCTTTGTGTTATTGGTGAAAAGCCTTCTCCTTCGAGTCTTAACCTCATAACGTGTTATCAAGCCCAAACATACTTGCGCAAGAAGTATGTAGCGTTCGTGGCTCACGTTGTTGAAAAGAAGGAGAAAAAGATTGAAGACATTCCGGTTGTTCGTGAGTATCCCGTAGTGTTTCCCGATGACGTTTCTGGTCTTCCTCCCGTTCGAGAAGTCAAGTTCCGCATCGATCTTGTGCCTGGTGCAACTCCGATTGCGAAGGCTCCTTACCGTCTTGCACCCTCCGAGATGCAAGAATTGTCTACCCAACTCCGAGAACTTTCGGAAAAATGGTTCATTCGCCCTAGTTCGTCTCCATGGGGCGCACCCGTTTTATTCGTCAAGAAGAAAGATGGTTCCTTCCGTATGTGTATTGACTACCGCGAGCTCAACAAGCTTACGGTCAAGAATCGTTACCCCTTGCCTCGCATCGACGATCTCTTCGATCAACTTCAAGGAGCTTTTTGCTTCTCCAAGATTAATCTTCGTTCGGGTTATCATCAACTACGCGTGCATGAAGATGACGTACCCAAGACCGCCTTTCGGACTCGATACGAACATTATGAGTTTAGGGTTATGCCCTTTGGGTTAACCAATGCCCCCGCGGTATTCATGGACCTCATGAACCGCGTGTGCAAGCCATACTTAGACAAATTCGTGATTGTCTTTATTGATGATATCCTCATATATTCTAAGTCCAAAACGAGCATACAAAGCACCTTCATTCCATCCTTGATCTCTTGAGGAATGAACAACTTTACGCGAAGTTCTCGAAGTGTGAATTCTGGTTGAGCGAAATTCCGTTCTTGGGACACATAGTAAACGAAAAAGGTATTCATGTTGACCCCGTCAAAGTTGAAGCCATCAGGAATTGGAAGACACCAACCTCTCCTACTGAAGTTCATTCGTTTCTTGGTCTCGCGGGTTATTATCGTCGCTTCATCCTTAATTTTTCCAAGATTGCTTTGCCCCTAACCGCTTTGACTCACAAAGATAAGCCTTTCGTGTGGGGGCCAAAGCAAGATGAAGCATTCCAAACTCTCAAACGTATGCTTTGCGATGCGCCGATCCTTGCTCTTCCTGAGGGCAACGAGGACTTTGTTATCTATTGCGATGCTTCTAATCAAGGCCTTGGTTGTGTCCTTATGCAACGAGGTAAAGTCATCGCCTACGCTTAACGGCAACTCAAAGTTCATGAAAGGAATTACACAACGCTTGATCTCGAGCTCGGTGCTGTGGTTTTTGCGTTAAAAATTTGGAGACATTACCTTTATGGCAAAAAATGTGTGGTATTTACCGACCACAAGAGTCTTCAACACATTTTTGACCAAAAGTATTTAAATATGCTGCAACGTCGATGGGCCGAATTACTTAGTGATTACGACTGCGAAATTCGCTACCACCCCGGTAAAGCGAATGTTGTAGCCGATGCCCTTAGCCGAAAAACTCATGTGAAATCTATCTTGCTTCATAGTGTGACCGTCCAAACCGATCTCCAACTCCGAATCTTTGAAGCTCAACATGTCTCTGTCACCGAGGGTAATATGCACGACGAAATGTCTTGTGGCGCTGAGCTTCAACTCGAAACTAAGCGCAATGGTTTGTTGTATTACCTTAATCGTTTGTGGGTTCCCAATCGTGACGATCTTCGTACTTTCATCATGGACGAAGCTCATAAGTCGTGATATTCCATTCATCCCGGTGCGGATAAGATGTATTTCGACTTACGGTCCATATTTTGGTGGCCTGGTATGAAGAAAGACATTGCATTGTACGTCGCAAGGTGCCTTAATTGCGCTAAAGTTAAGGCCGAGCATCAGCGACCATCTGGTTTACTCGTGCAACCACACATCCCGATTTTGAAATGGGAAGATGTGACCATGGATTTCGTGTTTAAACTTCCAACCACTCGAAACCGCCACGATGGAATTTGGGTTATTGTTGACCGTTTGACTAAGTCCGCGCACTTCATTCCGATCAATGAAAAATTCTCGGTTGATCAACTCGCTCAAATCTATGTTCAACGTATCGTGTGTCGTCATGGTGTACCCTTGCGTATTATTATTTCCGATCGTGATAGTCGTTTTACTTGTCACTTTTGGGAATCTTTGCAAACCGCGTTGGGAACTCGTTTGAACCTTAGTACCGCCTATCATCCTCAAACCGATGGGCAATCCGAGCAGATGATTCAAACGCTTGAGGATATGCTTAGGTCTTGTGTTTTGGATTTTGGTGGAAACTGGGATTCTCATCTTCATCTGATTGAGTTCTCCTACAATAACAGTTTTCATACAAGCATCGGTATGGCTCCATTCGAAGCACTCTATGGTCGTACGTCTCGTTCTCCGATTTGTTGGAATGATATTGGTGAAACCCAAATCACCGGCCCTGAACTTGTCCAAGAGACCACTGATCGAATCGCACAAATTCGACAAAATCTCTTAACCGCTCGTAGTCGCCAAAAGAGCTACGCGGATAATCGTCGACGACCTCTCTAGTTCAGCGTTGGTGATCGTGTTATTCTCAAGGTATCTCCTTGGAAGGGTGTTGTTCGTTTCGGTAAGAAAGGCAAACTTTCTCCTCGATATGTTGGACCTTTCAAAATTCTCAATCGTGTTGGTAGCATGGCCTATACTCTTGAACTTCCGTAAGAACTCGCGAATATTCATCCGATGTTCCATGTGTCGAACCTTAAGAAATGCTTAGCCGAGGAGAATCTCCACATACCACTTGACGAAGTGCGCATTGATGAATCTATGCATTTTGTTGAGAAGCCGGTGGAAATTATGGACCGCATGGACAAAGAGACCAAACGTAGCCGCATACCTTGGTAAAGGTTCGTTGGGAATCTAAACGAGGCGCTGAATTTACTTGGGAGCGGGAAGACCAAATGCGAACTAAGTATCCCCATTTATTTGATACAGATTCTTAAACCTAATTTCGGGACGAAATTTTCAAAAGTAGTGAATGCTGTGACATTTGTCAATTTTCGATTCGTGTTCGTATTGTAAACCCGACCCGTTGGGTCGTTTCGATGTATTAAATATATTTTAATAAAGTGATTCCCGACATTTAATGTTCTTTATTCGTTGTTCATTGTTATGTTTATAAATTCCCGAACCTTAACGTTAATCGAGCCGCGTGAGTAAAACGCGTAAATAATCCAAAACCGAAGACCTTATAGAATAAAGTTTGGGCAAAAAGTGTAAACTCTAAAAACTTATTATAGCTTAAAAGATATTAAACATCATTTAAAATGTTTATGAAACTGCAGGGTCCAAAGTGTAAATAATATTTAAATTATATTAATAAATAAACCCAACCCTATCCCGTCCCCCCCCCCCCCACCTCACGTTTTTCCGGGCGCCGGAGGTAACCCAAACACCACCAAACTTCGTCGTTTTAACCAAATAAATATGTAAACGCGTTTCTCCGTCAATATAAAACATTAACCAACAAGTTAATTGCGTTTATTCGCCGTAAATAGACCCGTAATGGTCGCCGGAAAATCAAATCAACGAATTAATGTGAAGACGCTCCTCCACCTAGTATAAATAGACGCCTAAACTCATAAACAACTCGCTCATTCCTCTCAATCCCCCTCTAATACACCGATTTGTCTGTAATTGGGAGCTTTCTTGTTACTTTTCCGGCAACTGGGTTTCGGTCAAAACAAAACCTTATAAGGTAATTAATATATGCTTGTTAATGTCGTTACACCAATAAACAAAACCCCTAGTCTAATTATAACGAACATGGAACAGAAACCCAATTGATAAATTAGGGTTTATGTTCTTGAAGATGAAGAAGATGAAGTTGAACATCTGTTTAAAGTAAACTGTTTCCATAACTTCATTGAATTGCTTCCTAGTCCAACTGGTTAAATCGTTAACATTGTAAACATGAGACCCGGGTTAGAAACCCGGGTCAAGCGTTTTTTTTTTTTTTTTTTGTGTTGGGCCCTGTATTGTTATTATTATTATTATTAAAATCCATTTCAAAGCTAATGGTATATTTAAGTATTAAAAACCATACTATAAATGAATATTGTCACCAGAGCAGTTGGATAACACCCAGAACTTATACCACCAAGACCCGGGTTCGAAACCCGGGTCAATCGCATATTTTTTTTATTAAACATTTTTCCAGTTTATTATTAATTAATAAAACATTTTAATCAATTAATAATCATAATAAATTTATAAAAACCTTTTTAAATTAAATAAAAATTATGTAAATTAACTATAAATATATCTCACCATTTTACGTATAAATATCAAGGTTCTCGTTTTCATAAGTCGTTATTAAAAATCGTGTAATAATCGCAAAGTAAACTTTAATTCTCTAAAAAAATCGTTTTGTTAAAGCAACAATTATATTTTCGACTTGTAAACAATAGTTCAAGCTTTTCGAACATATAAACTTTGTTTTCTCGCCATTAAAGTGCTTAAATTGTACTAATAACCAAGTTGTCGTTAAAACATAAATAATAATATAATAATCTAAGAGCCATAAGATTCGTAATAAAATAATAACTATCTTCTAAAACTATCATACAATTAAACAACCTTAAAATCCCGATGGAATAGCCGTTAAAAGTCATGTTTATTCTTATTTATAGTTCGTACGGATTGATTGCTTCGGTTCCTTTGACGCCTTCAAGTTATTCTTATTCCTTTTTCACTTCAATTACTAAGGTGAGTTTTTCACCACCCCGTTTTAATGTTTTAATGTTTTGGGGTAGCATATGTATCCTTATAAAGATTCAAGTGTTATTTCTTCTATTACAAAACTACAATTCGTATATGGACTTGTGTGTTACTTGTATTACTTGCACGAATATTACTTGCACGATTGGGAAGCCTCATTAAGTATGATCATACGCCCCCCTTTGCACTCCGGTCCATTTGTATCGAGTGGAAAAGGGCCTCATGATCCAAGTACGTTGGTTGTCACCAATTGGAAAGGACCTTACTTGCGCGATTATCCAAGTACGTTGGTTGTACCAACTGGAAAGGACTTACTTGCTCGTTTACCGCATATCTATGAATTGTATGGTTTTTATGTACGTATTTAAACTGTGGAAACTCACCTGCTATATTTATAGCTGACCATATTTTATACATATCTTACAGGTACCGTGATTAGAGGTTGAAGTATTGAAGACACTTAGATTACTTAGGGTATTTCAATAAAAGAACTATTGTTATGGTTATGTTTGGTTTGAACTTGTATTGTTACTTTCGAACTTGTGTTACTTGGCTTATTAAATGAATTAATGCTATTATGGTCACTTAATAGTGCCACGTGTGTTTGAGCAATCTATACGTCACACTCGGGCGTTTCCGCTTAAGCCGGGGTGTTACAATATTATTTGATTAATAATCTATTGTTAATATGGGAATTACGAAGACGATTTTTATCGGAATTTTATCTTGAATATCATCAATTTAGCGAATTATAAAGTTAATGAAAAGAAATTATATATTAGCATTTATATTATTTAAATATTATTTCAAATAATAATTTATTATTAGTATGAGAATTTTATTATATTTACGAAGTATCGGTTTTAACAATATAATTTTATCTCGTATAACATCAATTGGCGTATTTAATATATGGTATTAACAAAACGGATATAATAATGTTATATTATCGGGTTTTACGAAACGTACGAATGTGAAAAAGTTGGTTTTTGAATGAAAATGATAAAATTTAGTTTACATATAATTTTATTAAATTTAAAATGATTTTATTTGATTTAATGTATTTAATATAATGTTTAACAATTTAATAAAGGAAAAATGATTTGTAAAAAAAATAAAACTTAAAGTGGCCAGACCCGGATTCAAACCCGACCTAGGTCTCATATACCATAGTCATATGAACTAACCAATTGGACTAGAATGAAAACTGGTTTAAGAGTGGAAATAAATTTATATAAATTAACTCTCATGTTCATCTTCAACTTCAAATCCCGATTATTTTAAATAGTAAATTAACAAATATATATATATTCATGTGTTCACAAATTATTTCGTATAATCAAGTTATTTTTATCTAAAGAAATTTCATTTTAAATGGATTATTACCAATATCATTATCATTATTATTATTATTAGTACTATTAACAATATTATTATTAACATTACTTACTATTATTATTATTAATAATATTATTATTACTATCATTATTATTAGTAGTAGTACTATTACTACTATGATTAATATTATTGTCATTTTTACTACTATTATTTTTATTAACATTACTATTGATATTCTTATTAATATTATTGTTATTCCAAATAAATCTTTAAAACAAAATAAATCAATATCTCTTTATTTAAGCAAGTTATTCCCCATAAAGTTTTCATAGGACGCCGCCCAACAGAAAATTCTTTTACGTTAAAAGTTTTACGAAATTTTCTAAGCTTTAGAGCTAGGTAAGGATATATATAAAATTTTTTTTCATGCAAATTATTATTTTTATAACTTTTCTTTGAGTTATAAAAAAAATGCCACAATTTTTTTACAATCGATTTTTCACAAACTTGAACGAATCCCAACCATCATTTCTTTCCCTCATTTTTCAACGCTAATGAGTTTCGACTAAGAAATCATGGCACCGCCTCTATAACAACTTTCATATCACAACCCACCTTCGAGAAGACAAGCATCGCTAGCTATCTTTCGTTTTCCTTTCTTTCGTCTTCAAATATATTGTTATATATATTATTTGTATATTATCGAAATAATTTTACGTATCGATTTATTTCGAAGTTAATATCGAATTTGGTTATTCATTAATTAGTGAACTATTTTCATGTATAATGCATTTTGAATCTGTATCTCGTGGTCTATAACCGATTTCCCATAAACATAGTTGTTTAGTTGAAATTGGGACCATGTACATGTTAAGTTTATTATTATTATTATTATTATTATTATTATTATTATTATTATTACACAAATCGTTTTGATTATTTGATTAGTTCTATTTCCGCTCAATGTTTTATTCGAATTATTTTGTTATTCCCGATTTCAATATTTCATCAATTTGATAAATGTTTTATTTTGATCTTGAAGCTTCAATTATTTATGCTTAATTTCAATGTTTTATCAATTTGAGACGAATGTTTCACTTTGATAATTTATTTCGTGATTCTTAATCTCAATGTGGCCTTTATTCACATTGATATTTTATTTGAAATTTTCATTTGTTTAACGAGTCAATATTGACTCCAAGAAACATGTTAATATTAAAGTTTCGTTTACTATCCTCGAACCCAATACTTTACCGACTTACACGCTTATATTTCGTTGGCTCAATGCCACATTTATTTACTTTATTATTCTCGACCCTATTGTTTCGTTTAAGTATGTTGATGTTCATGAACTTAAAGTTGTTATTCAATATTCGTTACTTTAAGAATCTCGCTCATTTCGTAGTAATTTCAATAACATCGTTTATATTGTTGAAACCGGTATGGTTTCATTCATTTGGATCTAATATTTTCGCTTACCCTTGACCTCAAGGATTTAGTTACATATTTTAGTTATCCTTATAACTTATTGTCTTGATTTACAAAGTTGTCATTTTATCTTTAAAACCCACACAATGGGACGGATTATGTGGACCATCCGACGATAAGGGTAATTATGGGTCGACACGTAATTATCCAAGTCCTCGCATGGAAGGCATAATAAGCACGTTGTGTGCAATAACTCGAAACCTGGAATGATTTTGAAAGACGGGACAGATGTAGTATGATAAGGGCATGGTTGATACGCCGCTGGTATATCCTATATATAAGTGTCCTTGTCATATTCTCATTTGTGGCGTCTTTCGGGCCATTCAAAGATTGACGTTATTGTTTTTATTTAATTATGTATATGTAAAATTGTTAAAACTTTTAACAACTCCTCATATTAGTTGTTTTTCTTTTAAAATTTTATTTTTATTTTAATTTCGGGACGAAATTTCTAAAAGTTGTGAATCGTGTAACATTCGTCACTTTTCAAACCCGAAAACCCGACCCATTTCGAATTTTCGGGTTTTGTTTATATATATATATATATATATATATATATATATATATAAATGCTCATTCGTTTTCTTGTTTTCATTTCGTTCGGTTATCGAAACTCCAAGGCTTAAAGTTTATTTAAAGTTAAACGAGTTACGTTATCCGGGTATAATATAATAAATATTTAAACTTATAACTTTCAAAGTCCAAGGTCCAAATTGTAAATATAAGTTAATTTTTTGTTTTAAAGGAATATCAAACATGAAGGACTAGAAGGGAAACATTATTTAAATTATTATTTAATATAATATATATCCCAATCCAGCCGCCACCCCTCCCTATGACCACGCATTTTCGGCGAGTCCGACCACCGGATTCGCGGCTTCGACGAGTCCCCATGAGCCTTATTTTCGCGTTTTCGACCAACATAAATATCCTAACGGCTTTAGACTTCAATATGACGCGTTAATCATCAATCATAACCAGTTATAATATACTAATTCACGCATATTTATCCCGTAACTATCACTAACCGCCGGCCGTTTTGGTCAAAACCCAATTAAGAGAATTAACCATCACACGCTCCAATTGATAGTATAAATAGGCCCCCCATCTTCGTCTAAACTCGTTCACAAAACCCATTTACACTGATAAACTCTCTTTAATCACGAGTTAATGCTTCAAAGCTCGTTTTTCCTGCGACCCAGGTTCACCGTCACTCCTTAACCATTACGGGTAATTTTTATACGCTTTTGATTAGTTTTTAGCCATAAACCAAAACCCCTAAATTAATTTTACCAAACATGGAACCAATTAACGGTTTGAAATCTAGGGTTATAATGAAGAAGATAATGTTTTTCTTTTCTTTTATATACATAATATTTCTATTCTTAACCTAAACAAAACAAGTGGTCTAGTGGTTAAGTCATTGTGTTATGTCCATAAGGACCTAGGTCAAAGCAATATTTTTGTTTTATTTTTAAATCTTTTATATTAATTATTATAAACTATATATATTCTTTTATAAATTATTTTAAATCAAATAAAATTGTTTTTATTCACATAAAATCAATTATAAAAATTATAATTATTGTTTTCACCTAAAACTAATCTTTCGAACCCGTCAAGTCTCGTTTTAAACTCGTTTAACAATTATATATTTATCTGTAAGGCCTCAGACCCTGGAACCCTACTTTCTTGCTGGTTGGATTTACTCATTCACATAATTCGTAGAATCAGAGTTAATTAAAACATTTCGCGGAATATAAAGTCAATCATTCTTACATAACTTAAATACTTTGTCCTTGAACCAAAATAACATAAGTCTTAACATAAATATAAATAACGCGTGATTCTTCTTTTCTTCGATGTCAGTCTTCTTTTATTTGCCAAGTGTCCCACTCTAAGCAACCTGCCTCATTCTACTCACCTGCGTACATACTAAAAGTCAGCTACGCCGAGTGAGTTCTAGTTAATTAACATACATTGCATTCACTTATTTATTAATACGCGTCTGAAGATACGTATTAATTAGTTACCTGTTCTTCTAACATTCATACATGCATACATACATACATTCTTCCATACTTTATCTGTCATTCTATAATTAATATCTACTCGTCCTTTCTATATTTTAAAGAGCCTTTCATCCTATAAACTTCGCAGATGTTATCAGGGTCCGCCACCTGTTATTCTTCGTAGATATTAGTAAGGTCCGCACCCTGTATCTTCGCAGATATTAGTAGGGTCCGCACCCTGTATTCTTCGCAGATATTAGTAGGGTCCGCAACCCTCTATTCTTCGCAGATATTAGTAGGGTCTGCAACCCTATATTCTTCGCAGATATTAGTAGGGTCCGCAACCCTTTACTAACCGTTCAACCATACAATCATACATTCGTTCGTTTCATACCTTTAGCCTTCAATTATAATATACTTAATTATAACTACAGCATACTAAATTAATAAATCCATATCATTCACATTCATACGCAAACATATACCTAATATACACTTACCATTTAAGTTAAGTGTATAAACCTAAACACATCGTAGTATGCACACAGTCCCGAAAACATAACACATAAAGGGGGCTAGAACTCACCTGGATCCTGTTACGTTCACCGTTTATAGTAATTCCCTTCCTGAGTTGTGCGCGGCTAACTGTTTAACATATGTATTCATTAATTAACCACGTACTAACATAATTAATTAGATTTGTATTTATTAATCTAGCGTACTTGATAAGCTAGGCTCGTTTGTTTGGGCTAACAAATCTAACGAAATAACTTTATTTAACGACGGTCTTTATTTTGCGTTCATATCCTCCCATTATTATATATATATATATATGTATATATATTTCTCTTCTTCATTAATACATGTTTCTTTCCTTTAATATATTATTGAGAGTGTGTGTGTATACATATATACATATTTCTTTCCTTTAATATACAGGTGATTGGTTGGTTTGGTTCATGTTATTGGATTATCGTGGATTAACTAGGAATAGCCCAGTTCCCATTGCATGAAGCCAGTTCGCTTCGCTTAGCCTTATTCGCATAAAAAGAATTCACAAGAAAGCCGAGTTTCAAACCCGTGACCTCTCGCACCTACCTAAGTGGCTTACCCACTCCCCCACTTCCCTTGGATGCTTACCATATTGTTGTTATTATTATTATCCTAGCTTTTCTTTACCGCTACTGTTGTTACATTATTATTATTATTAGTAGTAATGTTATTATAATAACACATGTGTAGCCTTCCATCATACGTCATTGCTTCTTTTCATTATTATTATTACTCGTTTTACTATTATTCGTGAATAATGAGCGCTGCTACTGTTCTATTATTATTATTATTATTAATTCCATTACTATTAACACTAATAATATAAACTTGGTTAGATTCAAGTTTCAAATCTTTTATACTATATTTATAAAAAGTGACGGATCTAGGAATTTTTTTCAGGTGGTGCACTACTTTTAGATGTTTTAATTTCATAGAGTCGGGTATAAAAAATTCCGGGTCGGTTTGAGGTTCGGGTCGGTTCAATGGTTCGGGCAAAGTTCATTACATAATAAAAATACGATAAAATAATATAAGAAACACCGTCATTAGAAATTAAAAAACACATAATATAGATAAAATAGTCTTTACGAATTAAATAAAATACTTATAGTTATTCCTTACGAGTCTCATATTTTGAAATCGTTGCATTACTTCTCCATAATAATAAAAACACATCACAGTCCATAATCGTTGCATTACCTCTCTCTAAACAAATTATTCTAACTACTTCTCCATGCTTGAGTGATAATTTTGAGCCTAGAAAAACATGGCAGATGCAAAATTGGGAACCACGAATTATTCTAAACATGGCAAATGTAATTTCTCCTCAAATCACATGGAGGGGATGTGAGGGTTCAAAATCTATACTGTTACTTTCATAAGAAAGTTCCAATCATCATAGACGGAATTAAATATCAAAACGAATACTAATAAAATAAATGGATGCATAGAAAACGAATAGATCACTCAATAAAACCCTAAATTGAAAACGAACACGCACACAAAAAACAAAGAATCGATGACCTGTACCACATGAATTACCTATGATCGAACAAAGAACTGAAGAATTTGAGAGCTTAAGAGAAGAGCTGTGTGTCTTGGTTCTCAAGGTTGAGCTGTAATTTGATTGTATCAGGGAGGGGAAATTTATAAAACCCTAAATAATATTAGGGTGAGTTAGTAAAAAAACTTTTGAAAGTGGGAATCGAACCTGCGACCTCCGGGTATCAAAACCAACAAGTTACCAGCTAGGGAAGCGCTTCAAATGGATATAAGACGGTTCCTTCCTAATTTATAAGGTGGTTCCTTTATTATTTTTTATATATAAATACACTATTATTTCAAAACTCGGGTGGTTCTGAGGAACCACCCGTTTATACCGTAGATCCACCCCTGTTTATAAAGAGCCAAATTTTCGTTTACAAATATGAACGAGCCGAACTTAATGAATGAGTCAAACGAATTCGACTCCTAAAGTTCATCATTTAATATCAAGTTTATATTTTTATCAACCCTTAGGCCCCGATCTAAGGTTCTACAAATTTTCATGGAGAACCGACATCAAAAGAACCACCTTTATACTACAAACGTACCTCTAAGCGTAATCCGGTTTAGAGTTTTGGTCTTGACACGAGCTAGATCTTGATTCTTATTGTTGTTTGGATGCGAAAATCACTAAAACGACTTGGATCTCGTTCTCGGGTTCAAGGTAGGGAGAGTGTGTGTGTGTGTGTGTGTTGGTAAAAATGGAAAGGTATGGAATTATGAGATCTAGGGTTTTAGGAAAGGTTTAAGGGGTATTTATACCCTTAGCTCATGGACCTTAGACCCATTAATTTACTAAGTCCGTGTTTTATTGTTAAGTCCATATCCTACCATCTATCATTTTAATTTATTTACTTATTATACGGAATTTAAATAACAAAGTTCATTTAAATATTACTTCAGAAAGTCGGACGTTACATTATCGTTCGTTACCACCTTGTTTTCAAAATAAAATTTACCGCTAACATCAGAATTTCGTAAACGTTATAACATTCAAACTTAGCGTTAAATTAAAAATATTTAAATAATATAGTTCGTTAAACTTTAATTCGGTAGTTATTATCCGTTAAACTTTATTTCGGTAATATTAGTCCGTTAAACTTTAATTCGCTAAACTTTAAATTCGTTAGCTTTATAATTCGTTAGTGTTAATTCTTTAACCTTGCCTTGTTAACATATTTCAAGATAAATTCTCATGTAAAATCCATGCCTTGTAATTAACGTAACTTTCATATTATCATTTAAAAATAATAGAAACCGTTAAAATTTCCGTTAAGACTTAGAATAATATTAGAATAATCCACGCCTTAAGATAATAAAAATATATAACGCAACATCTTTAAAACTAAATAATTAACCCGTATAATCCCGTTAGTTAGTCTTTATATTTTCATATTTATTTTTATAGTTAGAGAAGTTCAGTCGCTTCGAGTTCTTTAAACGCACTTTCGGATTTCGTTTCTCGTTTATCATCTATTTCAAAGGTGAGTTATTCATAACCCCATTTTTAACACTTTATAACGTTTTGGGGTGTAGCACGTCACAAGTTTTTCTTTCGTTTGTTATGAGCTTGTTTACAAACCGATTCACTTATATCGTACATGTTAATATTATTCGTGCATATTGTTTATGATTATACGTGAACTTGCTTGCAACGTGTTTATTGTTTTATTGGTGGAAGTTACGCAAACGCAAACGCAAACGCATACATATAGTGGGAGGGTCCGACGGGATGTACCCGCGCCGTCTAACGTTACGACTTCGGTTGTTTACGTAAGGTGGTTCTCATTTCCCCGACTTCAACGGCTCCGGCTAAATGAACGGGAGGACGACACTATTTGATTTCATTTACTTTACGCTTGAATATTTATTGCATGACGATCGTTGAATCGCGAGTTTATATATATATGTATACGCAAAAAATTATGAAAACTCACCAACATGTGTTGTTGACAAAATATATTATTTTAAACGTGCTGCGGGTTGATACGATGAATTGCTAAGGAGGAAGATCATTAGTATACCTTAGGTTATTTAAATAAAGAACTTATTTGTGATTTGATGAAGTATTCATTGTTCCTTTTACTCTTATGAATAATTTGTGTACCTGCTATGCTATGAAATGAAATGAATATGATTATTGTCGCTTTAATAGCGTTACGAGCTTATGAGTAGTCACACCCCGACCAATGAAGGCGGAAACATCTAGGCGCGACATGATTGCTCATTGCACAATGACACTATAAAGTTACAATATTTAAACAACTCATTTAAATCCATATCATCATAAATAACACAACAATTGTTCATACAATATGCCAAATAGATATATAAACAAATAACTTGTTCTTTTATTTTCTAATATCCTAAAGCCAAGATAATAAGTTTCTTCAAGTAATCCAATCAAGCTAACATCAAACCTGTAACATTGCATAAAATAGAGTTTGTCAACACGAAGGTTGGTGAGCAATTTTCATAGTTTTGGACAATAAGTATATAGTATGAAATCCACAACTAGTATATGAAAACAATAAATAATAGCAACAATTTAGATAATAAAACCGTCAATAAGAATACATTGACGACAATAATGAAATCGTCAAAAAGAATACATTGACGACACCTTTCTATATGGGGATACCATATATACTCGGAATTAACGTATGATCATACTTTGATGAGGCTACCCGCCTTAGCATTCAAGAATTTGCACATAATCATGTAAAGCATATAACACCAAATCGAGCATTTATTTAAGTAAACATATACAATACGTGTTGTGGTTTAAGACTCAAGTATAAATCATTTGAATTTGAATAAGTATGCAATGCCACCCCCAAAATGAAAGATGGAAAACGGGGGATGAAAAAGTACTCACATTAACAAGTAACTTGAAAGATAGTGTCGTGAATAATCAGAGAGATTGGTTTAACGAGCAAGACCTATATTAAACGGGTCTTGTGTTAGTAGGTAGTCTTGGAAGGGTTTAAAATAAAATACATGACAAATAAAGTAAATAAATAAAGTTTAGGATCTAAAATGTAAATATTTGAGAAATTAAAGAAACGAGTTTTGTAAAATAAGTTTACTCGAAACCGGGTCTCGGTATTCTATTCATTAGTTTTTTTTTCTTTTTTTTTACTCAACCTATGTTAAGTAATAATGTGGGTTAAAATGCGATATTGCAAAACCCTTGGTTATAAGAATACCCAAAACGAGGTTTAAACGAGTGTTCGGGTTTGTCGGTTCGAGACTTGATAATTGACCAAGCTCACAGTTAACTTCCCAAAATAATAAATGTTATGAGATAACTCAATAAAATCAAAATAGACTTAACCAAGTATGTAGTTCTATTGTGAAGAACCTTAACGTTCGTTAAGCGAGTATACGACCTTATCGGTTCGAACTTGTTATAAGATCAAGTTGGTTACCGACATGCCAAGTATGTTTAGAAACTAACTAAAATTGATTTAAAGTATAATCTTGAAGAAAAATATGAGTTTTGGTGGCTAAAAACACACTTGTGTGTCTTAAGCGGGTGAACTCGGTTTAGTTCGGTTTTTGGTTCGGTCCTTGACTCGGAATAAGACCGAGGATGGTTACCACATACCCAATTACCATGGAACTTGTAAAATAACTTATAAATAATAATACTCAAGTTTTACATTCAAAAAGTTAACAATAAAGCTTTTAAACAAAAGTTCGGTTTTTGGTTCGGTCCTTGACTCGGAATAAGACCGAGGATGGTTACCACGTACCCAATTACCATGGAACTTGTAAAATAGCTTATAAATAATAATACTCAAGTTTTACATTCAAAAAGTTAACAATAATGCTTTTAAACAAAAGTTCGGTTTTTGGTTCGGTTCTCAACTCGGGATGAAACCGAGGCTAGTCACCACATACCCAATACCATGGAACTTGACAAAGATGAACAATAAACTAAAATATGTAGAAGTTAAGCAAGTATAACAAGTTATATGGTTAGATTTGTTAAATATATAAACAAGGACTACAAAGTCCTCCATGTAACCTTGCCTAACTAGCCCGACATTTCAACCGGCCGAGACCGGAGAAATGAAAGACCGAAGGTAAACAAGGAGTGTATATTATATATATGTTGTAACATCAAGCTTTAAGTGTTGAGAAGTTAGTTAAAATGAAAGATTAGCTTATGAAGAACAACCTTAGAATTCAAGAATTTGAGAGAGAAATGAAGAAATGAGCAAGCACAAATGAAGAAGATGGGTGTGTATATATAGAGTAAGTTGAATGGGTCTTTCATAAAGGTTGTTTCATGAAAATGGGTTGGTTATAGACCCAAGAAGCACAAACTACAAATGGGTCCTTCAAGTCTCCATTTTGGTAGTTTTAGTCCCTGGAGTTCGTTTTGAGCGTTTTCGGGGAATTTTAAGAACCGAAAAGGGTGTTTTTTTTATCCAACAACTATAAAACAAATATTTAACATACAATTCATCATTTTGATAATATCGAAAGGTTCGGGATACAAAACGGGTCGGGTTTACATTAAGAATACAAGTATAAAATAACCCGAAATTGACAAATGTCACATAAGTGATCTGTACGTTACACCCGGGCGTATTCCGCTTAAAGCCGGGGTGTTACATCTAGGCCATATTTATACTAACAATTGAAACATAGGATGATTAAAGGTTGTCAATGGGATTTTAGTTATTTCCGGTGGTTATGCATATTGAAATACCTATAATTTGGCGTTATAACGTGTAATTGACGATGATTAAAGTTGGTTCGATGTAGTCTTATGGTCGTCATACAAATTAATTGGATTAAGAAGCGAGATTTGGGGGTAAAATGGCTCGCCGGCCCTTTTTCCGGCCGTTGGAAAACCGAGTATAGAGGTGGCGGCTTGTTAATTATATTACTATTATTTTAAATGTAATTTACATATTCAGTCCTTCAACTTTTAGATTATATTAATACAAAATTTAAATATAAATTACCTAGTGAACCTTGTACTTTGAAATGTTTTGAGATTAAAATGATTTACACATTGGATCCCGAACTTTGAAATGTTTTAAGATTAAAATAATTTACACATTGGATCCCGAACTTTGAAATGTGTTATAACCGAAATACTAATTTATGAAACTTGGATGTTAGTTATATTATACTTGATAAACTTATTAAACCTCTAAATCTAAAAGGTTCGTTAACAAAATGAAAAAAAAACGAACGAATGATAAACGCAATATCCTCGCGAATATTTTATTAACGATGAACGTTTATACACGAATTCAATGGAACAATGAAATGGGTCGGTTTAACGAATACGAATCCAAATACAAATAAAAATAACAAAAGACACATTTGATATATGCGACGAACTTATATATGTGTGTGTGTGTGTGTGTGTGTGTGTGTGCGTGCGCGTGTGTGTGAACAAAACCGAAAATTTAAAATAGGTAAGTTTTCGGGTTTGAAAAGTAACGAATGTTACAGAGTTACCCTAAAAGCGTGCCCTGTTTGCTTCCCGATCAAACAAGATTCACATAACTTGTTTTTATGGGTAAAGCCACGCATCCCTTCAACAATATCCCTTCTAGCCATTAGCTTTATTGACTCAAAGTTCAAGGGGCCAAGCCTAGCATGCTACAACCAACTTATTTCTTCAATTCGGCTAAGTAAACTAACCAGTTTACCAATCTTCAAGGGTATTCGGT
Source organism: Bidens hawaiensis (assembly GCF_021521415.1). Classification (NCBI taxonomy): domain Eukaryota; kingdom Viridiplantae; phylum Streptophyta; class Magnoliopsida; order Asterales; family Asteraceae; genus Bidens; species Bidens hawaiensis. Next base: position 3,307,276 of record NW_027491016.1, read on the forward strand.
ATAGCCGATTAGGGGATCGAGTTGCATTCATCAATAACCTACATTGTCCATCATGCATCGTAAGGTAGTTATCTTTTATATGAATATCAAACCCATGTTCCAAGGCTTGACCGAGACTAAACATCCGTAAGTAAGCGATGTTCACCACTTTTAGTCTCAAATAAAATCAACCCTTTACTGCTTATATCAACATAGGAGCTGTTTGCAAACTTAAACCTTCCCGTGACATGATTGCTAAGTTCAGAAAAGAAAGACATGCTACCCGTCATGTGGTTACTCGCTTCATTGTTCAAGTACTTTTCATCACCATCTTTATACTCATAGTTTCCGGGTATAACCTTCTTTTCATTCAAGAACACCATTTCCTGAACACTCTTCAGCATAAACAGAGCATGATCCCTTGTCTCAGATGCTTTAGGTAACTTTGTTTCACCTTGAACTTTCTGTTTTCGGTTGGGACACTTGTGGACAAAGTGCCCAAACTTATCACATTGATAACATTGAACCTTTGAGAGGTCCCGTTTTTTGCCCTTTTGTTCACGGTTTTCCGGGTTCATGACGTTTACTTAATGACTGCAGTTATGACCCGACCCGCGGCCACCTCGTCCTCGCCCTCCTCCACGTCTACGACCTCCACGAGTGGACTCACGATCATTGTACTAACTACTTGAGGATTCAGACATCTGAAGCATAAGCTTACGCTGGGTTTCGGAATGCATGTCTTCTTCCTGAATCCGCTCCTTGTATGCTTTTAAACGTCCCATCATGTCTTCAAATCCAACAGTTTTGAGATACAAAGTTTTTTCAATAGAGGCAACAATTTGAATAAACTTACTTCGGGGTAGACTTGAAAGGAACTTCTTGACCATCTTAGTTTCCTAGATCACCTCCCCCAAACTTGCTGCCTTCGACGTCGTACACGGAGAGTTTCGCCACAAACTCATCAATGGTATCCGTCTCTTTCATCCTCAGACCATCAAACTCGGTCGTGAGGGTTTGCAATCTTGCCTCCTTAACCCGATCAACCCCCAGATTACGTGTCTTAATCAAGTTCCAAATCTCCTTGGCCGACTCAAGATTACTCACTTGCATGATTGTTGCTTCCGGGATCGACTAATAAATCACTATAATGTAATTGCGATGTTGTTTTTATCAACATCGGTTGCCCCCGGATCAATGGTATCCCGAATCTTATGCACGTTCAAGAGTCTCTTCATTCGAATAGCCCATACCATGTAATTTGGTAGATGTAAGCATGGGACTTTGGAACGCATTCGGGTTCCCGCTCCCACTCCCGCCGCTCGTCTTCGTTGTTTCTTTATCGCCCATCGATCTTTATCAAACTCCAACCGCGAAAACAAGATGATCAAACTTTATTTAATAAAAAAATATTTAAACCACAATGTTTATTCCTTTTTTTCTTCATTGTCACGCCTGTGTAAAAAGAAAATCTTAGTATCTTTGACCCTTTTTTTTAATCACAAAGCTACTTGGAATAACTGACGTGGAGGTAGGGTAATTCAATATGAGGTGAAGCAGGGATTACCAAATCATAACTCCTTTTTTTCTTTCAAATAAAGGCTTCCGATTCAATGGAATAATCTTGATGGTCGGTCTTCAATTACGTATGCCGCGCCGATCACGACTTTGATCAAAAGCGCTTTATCACCGGAAAAGAGCTTGGCCACTTTGATACCAATTCAAGTCCCGGATCGATAATCAAACATAATTAAACGACTAACTCTTGTTTATATTAATCAGAAAATATAATAAAAAAACTGATTACAACTCTCAGACCCTAACTCGATTTGACTATTGATGAATCCCAACTCGGTAGCATCTAGATGAACCCTAACTCAGTTACGTCTCACATATTCTATAATCTCTAACCACAACTCGATTTATATAGACTAACCTAACTTGCTAGTCAAAACATTACAAAATATAACAAGGGATTTTTACATATATCACCTCCCTAACTTCCTTCATTACATATTTCCCCAAAGATGGGTGTGCAATTGATGGAAATATGTATATATATCCCCAGTGGCGGAGCCATGAATTTCTTCTTATGGGTTCGGGATTTTTCGGTACTCTGTTTTTTCCGGCGTCAAGTTTTCGGGCCTTAATGGGTTGGGTCAGATCGGATCAGTCATTCGGTCAACCAAATAATTCTATTCAAACATAATTGTAAACGATAAACATAAATATAATTGTAATTATAAATGACTATTTAAAAACTAACCTTGTTTTTTTCTTACTCATACTTTGATTTGACTATTTAAAAATCAAACTTAAAGAAAGAGTCGTTGTGAGGTACGGATCAAATGATCGATTAAAACCTTAAACACTTGAAGCAATCAAAGCGAGAATTAATTGACCGTTGTTGACCCGCTTAAAAAATCTTTTAATTAAACTGTGAACAAAAAAAAATACAGCTATACAAATAAATATGGCCTTACGTAATAATATAATATAACTATTTTATTATGTTACAAGAATACACTGGAATGATATATAATATAATAATAATATGGATATCTTACTATAAGGTTTAGATCTATTGAAAGACCACATACATAAAAATAGAAAATACACAACTAACACCGGGATTAAGAGGACGCTGCATAACTGGGCAACTGCCAACAACGGCAACTAGTGGCCAACGGGTGATTTCCGAATTCCGATTAATGAAGGTAGAAGAATGAGGGAGGAGCCAACCAGCCAGCCGAATTCCGATTCTGGCCTTCCGGGTGATACTGTACGCAAGAAACTGAATCTTCCGTGTTTTAGCTTCTTCTTCTTCTTCTTCTTCTTGTTTTTTTTTTTTAATTTCTATTTAGATATTATGTTTAAGATTGTTAATTCGGTTGGGCTTATTAACCCATTTTATTAATAACTTTGGGCTTTTTTTATGGGTTCGAATATTTTTTTAAAATGATACTGGGTTCGCTCGCCTAAAAAGTATGGGTTCGCTCGTAAATACGTATGCATAGATTACATATAAAACCGAAAATTTACCGGGTTTGGCCGAACCCGGTCGCTACTATGTGGCTCCGTCACTGTAATCCCCTCCCTAAACCACATATATGTATATATATCTTTTTGAGGGCAGTTAGTATGTAGTGGAAGATTTCGTCAGGTCTTTTGTGACTACAGAAAGCACGAGTGTCAATCTAAATCATGAGTGGTGATGATTATGGCTTTTGTTGATCATTGAAGGAGGTCAACATAATTCAAAATCCATAAAGGTAATCATGATTGGGTTCCACTTCCATTCATGGTGAATTCTACTTTTGTATAGTTAAACATTATGTATAAATATTGTTTCGGTACAACACTTGTATTTTGCATTTAGTATCATGCCGAGTCTTTTTGGTTCCGATACTTTTAATATGTGGTAATAACAATACCGAACTCATCCTTATATCATATAATGTATTCTTACTTAACACACAAATATATAAGTATATATGTGTTTTTTCATTATTTTGAAATAATTTGGATATGCATGTATCCTTACTCCCAACATATATAAGATTTTAATTTAATATTTGACTATTACAACTGAAAAGAAGAAACTCAAATTCCTTGGTTGAGTTAAGTGAGAGTAGTTTTCCTTAGTTATTAAATAACGAGAACTTGAAAAAAATATAGTTATATATACACACACAATGATAGTCTTATAAAACATCCTTAATTAACTCATGCTAAAAGTTTAAACAACTTCATAATTCCTTCACTCACTTCTTTTCTTATATATTATTTTACCAGTGACACATTTTGAGGTGTAACGATATGCATGGCTTTTAATTTACAAAAAAACAACCTAATTTCATATTTAAAATTTATTGATTGTTTATTGGATTACATCGAAACAGAAGGCAAGCGGGCAACAAGCTGCGCCGCTACCCCTTTTTGAATCGCAAAATCCAATCTTTTAAAAACTATATTTGCTGATCTTGGAGTCATAACATTACTATGCATGACCTGCTGAACACGGGTAAGTAGCTCCACAATTTTAGGCACGAGGAAACCAAAAGTGTCAAAAGCAAAATAAATAAATACATGTTGGTTGTCAAGACACGCCTTTTCATGTTTTGCCACCTTACCTGAAGCAGCTTTTAATGCGGCTTGACCGACCGCGAAACCACTACTCCCTAAGCCCACCAAAGGAGAAACCCCTGTTAAATCCACACACATGTGTTTCCCTCCTATCCATCCAAACACCAAAATGTCAGCCGGTCGAAGAGATGATCTTCCCTCCGACGGGTCAGTCAGGAAATTCACAAGTGCTTCTTTCTTAACAGAAATTCCAGCTCGCCTAAATATATCAAAGAGCACATCCCTAACCAGATCGTGTCGGTACTTGAACCCCGAGAGCTCTTTACAGTGCACCGCGTGCTCCCCATATGAGTCTAAACATGCTTTACGACAAACAAGACATATCTCATCAACCGGAAATAGAGGAATCATAAGGCGATACTTAAGGATACTACGATACTCCACTAGAGAAAAAGATATGACTACCCTATGGTATGGGGGGCTAATTATACCTGGCATTAATGTAAAGCTGTGTACATATATATTTCCATAAATTGCACACCCATCTTTGGTAATGATGCCTTAAACTTTTGCACATTTAAAGTTTGAAAATTTAAGTGTACTTGTTAAAACATTGATGCAATGAAGCTGTTAGATACAGGAGTACGTAACCACGTATCAATTACGAGTATATACCGACATATGGCACACGTAAATGAAAAAAATAAAACGATAAACCCGTAAAATAGACAAAACAATCAAAACATATAATGAAATCCAAAATCAAAACTATTATCACACGAGGGTCCAAAAACATATAATGTCTATTCAAAAGAAATAAAAATCATACCGAATCTCAATGGTTCATATCAATCAGTAACGATTCTTATTATAAAATAAAAACAAATAATTCGTGGTGTAAAAGTAGCATATAGAACATCCACATAACAAAATACTATATAAGGCATCCGCATAACAAAATATCATATAGGTATGTTGGTAACACTCTTCATCGACGGACTGAAACGTGAATGATACTTTGTTTTGCAGTGTAGCCTCAACGTGAAGACCGCTCACGGTGTGGCCCGCACCACGTTAGATTGACAATTCACCATGTCAGAGGAATCAGGAATTTAATTTGAACTCCTTGACTAGATTCATATCTAAAAATCAGTGGTGCCAATCATTGGTGAAGCTTTATCGGGGCCGGGGGAGGCCCCGCCCCCCCTGGTTTTTTCGTGTAGTAGTGTAAATTTACCTGTTTTCGTCCGAAATTTTTTATGCGTAATGTAAATTTAGGCGTTTTCGGCCGAAAATTTGAGTCCAGCTCCCCATCGTTTGTGAATTTTTGTATATATTTTGAGCTCGCTCCCCCCGGGGTCTTAGTCCAAGCTTCGCCACTTGTGCCAACTCATGTATCCTTCCAAACTATCAGTGTATATAATTGTACCATCCACCACCTTTCTCACAAAAGAATAACTAAACAGGATTTCCAAGTTTACCCATTGAATTATTCTTTTTACAGCCATATATGAATGAGGGCCTTGTACATTTGATAATGTCTAGGTGTAATGGGTCACATGCTGGCCAGCTGGTTAGAAATAGATATCAATAAACATGATATATCTTGGGTTGCTGAGTGCTAGTGAAATTATGGTCAGTTTACTTTTAAATGTATGGTAGAGTTCCTTATTGTGTTAAGATACTAATATATTGCTTTTCATATGCGAATAATCCGATCCGATTAACCTGAACTACATCGATTATACTTTTGTCATGTAACAAGAATTTGTGAAAACACATTAACTTTTCAAATAGTATGAGAGTTTTGTTATCCAGACTTGAATTATATTAACTTTCTGGACCACATAAGGGTTGGAATCTTTCAGAAAAAAGTGTAGTATGTAAACAAATTTTTTTAACTAACAAATATGTCCAAACCCAAACTACATGACTCGACCAGGTAAAACCCAAACGCCAATAATAAACCCGATTAACAGTACCCCTAACTTAACCCGATTGTGATATGGATCATTATTTTCATACATGACAAACACAACCCAAACTACCCGATCAGCTACCCTAACTTTAACCACTTATTTTCACCAGCTAGCATGCATTTATTTCCGTTTAAAAGAAAAACCTAGCATGCAATCACATTCTTATCCCATTATTTTGAATAACACTTGATTTGATGGCATAGAGTCTACTTTGCTTTGTTTCTATTATTTTTTAGGTACAAAGCGGTTACAAACGACGAGAATGGACATTGGAATGATTTGAAAAGATTTAACAATACAAGCTTGAGAAGAAAATGAGCTAAAATAATTAAATTTAATAAAATAGAATGAAAGGCCATAGAGGTTTAAAGTTAAATGATGAAATATCTTTAAAAGAAGCTAGGATGATGAAAACAAAAAATAAATAAATAAAAATTGACCAACAAAAATGAATTTGGAATGCCAACAAAAACCCTAAAGTCTTGGGCCATAACTGCAGATTAGTGGGCTGTTTGTGAGAAACACAAGTTGAAAGCAATTGGGCTAATTAAGGGTGGGCTCAAATGAACTCACCATTGGATGACAAAGCTCGGTTGGAATGAAAAGAAAAAACATTGGAACGATGCAATTCAATTGGGGTTTTGGGTTGTGAAATTTGTAGACAATTAATCTTTTCTTGTTTGTTTCGATTTAATGTGTTGTTGCGTATTTGTTTAGATTAATTTAGTCACCATATGAAACAAAAAGTGATCAGCAGTCCGCAGATTCTCCATAAGCACCAGAACATATAAATAGAGTCGGCTAAAAAGTAACATTCTATTTAGCTAACTATATTAAAGCTTTTCCAACTCCACGCTAAAATACTCAAATAATAATAATAATAATAATAATAATAAATCTTTTTTTACCAAACAGTTCCAGTTTATCACATAATTAGGTAACTTTCGGCTAAAAAAACTGTTATCAAGACTTAATGATCTTTACCACAAAAGCCCATGCCTCGTCTAAACCCCACCTCCACTAATTGTCCTCAGCTGATAAATTGATACAACTGAAACCAAAACTGGAAACCAAATCACCTTACCGAATTGGTTTGGGGGTACTCGGTGCCCCTAGTACCTTTTAAAGTTAAAAGACATAATTACCCTCATATAAAAGGAACTTATTTTTAACATCAAATCCTCAGACACTTAGGATCACATTTTCCACTTTAAAACAGACCATTAGGCCATGCGTAATAAAAAAAGCCATTCCCTTGAGCATTTCGCGCCCCTAATTAGCTTTTCAAGTTTTTGCAAAAATGCGATGCAATCAAAATGCTCCTTACTCAATAATCTTTTTATTTTAGATTTCTAATTTTTATAATTAAACCTATACAAGTTTGGACTTATCAAGTTAAGAAAAATGAAAGCAAAATTATCAAAATGTGTGCCACACCAACACGGTGTACGCAACGCTACCATGCAAAACACCACCCATAATAATGTCGGGAGAGGGTGTTTTCATACATTATAACCAAAAGGCCACTAAAAAGTGGAGGGTTTAGAGAAGCAAGTGAGCAAGAATGGCGACAACAAGGGGGATGATGATAGCAGAGCTGGAGAAGATGAGCGTGGAGCAGCTGAAAGCAATCAAAGAACAAAGCGATCAAGAGGTTAGTCTCCTTCAAGACAGCCTCAATAACATCCGCACCGTCTCGATCTCGCTTCTGCTGCTCTCCATGATCTATCTCTCCGACCTACAGGTATGTCAGTCCGTCTTTATTAATAATATCATTCAATTCTGTAATTATTGATTTTAAAACTGGGAAGAAAATGCTGAATAACATTTCTTCTCGTAATATCTGTTAATGTGTGTCAACAGAAAACAATGGAAGAAGGGAAGGACTATTGTGAACGTAAAATCAACTTGCTGAAATCAAACTATGACCAACTTTTAGAGGTATGTTTTCTTTCAGTGGATCACGTGTTATTTGTAGTTTGCTTTGTTGAAGTACTGCATTCAAATTGCTATTAAGTATCAATATATGCTATTATGCAAAGTCAATGATAAACTCTTCACAACTTAGTATCTATATTTTTATTATGTAAACCATTACTAATTTCTTCATCTCTTCCTTTGTTTTCACATATCAACCTTTTACAAATTACACACTCTAATTTTGACTAAATTCGATTCTGTACTATACTGGGCAAGAATATAATAAAATCTCTTCACCTGTTTCTTCCAAAAGTTGTGTGCGTGTGTGTGTTTTTATAATTCTATAACTTTAATTTATTTGTCAATCCTACATGACAGATGTGATTATGTGGACAGGCTTTGAACCAGTAACCGGAATAATGTGATTATTATTTATGCAGGTGACAAGCAAGAAGAAAAGTATAGCAGATGAGGCTGGACTGGTGTTGCAAGCCAAACTGAAACAACTGGCCACGCAATCATAGATGATGCCTGCATCATGGCATCTTGTAATGGTTTTTGACGCCTTTTAGCCTTTTTATTCGATTTTAAATTGTTCTTGCCGGTATGAATATTACCTGTTTTTGTACTTTTTACTATGAAAATTTACAATATATAATGGTTTAAGTTATTACATATTCATCAACTAGAGGTGCACAAATCGGGTTCTAGGCCAAGCTAGTTCGGGTTGGGTCAACAAAAGTGAAAAATGGGTTCTGGCCCAACCAGGCTAGGTTGGAACCAGTTTTTGAGGGGGGAAAGGATGGGGTTAGAAACCGGGTTTAAACTGTTTGGTTCGGGTTTGACCGAGTTCAAGCCGGTTCCAATGAATAGGGTTACAACCTCGATTCAACCCTACGGGCCAGGTCAGTTCCAAACAGTTTCCGTGTCGAGTTGACTTTTCCAGTCATTGAAAACGGTTTCTTTTGTGCTGCAACATTACAGACAAGTCATGTAATTGGATATGCAATTTAGGTTGGTTAAGAGCTTAAGATAGAGTATTGTCTGAATCATTCAGCCACTCATCAAATCATTTTTCTTTTCTATATATATATATATTTCTTTTAAGAATGTTATTTTTTGTGTTTTTTGAATATGTTAATCTTTTGTATTTGGATGTTGACATTTTTTTGTGTTTACTTCTGATAAGATAACGAACCTATACACTAATAAAAGAAAATATTAAGGATTATATGGCAGTTCCATATTCATTCTTGGCTAATTTTTTCAGCTCAAATTCCTAATCTCTATGTATAGACATTTTAGGAACTTTCCATATTATAAATAAAGATTATATATTCTAAAATTGAATAATTCCTAATAAAAACAAATAGTGTTTATTGCAATTTAGATGAAAAAATATAAAATTAAAAATGGAATTGAAATATTTAACCAATTTCAGTTTTAATTTATAATATATAATAATAATATCATGCATATTAATATAAATAATAATAATAATAATATGTGTGATTTCTTAGATTACGTTTTCACGTAAAATTAAATCACTTTTCTTAATATCTTATTTTCTCTAAATATCTATATTTTGTCACATACCAACAAAAATATGTATACATATATATTATCTAATTAAAAAAATATTTTCATATGTAAATAACGGATTTGAATCACAAAATACAAAAAATCAAAAAAAAAATTATTGGATTTGTGACATTAATAGTTGATCAACCAATATTTATTTAATATAACAATGTCCGAATTGTTTTGACAAACTCTTCTCTAATCCGACTTATATATATAAATGCACAACGTTAATTGAGTCTTTTCTTTTGATTTATTATGCAATTATGTATCAAGCATTCTAACGAAAATCAATGTTTTAATAGACTCAAAATCAACTTCTTTTGTTTTTAAACTTTAACGCCACAGTGGCATTAGCCACGGGTGAGCTCTTTTGTTTGTAACTTTTTTATCAAATTGATAAAATTAATAAATAGTTATATGTTTTTAAGTATGTCTTATAGTTTGAAATAATCAGTAAAAACGTGAAGGCCCTGGATGAGACAATTGGGGTACAACCATTGATGAGACTGAAGTGTAAGATTTACAAATTTAAAACATATAGACTTACCACATCATGTAAGTCAACTTCTTGTATTCACGTATTGTTTTAATATTGAACTTTATATTCGTGTCATCTTACATCTTATTTTATTAATAATACACAACAAAAAATGCATGCTTAACAATAAGCCCAATGTCAAAGAAAATGCATTATACGATTGGGATCATCAATTCTTTTGTTGACTTATTTTATTTAACGGGAATTTTACTTTTGAGTGTTAAGCCGAAAATATCTACGGCTTTTTTTGGCACTTATATCATAATTATTTTGTGAATATTTGTTAGTTTATATTTGATTGTCTTTCCAAAGTATTCTCCTGATTTCACTCATCAGTTTGTATATTTATAGTTTGTACAATATTCAATAAAATCAAGGAATTATGTTGTTTAACATGATATCATACCCCACGACCTAATCTCGATCACGCCTCCATCCTTCCTTCACTCTTTTCCAGCCACTTTCTCACCATCATGGGAGACGAATCTGATCCCAAACCACAGCCCCTTCACCCTGTTTACACCGTCACGAACATCCAACACAAGGTTCCTCCTCTTGACGGTAACGAAGTAACATACCCTACATGGGTCAAACTTTTCAAGCTTCATGCCACGGGTACGATGTGCTAAACCACATCGACGGTTCGCCGGCACCCGAGAAAACATCCACTGATTATTCTTCTTGGAAGAAAATTGATGCGGTTGTTTTATAGTGGATTTATGGAACTCTCAAACACGACCTGCTAGTTCGTGTTCTTGAAGACGAGTCAACAGCATATGAAGCCTGGGAACGAGTCAAGACTTTGTTCCTGAATAACAAAGGTCCACGAGCCGCGACATTACAACATGAACTCACCAACTTGACACTCTCCGCCATGCCGGATCTTGAAGCTTACTGTCAGCGTCTCCGTGAACTCTCCGATCAACTCACCGTGGTCGATTGTCCAATTAACAACACCCAACGAATCCTTTACCTGGTTCGCGGACTGCCCCGTGAATACGATGCAGCTGCCTCAATACTTAATCAATTTCTTCCCCCATGGGAAGAAGCCATTGAACGATTACAATCCGAGGCTCGTCGGATCGCGGCTCGTGACACACTTTCTCCTACCCCCATGGTAGCTGCCACTGTCACATCACACCAAGATTCTAACAATCGGCGTGACAATAACCCTCCTCGTGACAATACCAGTCGACGGGGCAACCCACCCCGTGACAGTCACCCTCGTCGCGATTCCGGTCGTGAAAATAGCCGCCGTGATAATAGCCGGTTCAACAATTATCGTGGTCAAAATCAGTCTCAAGCCAGAGGATACCCACCTCAACAATCTCAACCAGCACACTTCTGGGCTCATCCTCAAACTTATGGGCCTCCACTTGCTTATGGGACATATTGGGCTCCACCTCCATGTCCCTTTCCCACTCAATCTTGGACTCAGCCATGGAATTACCAAAATCCAAGGCCCAACAAAAACCAATCAGCCCAATCACCACAATCCTCAACCCAGGCTCACTTAACCGAAACTAACCCTCTCGAACCGACTCAGTTGGCGGATGCTTTTCATGCTCTATCTGTGAATCCAGGTGGTGATCAGTGGCACATGGACACAGATGCATCTTCTCATGTTACTTATGACCAAGGTAAACTTAATGCATTTTCCTCACATTCGCCAATATCGTCAATATTTGTAGGAAATGGCAATCGAATTCCAGTTTTAGGATCGGGAACCTCCACCATTCCCACATCCTTAAAATCATTACACCTAAAATCAGTCCTTACAACCCAACCTTTATTAAAAATCTTATTTCTGTTCGTAAGTTCAATATTGATAATTGGACTTCCATTGAGTTTGACCCTTTTGGATTTTCTATGAAGGATTTCAAGGATGGCACGATCCTGAGTCGTCACAACAGTACGAGTGATTTTTACCCGCTCACATCAAATGCTTCCGCCACCGCTTGTCTTGCTTCAACTCAAGATTCTTCATATCGACACAATCGTCTAGGACACCCGGGTCAACCAGTTATGGAGTTTCTCCGTTCGAAGAATTTTATTTCTTGTAATAAAATAAACTCATCATTTGTTTGTCACTCTTGTCAATTGTCGAAACATAAATGTTTGCCTTTTTCCGATTATACCAATTTCACTTTTTTACCTTTTTCTATTTTACATTGTGACTTGTGGACCTCCCCGATATTGAGTCATGCAGGTTATAAATATTATATGGTTTTGGTAGATTATTTCACTCAATACACATGGGTTTATCCGTTAAAATTTAAATCTGAGACGTTTACTAAATTTACTCATTTTCATCAATTCGTCTCAACCCAATTTCACCTATCGATTAAATCTTTTCAATGCGATATGGGGGGTGAATTTGACAACAATAATTTTAAGAACTTTGCCACCCAACATGGTATGCAACTTCGCTTTTCGTGTCCACACACTTCACAACAAAATGGGAAATCCGAGGGCATGATTCGGCGTCTAAACGAGATTATGTTCGCTCTTCTTACTCATGCCTCTCTTCCCTCCTCGTTCTGGGTCGAAGCACTCCACACGGCTTCATATCTTCACAACATTCTTCCCACAAAATTACATAACAACCAAACCCCCACATCTCTCCTATACTTACGCCAGTCGTCTTATGACCACCTTCGCGTGTTCGGTTGCTTATGCTACCCAAACCTCTCTCCCACTCGCCCTCACAAACTTGCTCCAAGATCCGCACCATGTGTATTTCTTGGCTACCCGGCCAACTACCGTGGATACCGGTGCTTAGACATTTCCACAGGAAAAACCATTTTTTCCCGCCACGTCACTTTTGACGAAACTAACTTCCCTTTCGCCATTCCCTCTCAACCTCCCCCGTCACATTCTTTCCTAGACCCCTCACCCATATTATTTTCCCCATTCACGTCTTTCCCCACTGTTAACACGCCCCTCCACCAACTAAATCCTTTTGCCAATGCAAATTCACCCACAAATGGTCCTTCCATCCCTCCACTACAAACTCACGACACATTCCCTAATAACCAACCACCTCCTAATACCCCACCATCTCTCCCATCTCAATCCTCACACCCTCTAAATTACGCAGACCCCAACCCGCCCCCACATCCACCCACCACAACCAATCACTCCATGCGCACTCGATCACAATCTGGAATTTTTAAACCCCGCCAACCTATGTCGCTTAACACACAAACTTCCCCACCCACTCCATCTATATCTCCGTTACCCAAATCACATCTTACCGCTCTTACTGATCCCAACTGGAAGGTTGCCATGACTAACGAATATGAAGCTCTATTGGAAAATAACACTTGGGAACTTGTACCGAGACCCACCGATGCACCAATTATTTGTTGCATGTGGCTGTTTAAACATAAATTTAACGCCGATGGAACTTTGGAATGGCATAAAGCTAGGCTTGTCGTCAATGGCAAAAGTCAAACCGTGGGTCTTGACTGTGATGAGACATTTAGCCCCGTCGTTAAACCCACTACAATTCATACGGTACTAAGTTTAGCGGTATCCAAGGCGTGGCCCATCCATCAATTGGATGTTAAAAATACTTTCTTGCATGGGCATTTGAAAGAAACGGTATACATGTTTCAACCACCGGGGTTTTCCTCTGACATGCACCTTAACTTTGTTTGCAAACTTAATAAGTCTCTATATGGCTTAAAGCAAGCCCCGCGTGCGTGGTATCAACGATTTGCAGGTTTTCTCTCAACATGTGGATTCAAAAGTAGTGTTTGTGATACCTTGCTATTTATTTATCAAAAAGGTGACCAAATGGCTTACTTACTCTTATACGTGGATGATATTATACTCACCGCATCTAGTGACACACTACTCCACAAAATAATCAAATCATTATCCGCGGAATTCAAGATGACCGGCCTCGGTAAATTACATCATTTCCTCGGTATCACCGTCGAACAATAGAAAACGGGTTTGTTTTTATCTCAGTCAACATACGCGGCCGACATTTTATCACGTGCCAACATGTCAACATGTAAACCTGCTAGCACTCCAGTTGAAATTGGGTCTAAATTGAGTGCTACTCATGGTGTGTTATTTACCGATGGTTCTTTATATCGGAGCCTTGCCGGTGCACTACAATATCTAACGATTACCCAGCCGGACATCTCATATGCAGTTCAACAAGTTTGTCTCTTCATGCATGCCCCGCGTGAGCCACACTTTCAATTTTTGAAACGGATCCTTCGCTACATTAAAGCATGGACTCCTCATAACACCCTCCCCATCCGCTAAACTGACAGCCTATTCGGATGCCGATTGGGGTGGGTGTCCCGACTCCCGCAGGTCAACCTCCGGTTACTGTGTGTATATGGGTGGAAACTTAATTTCTTGGTCCTCGAAACGTCAGCCTACAATCTCTCGGTCTAGTGCCGAAGCTGACTATCGAGGATTCGCCAACACCGTAGCCGAGATAAGTTGGATTCGAAATCTCTTATTTGAACTTCATGTCCCAGTTAGACATGCCACGATCGTTTACTGTGATAACATTTCAGCAGTCTATTTATCCGCCAACCCTGTGAACCATCAACGGACCAAACATGTAGAATTTGACATACACTTTGTAAGAGAAAAGGTTCGCCTCGGCACTATTAAAGTTCTACACGTTCCAGCTGATTACCAATATGTGGATATCTTCACCAAGGGACTACCTAAGTATTTATTCCAACGATTTCGTTCCAGTTTATGCCTCCGCTCTTCTACGGCTCAAACTGCGGGGGACTGTTAAGCCGAAAATATCTACGGCTATTTTTGGCACTTATATCATAATTATTTTGTGAATATTTGTTAGTTTATGTTTGATTGTCTTTCCAAAGTATTCTCCTGATTTCATTCATCAATTTGTATATTTATAGTTTGTACAATATTCAATAAAATCAAGGAATTATGTTGTTTAACATTGAGAAACTAACTGTGTCCACATAAATTCACTTTACTTTCATGCTTATGACAATTTCCTTTGAATATATATATTTCTAAACTTCTTAGTACTTGTAATATATATATATATATATATATATATATTCGAATATATTTGTAATACATCTTTTTTACATATTTATATTCTTATGTTTAACATTTAGTTTTCTTTTTATTTATTTCAAATAATTCATTGAATTCATTTTTACATTTAAAAATTCTGTGTAATACACGGGTTCTAAAGCTAGTAAAGTATAATCAAAGTGATAAGATAGAAGAAGTAGCGTGATTGCATAGTAACCACCTAAAATATTATTGTTATTGTTATGAAATTAACTGTCACCTTATTATGCGTAGTTGGTACATTTTTATTATTTTTTGAAAATAATAAAATGTATGTTAATAATGGCACCAAGAAGAAAAGCAAAGGGGGAGCGCAAAAGCAGTGGTGATCACAATTTCAACAGTTACATGCATTTGAATGAATTCAAACAACAAGCCGATTGCTTCTAATTTATTATGTTATGCCCTTAGCATGTAACCCAAGAAGATTATCTATCTCTCTGTCTGTTTTTCTCAGCCATTATGTCTATTTCAGGTATGTACGTTATCATCCATGATATTATTATTGGGCATTACGGTATTTATTTATAGATTAACAAACGCAGGATTGAATCATTATTTGTTTGTTGTAATTGGTATTGGTATTATCATTATGTCAGGACGTTTTGTTTTTTCTTTTTAAATTTAATGTTGTTATCCTTTGGAATTAATTTGTTTCCCTACTTGCTTCGCATGAGATTGCCATATGTTATTATTATCTACATTGAATCAAATACTTCCAAGTTAAAAGGGAGTTCATGTAACAAAAAGATGATTATTTAACTGTTTGCAAGTAAATGGACTATTTGCTTTTTTAATTTTTACAGGCAAACAAACGGTAAACTTGATTTATGATGATCTAGTTTAGTTTGCTGGTGAATGTATGTAGTGTCTTCTTCCTATTGATTGTTTTGTTGGCATAAATACTACAAAATTAACTGTCACATGGTTTATTGGTTGGTTATTAATAAACAGCACCTATGAAAGAACTCAAAAGATTGGCCATAAGTTAATCTTCATTTTGTATGATAGAACTTGCTATCATACACGCGAAAATAGATCGGGTGTGACAAACAGCGCGAAAACGAGTTGCTTAAAACATCTCAAATAAGTGTTTTGTAAGTCTTTTTCGGCTTGATGGATGACACAATACTTGTTTTGGTACTAACGTTCATGTTTAAAGTCATAGCATATTGTTTAAACAAGAACCTTTTCGTTTAACTGGTTAGCTATGTACTATGGCCACAATATCAACATTGCTCGTATACGTAGGACAACAACATTTTTATTGTTGTTAAATATTGTGGCCTTTTGTTTTAGTACTTCTGCTTTACAAAATGGAGGATAGGTGTTCCTTTAACAATCTACGCTTTTTATTTTTGTAGAATTGCATGAGAAGCATAAACGGGAATTGGAGAAGCTGACACTAACATCACAACCGATAAAAACACTCAAGTTTTTTAGTTTGGCTATTCTTCAACACATACATAGATCATCAGTATATATTGTCACACATGGTTTCTTGCTCGTGCTTTTGGTAGTGGCGGTCATAGTGGTCGTGGCGGTGGGAGTATTGCTTGTGACTGATGACAGTCCTCATACAAAGGTACTTCATATTGTGTTTTTGACCCGTTTATTGTACCGTCACACTTGTTATTGGAAATTAAGTTTTTAACACTTACAAGAGTGGAAAGATATAGATTTTGTCTATGCTTAAAACGCAGAGGTCATATGTGACAAACACAATTTCATTTGTTTACACAATAAGGTGCAAAAAAGTTTATTATGGTACACGTTTAAGTGTAAAGATGACAGAAAATTTTTTTGTATATTTGATAAATATTGTTTTCTTCTAGCAGCAGTTTAGTCAGCATTTTAGTAGTGGTGCTAAATGGGTCGTGTTTGTCGGCTGGTGGGCCCAACCCGCCACGAATATGAAAATCGTGTAAGACATATGAACTCGAACACGACATGAATACGCGCAGGTTGACACGAGCTGTTTAACCTGACATTTTGTTATTTTTTATTCTTTTTGCATATTAATACTTTCAAATGACAACTATGAAAACAAAGTATACAAATGTATATAAAAGAATTACATTTTAGTTATAAAATCTGATGTCAGTTTGCCTTTTAAGTTTTAAATTTTGGCATAAAATACCCAACCAATTTTATTTATGGCACATTTTCAAAATAAGAATATAAATACAAAAGGGTTAAGCAGGTCAACCCGCAAACCTGCCATGTTACACGAACATGACTTGTTTAGCTAAGTGGGCTCGCGGGTTCAACCCAAAACTGGCCCTAACCCATTTTTACTAAACCCAAACTCGTTTTTACTAAACTCAAACCTGAAAATTTCATGTTAGCTTCATGCTTGTGTCAGAAATTCGCATCCTAATTTTGATGCTAATTTGAATGGTTGCCTGTGGTTTATCTGTTTGTGCAGCATGTCGAAGTGCTTGTAGAATATCTAAGATTTGGATTGTGGTGGATGGCTCTTGGCGTTGCGTCTTCTATCGGTCTCGGTAAACACCGCTACTTAACCACCACGCTATCTTATTAAAATACATGAAAATCAAGCTTAATTTCCCATTTTGGCTTTTTTGCACTTTATTCATTTTCTAACAAATTACGATTATTTCAAAACAAAGTTATTCTGCATTTCTTATTATATACTTATTCTCAGGGTCGGGCCTGCACACCTTCGTCCTATATCTCGGCCCACACATTGCTTTCTTCACAATGAAAGTAATGCAATGCGGCAGAGTTGATATCAAAAGTGCACCGTACGATACAATATCATTAAACCGAAGTCCTATGTGGCTTAACAAGAATTGCACAGAATTTGGCCCCCCTCTATTTTCACCTGCGCACGGTCCTCAAATCTCGCTTAGTAGCATTATCTCACAAGTTCAGATGGAATCTATTCTTTGGGGCTTAGGAACTGCAATCGGCGAGCTCCCACCATATTTTATTTCAAGAGCAGGTTTGCTAGAAGTTAAATAATCGTGTATTGATGGATATGTATGTGTTACAAAAGTGTATATGCTATTGTGCAGCAAGTCTTTCTGGTGGTAAAGCGGATGAACTTGAAGAACTTAATAGTTCTACAGGAGATAATAATGGTGTTTCATCAAATATGAATAAGTTGAAGCAATGGTTTCTTTCGCATGCGCAATATTTGAATTTCTTCACGATTCTATTGCTTGCTTCGGTTAGTTTCAGTCGTTTTATCTCTAACTTTATGTAATAGTTATGTTATTTAGTTTGAACTTCATTAATTAGATGAACCAATTACGCCCTGCTTGCGGTGCGTGCATATAATGTATATATGTGTGAACCATCGGGTGGGCAAAAGTGAAATTGCACTAATTTTGACGTTATTTTACTAATCTCGTGAAAATAACGTTAAAAAGTGGCGGAAGGTTAATCAGGCATCATGTGGTGGCGTTGATAGCCAAAAGACAAGGGTACATGCACCAATCGACCGGTGTGCCGATGGTTGAGTGTTATGTGCCTTATGTCCAAGGGTTGATGCAAAACTACTATCGAGCCGGGGGTCTCACCGGAAGCAGCCCCTCTATTCCTACGGGATAGAGGTAAGGCTGTCTACATCTTACCCTCCTCACACCCTACCATAGCTTTGCTATTGGTGGGATATACTGAGTACGATGATGATGATGATGATGATGATGATGATGATGATGATGATGATGATTAGATGAACCAATCTGCAGGTACCTAATCCTCTATTTGACCTTGCTGGAATAATGTGTGGCCAATTCGGGATTCCATTTTGGGAGTTCTTTTTCGCAACAGTTATCGGGAAAGCAATCATCAAAGCTCACATACAGGTTTCCTAACATTAAACCTTGTATCAGCCATTTTGACCTCAAGTTTGACCAAGCTATAACTAACCACTTTTAACATGTTTTTGCAGACTGTATTTGTCATCTCAGTATGCAACAATCAACTTCTTAACTGGATTGAAAGCGAGTTGATATGGACACTTAGTTTCATTCCCGGTGTTGCTTCTGTCCTGCCTGGAATCATAGCTGAATTGCATCTGGTAAAGAATAAATATATGGCAGCCCCTCCTTCACAGTCATCAGAAATCAAGGTAACATGTTTTGTTGGTTTATGATGTTGCTTGTTTAGAAAACATACTTAACATGGATCACAAATAAAAAGTAGATATAAAATTTGAAGAGTAAAAAAGTTATGAAACCAGACAAGTGGCGGAACCAGAATTTTTTTTACTAAGGTCAATGTTCGAGAAATATTATTTTCCTGGGTCTGCTCGCCAAAATTTCAATAATATATATTTTAAGATAAAAGGTTACATACAATGATGAGCATATAAACTATTTCCCGATATGACTCAGGTTAAAAGTATAAAACAACTGCAAATTCTCTACACTAGTCATGTTATTTTTTAGATTAGATTTGTTATAATTTGTTTTGTTGGTTAACTGATTTCCTTGTTTTATTTATAACCGTTATTAGTATAATAAGAACTCGTTAAATTTAAATACATTTCAGAAAGTACTAAACATATGTATAATATTCATAAATTACAAAACATGTGTCATTAGAACCATCAAAAGACCATGATTTCCTAATTAAGTTGTATTTTATTTAATTTTCATGCTTGTCAGGTGGAATCATGGAAATTTTCATTTGCTTCGGTTTGGAACTCGATCATATGGCTAATGCTGTTGAATTTTTTTTCCACAATTGTAACTTCAACTGCACAAAGTCACCTCAAGAATGAGCAGGAAATAGAAATATCTCTTATGAAAAAGAAACCATTGAAATCAAATGATAGTACCAATTAAGTGTTGTGGAAACTTGCAAAACAACAGCAGTTGCTCTTCACTCTTCTTTTTCTTTATATAATTAGTCAAAAGTAAGTATCTGCTCGAACACGTGTGTGTTTATATATGCATACAAAAGGACATTTAACATCTTCTATTTGTAGCAGGCCTTCATGAAAGGAAGGGCGGTTCTATATAACAAATATCTATGGAGGGGCTTCATGTATATAGAAAGTTACTATTAGTTTGTTGTTTCCTTTTCACATTTTGACTAGTTTTTTCTGTCTTCTTATTTTATGGTTAATTGTAGTTCCATATTACTAATATGTGTTTGATGATCTTAATGCTAACATTCTTGGTTGTGTTTTACCTATAAGAAGTCTAATAACAGGCTAACAGCAGCATGTGCAAAAAAGGATAAATTTATACTAAGCCTAGCAACTAAATCGAATCGAGCGGGTTTGGATCAGAATCAGAATGGGTATTAAAACAAAATGAGTTCGGGTCAAAATGAGTTATAAGCAAAATGAATTTGGGTCAAAACTGGTTGTTTTGGAAAAGTTGCTTTCAAAATATTATCAATTTATATGACTTTCGGGTCAAAACGCACTAGGACTTTCTTGTATTTTATTCCCCTGAATTTATAATCGTTTAGCATTTAACTTATTTCTTATATATTTTAGTTTTGTATTATATTTATCTACATCACACGCATGTCATAAAAAATTAACGGAGTTAATGGCCTGTTAGAATGGGATCGTTGTTGGTGACAAAATTGAAAGCTAGGAATTATATTGGTACATGGTTAATAATTTGGATTTTTAAGTTCCGAGTTTTACTTATATTATAATTAAATTAATAAATGTAAATATCTATTTGATCATTTTTATAAAAGCCTATAAACAGGTCATACATTATATAAAAATATAAAATTTAGTGGTGTGGGGTAGGGGTGAGTAACCAAAATTAGCCTAGGATCTTTGGAGTGACCAAAATCAGCCAAACAAGATTGAAAACAATTTTAAGGGGCCCTTTTGAGGGGTACACAAAACAAGCATGGGTTGCCCTTGTCACTTCTTTGGTTCACTTTTGTCTTCAAAAGAAATTGTTTTTTAATTCTCATTTGGTGAGTGGAAGATAGTCAAAATTGGCAACTGATAGACAATAAGTGTCAAGTGAAAATCCCATTAGCTATTGGTTTTGTTTTCTTGTTTGGCCATAAAAATTACAAGTGCCAAATAGTTTGGCTACTAAATATTTGTGAATTTGTCAAAAAGTAATAACAAAAAAGTTTGTTTTGTTATACTCACAAAATCCAAAATCTATAGAGCATGAAAGGGTTCTTAGTTATTGAGTGTTACATACTAGTAACATTAAGCTATTCTTTTTTCCTTTTTTTTTTGGTTGTTAGCACTAAGTACATCTTCTAGCTTATTCTAATGGATACTTGTGGAGAATCTATTTAAGTTTTTCCGTCTACATTTTCTTTCATATTGTTGAAATAATGCATCATAGGTTGTGGTTCTGTACATCCACGTATACGTTTTTAGTTTTTAGTTACAAGCGTATGGATCACTAGTGAAAATTTTCACACCTTTTCCACAAATCTCAACACTTGCGTGCAAGCATACATTCTCGCATAATATTTAAAATGTGTCATGTGACACATTGTCGATTCTCCGAAGAGTTCTATCTGCATGCATGCTGATTGAATCTTGTGATTGAAAATACATCTTGTTATACTTGTGAAAATTTTAGAATTTTTATTACAGTATATTCCCTAATCATTTGGCATTCAATTGTTTGCTTAATCCCACCAAACAAACTATGGGCCACACAAGCTCATGCTGAACATGATGGGTTCTTGCAGTTTACTAAGCCTACTAGCAATTTGTTTGACGATGTTGTATTGGGACTTGGATACAAATAACCTTGGGCTTAAAAGGTTCAAGCATATGGGTTTAAATTGGGTTTGTTGTTAAAAAATAAATATAAATAAATAATAAAGTAGTTAGTGATTAGTATCCTTGTTATGTTATGCCTTGAAATATAAAGTAGTTTTGGTGTCTTGTGACAAAAAGTTGGTATCCTTTTGGTTTTGAGTTATTATTTTAATAATAAATATCTTATCGCATGTAATATACACACCAATTTATTTTTACTTCTATGATGGCATTTTTATAATTAATGTACGCACTTTGTATCCATTTGTAAACATACTGAAGAGGTAGGTCCCAGCAGAGACCAGTTGGTCCCGCAAGACTCACCTTGAACAGGGTTGTCTGCGCAAAGGCCATCTGCTCCCGCAGGACCCACCATGCTCATAGAATCTTACGCGCAGTACGCAAGCTGTACACGCAGGGAAAGCCTCCCAATGGTGAAGTACCCCGCCTGTTCCCGCAGTTGCGGATACAAGCCATCAGGGAAGGCTACCCGCAGACAGCAGGGCTACACGTACAAGACTAGCTACTTCAGCAGTCACATGAAGGCATGAGCAAGGCGGGAACAATCCCGCCCAAATGAGCCAGTCTGATTCTGAAAGATCTTTTGTACCATACCTACCAAGGTATGGATAGGACAGACGATCTGACCAGAACAGCCCATGAGCCAATCACAGGGTGACAGCTCACCGACAACAGTGCGAGGAGGAGCACCCTCTAGTACTGTTTGTCACTATTAGCCGCTGCCTACTCACCAACCCTCACTGTGGAGCAGGCGCAGCCTACAGTTGGTGGAATAGTATTACTGTTGGCCGTAACCTATTCACCAACCAGCATGGCCTGCGTACAATCCACAGTCAGTGGGACGTGCATGGTCTACAGTTGGTGGAATAGTGCAGCCGACTTTATTACTGTTGGCTGTAACCTACCCACCAACCAGTATGGCCTGTGCGTAATCCACTGTTGGTTGAACAGGAATACTATTCAGCCGGCTGTACCTTCTAGAAAACCTACCTTCGGCTATAAATACTCCAATATCTTGGAATGGTAAGATCATCTACTATCTCGTATAACTTACTTGATAACTGCTCTTATAGTATTCATATACTTTTATATTCAAAGAGCAATATAGACTGATTCTCACGCCGGAGGGTGGTCACAAGGAGGAACCCCCCCTTCTCAGTGACGAGCTTACGGTGTCTGTTTTGCAGGTTCCCTGAAGTACAACTTACTCTGCTGGACCTAACCTTCGTGGGAAACATTACTTGGCCCCCAGATTACCTATAATCTGCCCGGGGTTACTTAGTGTTTCTTCATTGGCGCCATCCGTGCATAAAGCTAGAACTACATCTTTCTCCAGTTTTTCAAAACTTCCAAGATGACTAGAGAAATTCCGGTAACCACAACCCCAGCCACTGGGGTTAACACCGGCAACACAATGTTTACAAACACTACCCCAGCCACCCAAGCTGGGGCAAGTGAAATACATTTTACGAACACTACCCCAGTCACTCATGTAGGGGCAAGTGGAGTAAATATTCCACTGGGATTCACTGATGCCCAGCTGGAAAAACGACCTCGAGCCCCTCGCCAAACACTTGATCAAGTGAAGGCATGGGCCGAGGCACGTCAAAGAGAATTTCAGGCTGAGTTGGACGAACGCTTGCGTTCAGTCCAACAAGCTGAGGAATTCGGTAGTACTCGCCAGCACCTCAACATGAGTAGTGAGTACGAGTACTCAGACGGCGAGGGGGAAGACTCCGACACCGACGCGAACCCTCGCCATAGGGCGAAAGGGAAGCGTAAGGAAACGGATCCCCAGCCAAAAAGGAACTTTGGGGAAGCATTCCAACCAGTCACGGAAAAAAGCTCTCGCGACTTCTCCAAGGCCTTTAGACCTACTGCTACAAACGCAGGAAGGTCAAAATTTGCAAGGGACATTGCAGAAGCAATCGCCCCGAGGAGTGCCAAACAAATGTCCAACGTTGGCACATACGATGGTCTATCCGACCCAGATGACCATCTGAACAGGTTCATTGCGGGGGCAACCGTCAGTAACTGGACGGAACCCACGTGGTGCTACATGTTCCAGATGACTCTGGTAGGAGCAGCCAGAGCATGGTTCGACCGTTTACCGGTCCACCACATTTATGACTGGGCAGACTTCCAGAACAAGTTCAGTCAACAGTTTAGTCAACAGAGGAAGCACACTGAGGAGCAGTGGACGATCCTCAACTGTGTCAGAGAAGAGGATGAATCCTTACTGGACTTCATCACCCGCTTCAACTCCAAGAAGGTGAGTCTGGGCAACATCAGTGAAGACCTCGTTCGCGCCGCTTTCATTCAGGGCGCTGAATACCCAGAACTCATCCGCACTCTGACGGGTAAAGACGGTATGCCATCCACGTGGGATGCCATAATGACGGCAGCCAAGCGCTTTGCCGAAACAGAGAAACAGCTGGGAAGAGATCTCCCCCACAATACAAACCTCTACACGCAGAGGACAAGGGAGAATAATGTAAGAACCGCCCGGCTAAACAAAAAGAGGCGGCAAGGTATTTGGCAGTCAAGGATAAACTTTGACGCCCCCTCAAGCTCTCGCCCTCTGGTTGGCGGAAGGGACAAAACGCACCCTTTGAACCGAAAAAACCGCTGGACGCCACTCACCAAGAGCGTCACGGAGATATTTGCCACGGAAAAACTGCCATGGCCAAAAGCTCCAGTGATCCGACAGAAACCCAATGCGGATCAAAGCAAGTCTTGTGACTTCCATGGGACAAAGGGCCATAGCACTGAGGAGTGCACATCCTTGAGGGACATCGTCGAGACATTCGTCAAGGATGGGAGGCTCGCACACCTCGTGGCATCTATCAAGAAGGGAGGAAGGAACGACAACAGGTACAGGGGTAACGGACGGAAGCCCGTCGACATTAGCATCAACATGG
Source organism: Bidens hawaiensis (assembly GCF_021521415.1). Classification (NCBI taxonomy): domain Eukaryota; kingdom Viridiplantae; phylum Streptophyta; class Magnoliopsida; order Asterales; family Asteraceae; genus Bidens; species Bidens hawaiensis. The sequence goes on from NW_027491016.1 coordinate 3,332,137, forward strand.
TCCATGGTAAGGTCAGAGGAAGAAAGAGACCAATGACCGAACCATGCGCATGGAAGGAAGCAGAAGTGCGCTTCCCGCGAGTGCCGGGAGGCCCAAACAAAGAAGGCCCCATTGTCATTAAAAGCCAGCTGGGGCACTACATCACCTCCCGCACCCTCGTTGACAATGGCGCATCGTCGACAGTGATGTACAGGCAGTTCTTCGACAAGCTCGATGATGAAGACAAGGAACGCCTGGAGACGGTCTATGCTTCAATGGAAGGGTTTGACGGCAGCATGAACACTCCCTTGGGCATCCTATCTTTCCCCGTCACTCTCACCGATGGGAATTATTCACGCACGGAGGATGTGGATTTTGTTGTGATGAAAAAACCACATCATACGTATGACATCCTATTCGGGAGAGACGGGATGGCAAGATTCAACGCTGTGGTATCCTCAGTCCACGGCATGATGGGATGGCCAACAACTGAAGGCGTAGCGATGATCACGGGCATTCCCCAGGTATGCATCGCATCTGTCTCCTCTAAACCCAAACCGAAGATGGCCAAACAAACCATCACTGAGCCTGAACAGTGGGCATTCAACGGGAAATATCCCGATCAGGCCGTTACCATTGGCCCGACAATTGTTGATCCAACACGCACCTTACTCAAGCGCTTACTGCAGCGAAACGCAGACATCTTCGCGTGGACACCAGCCGACATGACTGGTGTACCCCGGGGAAAGGCAGAGCATAAGCTCAAATGCGATCCGGCCGTAACGCCGATCGTACAAAAGCGCAGAGTAATGGGGCCCGAGCAAACCAACGCGTGCAGAACCCAAGTCAAGGAACTCCTTGATGCGGGCATCGTGCGCGTTAGCAAATATCAAACATGGGTTGCAAATCCCGTAATGGTACCGAAGAATAACAAACAATGGCGCATGTGCATAGATTTCAAAGATTTGAATAAAGCATGCCCCAAAGATTGTTATCCGTTGCCAGAAATTGATCTCAAGGTGGATTCGGTGGCACCATTTCGCCTTAAATGCTTCTTGGATGCGTATAAGGGGTACCATCAAATCCACATGGCTGTGGATGACCAGGACAAAACCGCCTTTCGGACGCCCGATGGCACATTTTGTTATAAAATGATGCCGTTCGGACTTAAGAACGCGGGGTCCACGTACCAACGACTAATGGACAAAGAGTTTCACGCCCAAATTGGGAGAAACTTGGAAGTCTATATGGATGATTTGGTCATCAAAAGCCCCGAGCCAGAGACGATGTTGAAAGACATTGAGGAAACTTTCAACACGCTCAGAAAGATAAACATGAAGCTCAACCCGAGCAAGTGTTCATTTGGGGTGGAAGAAGGGAAGTTCTTAGGGGTCATTATTACTAAAGATGGCTTCAGAGCGAACCCTGAAAAGGTCGAAGCCATTGTCAAAATGGAATCACCTACCACCATAAAACAGGCTCAAACACTTAATGGACGACTAGTCGCGCTTAACCGCTTTTTGGCAAACCATGCGGATAGGTCGTTCCCTTTTGTGTCAACACTAAGAAATTGTTTAAAGAAAACGCACTTCCGCTGGACACCAGAAGCGGAAGCAGCTTTCCAGGAGATTCGATCACGCCTGATCGAACTCCCAACACTCACAGCACCACAAGCGGGAGAGGAGTTAATCCTATACCTCTCCGCAACAGATAGAGCAACCGGGGCAGTCCTGCTTGTAGAACGAAAAGGCATCCAGATGCCAATCTATTATGTTAGCCGCGTGCTGGCAGACGCGGAAACCCGGTACTCTACCCTGGAAAAACTGGTCTTGGCACTTATACACGCTTCACGCAGGTTGAGACGATATTTCCAGGGTCACCCAATCACTATTCTCACCAACTTCAAACTCTCAAATGTTCTAGGCAAACCCGAGTTATCGGGACGCCTAGCCAAATGGGCAATTGAATTGGGAGAATATGCGATTCAATACAAGCCGAGACCAGCCATTAAAGGCCAGGTCCTGGCTGATTTTATTGCCGAAGTCCCCGCTGCGCGGGAGAAAGAGTGCCAGGAGGAGGTTCAACCCTCCCCAGCACACGAAATCGATGAGGTCTGGCGACTCTATACTGATGGAGCAGCTAGTAACGAGGGTTCAGGCGCAGGGTTAAAATTAACAAACCCAGCAGGCCAGGAATATACTTATGCTATTCGGCTGGATTTCCCAAGTACGAATAACGAAGCTGAATATGAAGCATTCCTGGCCGGATTGAGGATTGCGCGTAAAATGGGTGTAAAAAATTTGGAAGCCCACGTTGATTCCATGCTAGTGGCAAACCAAATAAACGGGACGTACACGGCTGTGAACCACACAATGGCCCTGTACCTTGCCCAAGCCAAAGCCATCATGCGCGATTTTAATGATTGTAAAGTGATACACGTCAAGCGCAGCGAAAACAAATCTGCGGATGCGTTAAGCAAGCTTGCATCACTGGCCTTCACCCACTTGGGAAAGGACATCCGCGTGGAACTCCTCGAAACACCATCAGTCCCGCACAAGGAAATTTGTGTCATCCAAACCGGTACAGAAACATGGATGACCCCAATAATAAAATACCTTGAAGCAGGAACGTTACCAGAGTCGAAGTCACAGGCAAGAAAACTACGCTGTAAAGCACTAAATTATCAGCTGGTCAATGACACCCTTTACAGACGTAACTTTCTTGGCCCGTTGTTAAGATGCGTGGACAACCAAGATGCAGACTACCTCCTGAGGGAGGTTCACGAAGGCATCTGTGGAGTACACGCAGGCCCCCGCGCTGTGGTAGCCAAGCTAAACAACGCGGGATACTTCTGGCCGGGGATGCATATGGACGCGTTGGCATACATCAGAAAATGCAGATCTTGCCAGCTTTACGCACCCAACACGCATCGCCCGAAAAATGATCTTGTTCCTGTCACTTCCTCGTGGCCATTTCAGAAGTGGGCCATCGACGTGACAGGCCCATTTCCAACAGCAGCTGGGAATGTTCAGTTCCTAGTGGTAGCCATTGACTACTTCACCAAATGGATAGAAGCGAAACCTTTAGCCCAAACAACCGCAAAGCATATCAAAAAATTTATTTGGGAATTTATTATTTGTCGTTTTGGACTTCCACAGAATTTGGTAAGCGACAATGGCACCAACTTTGCTGACAAGAAGCTGCAGCAGTGGCTGAAAGAACTTCAAATCACCCACACCTTTACCTCAGTGGCACACCCGCAAGGTAACGGTGAGGTGGAAAGAGCAAATAAGAGCATCGTCGAAGGCATAAAGAAAAGACTCTTGGAACATAGATCCGGTTGGGTGGACGAACTTCCACACGTCCTTTGGGCAAACAGAACGCTGAAGAAGACCAGTACGGGAGAAACCCCGTTCAGTCTCACTTATGGCACTGAAGCCATGATCCCAGTCGAAATCGGTTTACCCTCACCGAGGGTCTTAATCCAACCAGAAGACAATGATGCGGAAAGACGGTTAGACCTTATGCTAGCCGAAGAGCGCAGAGACTTAGCCGCCGTGCGTGAAGAAAACTACAAACGACAAATGCAAAAATACTACAACACGCGGGTAAAACTCTGCAACTTCAAGGAAGGAGACTACATACTGCGTAACAACGAGGCTTCGAACCAACAACGCCCAGGAAAGTTGGCCCCGATTTGGGAAGGGCCATACATTATCAAAGAGGTTCTGGGAAAGGGCGCGTACCGGCTCGAAAGGCTCGATGGCACTCCCATCCCTAGAACATGGAATGGAGCTCAATTACGCAAATGTTATATGTAGATCAATTCCAACTTGTAAAGAAAAGGCCTAGAGCCACTTCTAATGGAAATGATTCTCCTTTCATGATGTATTGATAGCTTGTAACCTATGAACTTCCCTTACAGGAAGAAGTAGTTGCGTGTGGAAGGCGGCAATACCCGCATAAACACAACGCCAAAATGTTAAAGTTCTAAGGAAAACCTACACGCAGGTCAGATGTAGGTAAAGTTTAGCCATCCTTGTAAGTGCAAGTGACGGTCTTACCCGCACAATCACATTCAAGGAAGCCAAACTTAACTTACCATCTACCACGTTAAAAGGTTAACTTATGAACACATAAAAAAGGATAAGAAAAACCTACACGCAGGTCAGATATAGGTCTAAAGTTAAAGCCATCCTTCTAAGTGCAAGTGACGGTTACACCCGCACAATCACGAAAGAGGGAGCAAAAACTTTAGTCCATTATCAACCACGTTCAAAGGTTTAACTTAATGCCTTAGAAATTTTGAAAAACCTACACGCAGGTCAGATAGAGGGTAAAGGTTAGCCATCCTACCAAGTGCAAGTGACGGTTTTACCCGCACAATCACGAAGGAGGAGGCGAAACTTTAACCCATCATCAACCACGTTCAAAGATTCTTATTCTAAACACTTGGGAAATTGCTAATTTAAACTAAGTATGCAAGTCATAAGTTTATAAAGCAAAGAACCCAAGGAAGGAAATAACAATCTTATACGCAAAGAGATTAATATTTCACAATCATTTACAAGAATGGCTGGGTAACTACCCGCCTAAAAGAAATCTATACAAAGCTAAGTCTATCCTACCAGCGGGAAGGGATCTTCAGGATCAGGCTTCAGGGCCACCTCCGCTTGGGCCAGCACCATCAGAGCGCGGCTGCCCAAGGAAAGCCTTAAGGATGTTTAGCCCATCATCAGCAGCAGCAGCTTCATTCACCTTCTCCACCACTGGATGCGGGAAGGCAGCGTACTGGTTCACAGCTTGGTCATAAGCAGCTTCAGTGTTAACATTGAATAAAGGGAAGTTGGAGGGCGGAAAGCCTCTCTCAGCAAACCCTAGACCAAGCAGGAAGCCAGTCTTCTGCCCATCCTCATGAGAAGCGTTGAGGGCCGCGCTCATCGCATCGTCATAAGAGGTCTCTGAAAGGACCTGACGCACAACCTACAAAAGAATAAAGTTAGAACATTTTCTAATTACGAGCAGAAAGCGTAAAGAAAAAGAGGATACCTGAGGCAACGCTTCTCGAAGCAACCATTGGAGGGTAGCTTGACTTTCTTTACAAGCACGTTCGGCTCCGCTTTTATCAAGGTTGGCAAGTTGAACTTCCTTGGCGGCAGCTTCTTCGACGCTTTTGAGTTTCCTTTCAGTACGGTCAAGCACCCCCCTCTGGTCAAGGATCTCCTGCAGCTTCTTGGCATCTTCCATTGCCAAGGCGTCATGAGCATGCTGAAGAGCCTTTAATTTGCATTTAAGCTGCTCATTCTCTTCGCGAAGTGGCTCAGCAACAGCTTCAGCCTTGGCAGCCCTCTCAGTTGAGTTTCGCGCAGTCTCCTTGGCCAGCCGAAGCTGTTCATTCACAGCTTGGGCAGCCTTGGAGCGGGCCTCGAGTCGCGCCTGGACTTCAACCTCAAGGGCCTTGAATGCCTTCTCCTTCTCGGCTGCGGCAGCGGCCAACTGCCGGTTCTCCTCCCGAAGAGCCCGCGCTTCAGATATATCTTTGGCGCGAGCTGCTTTTAACTTGTCGTTTTCACGACAAAGCAGCTCGACGCGGGGCTGCGTTCGGGCCTGGAGAACCCGAAGCTCATTGGTTAGCCTACCCTCTTGGTAGCTAGCCATGGCTTCCCCCAACGCACCATGAGGAGCAGCGTGGCGAGCCCAGTCCACGCACTCCACAGGGGTGCGAAGGGTTGTTCCTCGGCGTATGTTCCATCTTGGAACATACACTTCATTGGAATCCGACACTGCAAAAGAAACAAAGGCAGTTAGGAAAAGATGATAAAAATATGTAAAGGAAAAGGAACCCTACGTACCTGTAGGGTCAATAACAGGCCGATAGCCGCCAAACCCATCACCTGAACCTAAAGGAAATCCATCCAACAGGTCAGGCAGACGGGAAGGTGGCATAGATCGGCGGGAAGCCTGGCGCATACCTGAAGGTCCGGCCGTCGGTGCCGGTGGCGCAGGTATAGTGGCAGCCGCTGTGGTAGCCATGGTTGGCGCCACCTCCTCAGCAACAGTAACCGCCGGCTCCGTGAAAGATGCTGTAAAAATTGCACTCACGGCCGGCGGAGACACCTTCTCAGCTGGAACAGCCTCAGGAAGGCTGGAACCAGCGGAAGCAGGCGTAGACGCCTGGGTCGATGCCTCGGGAAGGCTGACCGAGCCTACCGTCATTGGCGGGGGAATACTTGCTCCAACTCCACCCTGGAATGCGTCAACATCCACACCTACATAAGCAAAAGTGTTAGAAAAATTTATTTTAAACAACAAATCTAGACAAGAATTATGGGGGTACTTACGGGGTTTCTTGAGCTTGAACGCACGGACGAGCGGGGGCGAACCCGATGGAGCCGGCCTCTTGACACCGGTAACCGTCGTTGCCGCTGCCTCCTCGGAGGTGACACCTGCAGCCTCCGGAGCGGTGGTCTCTTCACCACCGGGCTTCCCCGCCACCTCTGCATTATCTGACTCCGAGTCAGATAGGACTACCGGGTCGGCCGTAGAGGCCACCTTCTCCTTGCCCTTGGCGACGGCAGCCTTTCTCTTCCGCACCAGTGGAGGACCTTCTGCGGATTCCTCAGAAGAAGAAATGTCATGAACTCCAGCAGCAGGCACAGCTTTGAGAGGTTCAGGGTAGAAGATAGGCTTACCTGGCCGTCGGTGGCTCAGGATCTCTTGGCCTGGCGGGTAAACCTCCACGAACCGACCCGCAGTCTGCTCGAGGATGGGCAACTCGTTCTCGTCCAGAGCACGAGTACCCATCCGCGCAGGACCATCTTCCTCCCGCGGATTCAGGAGCGACTGAAGATCGTTACCCTCTGAAATCAACAAGAAAGTTAGAAAAAATCGTAGTCAGCAAAAAAGAAACAAGACATACCATAAGGGGTAGAGTTCGAACCATATTCAAGGACGATCGGAACCTTATCCGCATTCGCCGCCTTCCACACCCGGCTCATCCCCAGCATCACCATCGCCGACTCCGGAAAACGGAAAACCGGGGACTGGACCCGGGATATCTTCGAAAACCATTCCGCCTCCTCGTAGTTAAGGGCGGGAAGGTTCGGAAGCGCCTGGCCATTCTTAAACTTCATGGCGATGGGGACGGCGCGAGCGGATATGAAGAAGAACTCTCTTCTCCATGAGCGAAGACTCCGCTCGGTGGTACAAATCTTTAAACCCTTTATACGGGTTGTAAGAGTGTACCACCCCTGGATGCACCTCCAAGTGTAGAAGGTCATCAGACGGTCAACAAAGGGCTCAAGGCCCAGTATCCGGCACACCCACTCAAAGTGCCGGACCTTGGCAATGGCCATGGGGTGCACCTCTGTCAGGTGCACACCGTGCCTCTCCAGGACACGGTACACAAACTTTGTCAACGGAAACCTAAGGTTTCCGTAGACAAAGAATGCAGCATAAACCCCGATCTTGCCACTAGGGGCATCGTACACAGTATGGTGGGGTTCAGGAAACTCAGGCTCGAGAGACTCGAGCATGAACTTCCTGACGATATACTGGTACAGATCGACAGGAAGAGAACACTGGCACTCGCCAGCAGTCTTCGGATCATCAGTATCATGAGAAGACATGGTGGAAAGAAGAAAGTGATTTCGGGAAAATGCTTGCCTGAAAAGGGGAGTATTTGCCGGAAATCACTAAGAAGAAGAAGAAAGGTGAAAGTGTGAATTACAGATAACTCTCTCCCCCTTTATATAGTAATCGCAATTAATGCGGTGAATTTAATGCGGAGGAGAGAGAAATCAAAGGTGCAATGAAACTATGACACGTGGCAAAAAGCAGGCTGGCAACAGCTGTTGAAAGGACGTGTGCCAGTAATTTCGCGGCCACGCGCCTGAAAAATCACGCCCACGCGCCTGAAAAAACGACTGGAATGACCATGTCCTGTCACGTCACCATAACTTCCTGCACGTCCTGACACAGTCAGAAGAAACTGTCGCACGACGTTTCAGAGGTTTGGACTGTTCTTATCTTTTCACCAACTCTTCGAATTTCAAAATTCAAAATTCGAAAATATTAAAAAGTAAGCGGGAAAATCCCCCCTTACCTTGGCAAACAAGTAACCGTAAGACGGATGCGGGTACAGTGTTAAGGCGAAACCCTTCACATACCTAGCACCCGCAGGGAATTGAAGCCAAATATTCCTCGGCAACCAAGTAACTATAAGACGGGTGCGGGTACAGTGTAAAGGCAAAATCCTTCACATACCTAGCACCCGCAGGGAATTAACGCCAGGAATACCTTGGAAGTAAAGTAACCGTAAGACGAGCGCAGGTACAGTGTTAAGGCAAAACCCTTCACATACCTAGCGCTCCGCTGGGAATTGAAACCAAGAAGGATCTTCTGGGCAATGCTTGCGGAAACGGAAATAACATCCCCGCATGGCGGGAGCGTCGAGAACTACGTTGTTTGAAGCTCCAAGATGGAATTGGTGGTCTTAACATAATTGATCACTATGTTCGAAACTACCAAAACCTCATGGAAAATACATACAACTGGGACTCAATGCTCCTGACTTGCGAGGAGGTTACAGACCTACCCGCATCATACCCAAAGACCAAGCAGGAAACTCGGGCATTTCTGCAAGTGACAAGGACTTCCCATGGAAAACCTTACAAAACCCTTTTCAAAACCCTTTGCTTAAGTCCAAAAGTTCACCTCACTTTATTAAACACGCATGAGAAGAACATTGGACTGGGGGGACTTGAAGAGGTAGGTCCCAGCAGAGACCAGTTGGTCCCGCAAGACTCACCTTGAACAGGGTTGTCTGCGCAAAGGCCATCTGCTCCCGCAGGACCCACCATGCTCATAGAATCTTACGCGCAGTACGCAAGCTGTACACGCAGGGAAAGCCTCCCAATGGTGAAGTACCCCGCCTGTTCCCGCAGTTGCGGATACAAGCCATCAGGGAAGGCTACCCGCAGACAGCAGGGCTACACGTACAAGACTAGCTACTTCAGCAGTCACATGAAGGCATGAGCAAGGCGGGAACAATCCCGCCCAAATGAGCCAGTCTGATTCTGAAAGATCTTTTGTACCATACCTACCAAGGTATGGATAGGACAGACGATCTGACCAGAACAGCCCATGAGCCAATCACAGGGTGACAGCTCACCGACAACAGTGCGAGGAGGAGCACCCTCTAGTACTGTTTGTCACTATTAGCCGCTGCCTACTCACCAACCCTCACTGTGGAGCAGGCGCAGCCTACAGTTGGTGGAATAGTATTACTGTTGGCCGTAACCTATTCACCAACCAGCATGGCCTGCGTACAATCCACAGTCAGTGGGACGTGCATGGTCTACAGTTGGTGGAATAGTGCAGCCGACTTTATTACTGTTGGCTGTAACCTACCCACCAACCAGTATGGCCTGTGCGTAATCCACTGTTGGTTGAACAGGAATACTATTCAGCCGGCTGTACCTTCTAGAAAACCTACCTTCGGCTATAAATACTCCAATATCTTGGAATGGTAAGATCATCTACTATCTCGTATAACTTACTTGATAACTGCTCTTATAGTATTCATATACTTTTATATTCAAAGAGCAATATAGACTGATTCTCACGCCGGAGGGTGGTCACAAGGAGGAACCCCCCCTTCTCAGTGACGAGCTTACGGTGTCTGTTTTGCAGGTTCCCTGAAGTACAACTTACTCTGCTGGACCTAACCTTCGTGGGAAACATTACTTGGCCCCCAGATTACCTATAATCTGCCCGGGGTTACTTAGTGTTTCTTCACATACATTAATAGAATATTCAGAACTGTAGTGTATTCGTTGATGTATGTATTAAATGTGATTCAAATTACAGCTATAAGCTTTTCACTTTATAAATTGCCCACCATTAACCCCCCCCCCCCCCCACCCACCTTGTGTTACATTATCCAAAAGGTTATTCATTTTACATGGCTGACCGAGAATCCTTTAAAATTTCAGGGCTCAGGACAAGTAGATAAGATCCTCCTAAAATCACATTTTTAATTATGTGCTAAATAATTTGACAATTTTACTACTTGGGTCACATTTCTGAAGCTCAATACGGACCAAAGCAAAACAAATCAATGATAATAAACAAGCTACTAAAACGGTCTTTTTTTTTTTTGAACAACAAACTTTCGTTAACACGCCAAAGACCCTTCCTATCAAGACAATAGCAAGGGTTGGCAAAACAACAAGAAGAACAAATTACAAAGCCATAAATAATAAATTTTCAACTATTCCAATCTAAATTCAAACATTTATTCCTATTTTAAATCAACAAGTGGCATAAGACCTTAATGTCCCGAAGATTGTTGTCAACTTTTAAAGACAAAAGGAAGTTTTTTTCCATAAAAAGTTACAAGTTAATAAATGGTCTACGTAAAACACACAAAGAAGTTTTATGAGAATAATTGAACTCATGACGTTTGGTTTTGTAGACTTAACACTCTTTACATTGCATAAAAAATCATTTATTTAAAACAAAATTATATATACAATACTTTTAACAATTATGGTCTCTCACTGCCGTGTTTATTTATGATACTCCCTCCATTTCATAATAGACCTTTTTGTTTTATACGTAGTTTAAGAAAACTATTTTAAATGTTTGAAGAAACATATATTGGGCCATTACAAAATTAATTAGCAGAAACTACAAATAAATTAGGTTTTTTGAAAACATAGCAGAAAGTGTCACCATCATAACCAAAATTTAAAGTTGTGGATTTTATTTAAATAGTTGTAAAATCTTTTTATCAAAATATTATCCGAAATGTAGTCGTGGCGTAGAATTGAGACTCAAAATCCTTTTTAAAGAAAAAGAGAAGTCTCACTAAATGTCCTAACTTTGATGCTACCATGTGACATCACATCTAGAAAAACAAAACGTGGGCCCCGCATCCTGAAGTGTGACCCACCTTCATGAAAGTGGGCCACTAAATATTAGACTGAGGGGTGTGGGGCTTCAACGGGGGCGCTAGAGCCCCTTCGCTCGCGCCCCCAGGCGCTAACACCACACCACCAGGCGCTAGCGGGGGCGCTAACGGGGCGCTAACGCGAAAAACAATGCAGGCGTGAGCCGGTTAGCGGGAGAAGAGAGAGGGCTGCACAACTTTTGATGGTTTTTTGACCGTTGGGAGCCGAACAAACCAAAAAAAAAATATTTTTCCTATATAATTATACCCCGTTTCACCCATTTTTATACCAAAACTTCAAACCTTCACCCAAAATCAATTCATCTTCTCAACTTTTTTTTAAAAAAATGGCTGGAAATTGGTACCCAAAACCTTGATTCAGATTATCTTGACGATGATTTATCGTCACCGCACCAACCGATGTTTTATTCGGAGCCGCAAGAATCATCCGGCTTTCAACCATCCAACAAACAACCGTCTCCTAACTTTGTTGTTCCGGAGACACAAGAATCACACGGTGAAGCTACGGGACCAAAAAGACGCGTCCACCGGAAAAAACAAGTTGCAACGGACGGGTCGGGACCGGCTTCGACTCCGAGGACGAAACGGAAAGCCACTCCGTGGTCATCGGATGAGAAGGAAGCCTTGTGTCGGGCTTGGATAGTCATTTCTGAGGATCGGCGTTGCGGTAATTGTTTTAACGTTTTTAAAAATGATTTTTAATAGAAAAGTTAAATGGAAATCTAATTTATTTATTCATTTTACAGCCGACTACCAAAAGAGCAAGATTTTTTGGACAAAGGTTAGGGAGACGTTCTACATGCTCGTTGGGAGTACAGAGCGGAACGCCGATATGATTTCGGGTCGGTGGTCCGAAATCAGAAAATTTGTCGGCTTGTTTACTAATCTTTTCAACAGGAACAGCAGTCGTATGAGACCAAGTGGCAGTGATGATTTGGCGGTTTACAATTTCACGGTCGAAGAGTGGAAGCAGGAGTGTTTGCGGAGGTATGGGATGGTGAAGACGTGGGACGATTTATTGTTGTGGGAGAGGTTGAAAAGGTGTTCCAAGTGGGTTGAGCTGGTGGCGCCGGACTTTGATGCGGAAGTAAGGGCGAAACGGACTAAAACTAGTTCGTCTGGAGCGTATAGCACTTCAACCGGGTCGGATTGCCGCGTTGGATTCGACATAAACATTGCGGAGGAGGAAACGTCTTCACCGCCGAGGAGGCGGCCATTGGGAAGGGACGCCAAGGGGAAAAAACCGGCTGAGGGGGAAGCCGTAAACATCGCCAATCTTGTTGAATCCCTCAATAAATTCAACAAAACCATGGAAGTGGTCTCTAATGACAAAAAGGAAAAAAGTCGAATGAGAGATTTGGACTTTCTAACTAGAGACTTCAGTAACCTAAATCCGGTCGATCAAATGCTAATGGAAAAGCAAAAGGAACGTATCCGAAAGAGGTTGATTGAAGAAGACCAAGCCGAAGAATAAGAATAATGTTTTTTTTAGTACTTTAATTTTTATTTTATTTTTAGATATTAATGTGTTTTTTTATTAATGTGTGTTTTTTTTAATAATTTATGAGTTTTTTTAATAATAAGTTGTTTGAATATATTTATAAAAAAATAAAAAAAAATTCGCTGGAGCCCCTCCACACCAGGGCCAGGGGCTCCAACGGGGGCTCCAACACCCCCTTATCCAGTTTCCCTCTCTGCCACACGTCATAATATTATTGGTTGGAGCTTCCATTAAAACCCCCATTAAGAGCATTCTCATCCCATTCCTTATCTCTATCTTTATAATTAAACTAAAAAACACTACATTTCTTTCTCCTGCTCAATTAAATAATATTTTTTATACCTTTATCATTACAGTTTTCTCTTTTCTCTACTCACAACCAATCCAACAAATATTAAAAAATAAATAGGGGCAAACAATGTTCCTCAAATGTTTCCCCAAATTTACAAAAAGTCACTACATTTTTCTCCTAACCCTATAATTTACACTCACAACCACTCAAAACCTCACCCTATAATTTACATACCCTTCTCATATAAATTTAGGGGATGGGATGTGAATGCTCTAAAGCCCCCCACACCCCTTAGCCTTAAAAGGGAGTTGTTGATTTAGATACACGATCATGGTTCATGATTACTCCACCCCTCAAATTCTCTTTTTTTTTTTTTTTATTTACTTTTAATTTAAAGAAAAAGACAAAAATAAAAAAGAGGTTAATGTCAGTTTATTAAGAAAGAAAATCTTTAGACTAGCAATGTGCTAGGCTGCTAGACCATAGACAATACCCGGATGAAAACAAGTCAAAAACTAAAATCATACCATACTCAATTAAAATCCATCAATTTTGTCTTACTTTAACCCATAAGAAACTTTGTTTTTTTTACATCTTTCATGATGATTCGGTGAGCGGGCGTCTGTCTACCATTGAGAACAGGCTCGTTCATAGACTTCAATAAAACCTAACACCTGGTAAGAAGAACCAGTTGGATCGTCCTTTTTCTTTAACTTTTATACTCTTAGATTATCATAGAGCTCTAATAGAGCTTGTAAACAGAAAGCATACACTGGAAGGATGTTGCACCAATAACTAACTGCCATAAGATAGTCGTAAAATATCAAGAAATCAATATATACTTGACTAATTCTAAAACATCATTACAAAATGACGCCATCTCGGGATGTTGATAATATTCATTCGCGGAAGCACATCAAGTAGATATTCTACTCATTTTCGCCCTCAAACCAAAAATGTTACTTTTTATTTGGCACTCACCGATTCCACTTGATAAGAAAAGTTGGGTTATTAATTTATTATGGGCGCGCTTGCAACATAAAGAATAAACAGATTTTGTAGAGACAACCTGCTACCATCACCCCAAACATTTCCAAGAATAATTAGTTGAAGGCAAAGAGAACCGAAAAATAAAGGAGGAACAATCGCAGGTCTTGGAGCTCCACCACTGAAGCAGTGGTCGTACACATGACTGATTCCACCTTTTAAAAATTGATCCATTGAAAATCTTCCTCTGAACTGAGCACTAAATATTTCTTTCCAACAAGAAAAGAGATGTTTATTTAAGGAATAACGGAGCATCTTCATCCCAATCATCAAGCCAAAACATGAGACGATTAACATAGACTACAACAGCTTTTATCAAGGAAGATAAATCAATGTTTTTACCAGCTAGAAGCCTAGAATACCATCAATTTTAGTAGTGTTGTTCCAAAACCCGGAATAGCCTTGTAAGGAATAGGATTTAGGCCATGAGCATTGTAGTGTAATCCATTAATATCTTTCTCCATATATTTTCCGGCTCTGATTTATAACGCCAACACCATTTGGAAAGAATACTAAAGTTGATATCTCGAAGAAGATCAAATACCTAGTCCGCCATCCTTCCTATTTCTAGTGACCCTCTCCCAGTTTACCTAATGGTGTGATTATAACACCTGTTCTGGGTCAATTTCTGACTTAAGATGGGGATGCTGACAATGTGGGGAAAATGGATTGTTGATGTTAATCCACTAAAATCGGTTTACTTGTCAAGTGAGTGTGCAACATAATCTATTTTAAACAACTCATGGATGGTTATTACATGAGTTCTATAATTGACCAAGAGTTTTGTGGGTTAATACTTGGTAATTCAAGGTTGATCCTTTACAACTTAACTAATCTTAATTGATATTTCAAGTATAATACAAAGGCTATTTTTACTAAAATATCAAGGACAGTTCACTTAGTAATTTAAGGGATTGTCTCAACTTTAAAGTAAGTTAGCTTATAATACTTAATATAAACCAATTGCTTACATAAAATGATGTTTTAGTGGGGATCATGAAGTGATGTATATCTCTTCCTTTAATTATCATAGAATAACATGACTTAGGTAACGTTTGGTATGCAGGAATAATAGTAGGAATGGAATGATTCATTACGTGGGAATGAAAAATGTGGTGTTTGGTTGCTCAATGGAATGGAATCATCCATTACACATGGAATCTCATTCCATCAAAACCATTCATTCCCACCCCCCTTCTTGTTTTTCATTCCATTCCTCCTTCACCCTACTTTCTCAACACCACCACCACCTAACAACCACCACCACCACTACCATCGACACCACCACCGCCGCCGCCACCACCATCACCACCGTCACCACCATTTTCGTCACCGGAGCTACCACCGTCGCCATTGTAAGTTTTTTTTTTTTTGGTTAAAAAGAATTTTGAGATATGAGTGCTTTTATTGTTTCTATTTCATTTCTACAATTTTTTTTGGATACCAAACAATAAAAATGAATAATTGATTTCATTCCCATAGGTTAACCAAACAAGGAAATGGAATGGTAATGATCCATTTCATTCCCTTGTCCATTCTATTCCTTCTTCCATTCCATTCCCCCCTCATTCCATTACCTCCAACCAAACATACCCTTAGAAATAAGGTTTTATTCCCACATTTAATCACCAAAGCAAGTTTATATCACATATTTACCAATTAATTGTTAAATCAAGTCAAGAGGAGTTTTAACCAAGATGATACACTTATATCCTTGATCACCTTCATGAAAGTAATTGATATCTAATGAAATAAATTTAACCACTTCCGAGGACCCCGCCTGATTAATAGGACTTTAGCTTGGTCATCACTCCTAGCCGTTATGGACCCATTCCACATGTTTTCTTAAGTTATTAACAAGTCTTTTTAGTAAATCAAGTCACGAATGGGCACCTACAAGAATAAGTCAAAGCCATGATCAAAATAAACCGTTAGTGCTCAAGATCCTAGAAAAAGTCAAAATCAGGACAAGGATCCCGAGTGGAAACCCGACAAGGATCCCAAGTCATAAAGTTGACCCATAACAATTGTCCCTAAAATTTGACAGCTGTTGTCACCATTTAAAGCTGTTAAATTTTCAAACCGTTGTTTGTTAAGGAAACATTCCGTCTTTAAGTCCCTATTGCGGAACCCTTAAGCCAGCTCCTACTTTGTCTTGTTTTGAAGTCATGTGTTTATTTCCTCTGTTCCAATTCGCCAGTGAATCTCTTCGAAAGGATGAGGTATTTTGAAGTCACCAAGAAGCTGCAGTTCCTTGTACATTCGAATTGAAAGATATTTTCTGGCATTCTGTTGGTTTATTTGAAAACAAATTTTGAAACAAATAATTGAATGGTATACTCGACCCGACTGAAATGAATCGAGTTGAACGAGATAACTCGACTCGACTGGAATGAATCGAGTCTAATTGGTTGACTCGACTCGACTGTAATTAATCGAGTCGAATTGGTTGACTCAAATCGAGTGGAATGAATCAAGTCGAACGAGATAACTCGACTCGGCTCGTTCATACTTGACTCGACTCGATCAGACTCGACTCGTTCAGACTCGACTCGACTCGATTTGAATTGACTTGACTCGTATTCATATGCATATTCGTAAGTATGTGAATGTAACATATGCTTCCTGATTAACTAGAACTCACTCAGCGTGGCAGACTTTTAGTATGCACGCAGGTAAATAGGTTAAAGGAGCTGACTTGAGGATGGCACATGGTATGGACTGAGTGGCTGACATATAGAGAAGGAAGACCTGATGTTTTATTTTATGTTTTATGTCAAGACAATTGAGTATGTTTAAAGACAAGATTTGAATGATCAATGTTTTTATATTCCCCGAAAAGTTTTAATCAGCTCTGATATTTATAATTGTGTTTATGAGTAAATCCAACACCAAAGTAGGGCTCCCGGGATCGGGGCCTTACACGTGGGTAGGATAGATACTTGGTCCATAAAGAATGCAGTACTTCAAATAGCGCTAACACGTTTTGGTCTTAATGGTTGTGGATAAATGAGAACTCCACTGTTAAGCATACACGTGTGGATGTAGTACCAAGATTGGTGAAGTTTTGGAAAGTAACCACTTATGCAACCAAAAACAAATTTGTGAGTTCATTAGAAGTTTGTAGTATCCTCAAAAAGAATACTTTAGAAGTTTGTAGAGAAAACTTAAGAAGTTCTGACATTTCTATGGAGATAGAACTTCCGTCTTTTAAAATAACATTTTTTTTCCAATTATCAATTGAATACTTACGGTTATATAGCATTTCTTAACATAAGCTAGTGAAAGAATTTCTAAATACCTGCTTTGAATTCAATGTGTAAAGATGATCAATTCATTAATAATAGTTAGAAGTCTAGTTGATTTCCATTTAATTTTATAGCAAGAAGGTTAACCCTAACTTGTTATAAAGAAGATTGAATACCCATGTTATCTATCATTTAAGAAAGTTTCTTAGCATCTACCTTAAAACTATACACCCTCATTTTGGTATATGGTGGCGTCATTCTATATCATACATGTTTCTATATACCTATACTAATAAACAAAAATAATAAGGATGATGTGTCATAACCACATTTAATCCTAAGTTTAATTTTCCTTATATTTTCTAATCTCCACTCTCCTTAATTCATGCTATCCATGAGTCATAAAGTTAATAGGCATGACTCATTAATTGTAACCCATATAAAAAAAATGTGCTTGATGTAAAATTTAAATCACACTAACTTTTATTAACCCATTATTTCTAATTTTATTATTAAATATAAAAAGTTTCACTATAATTTTTTAAAAAACATATAAACTATTGACCATCTTTAATAAGTTTAAAATCAAATAATGAATGGTTAAATTACTTAAATAATGACTTATGAATAATTAGTGACCTATGTTTAAATAGATATTTAATTATGTATGCACTTCAAATTTCATTCAATAAATACAATATTTTTAATCTTACAATTTGTAGAACACTATTTAAAGTTTCAAGATTATTTGGTTGGAAGAGAGCCTGCTTATAGTTTATATTCCATAGTTTGCAAGTAACATTGTTTGGCATTATACGATTATTCATAAACCTAACAATTTTGTTACACGTATCAATGTTGTCAAGGGATGATCCCTAGACATCCGTTATCATAAACTTTATGGCATTACCATTAAATCAATTTTGTTACACGTATCAATGTTGTCAAGGAATGATAGGATATTTTTGGATAATAATTTTGAAATCTTGAGTAAAACATTGAGATTTGAGTTTATTATGATTGTCAATAATTGATTTGTGAATGTTGTTTTGAGCTTTTATAATATCACTATTATATAGTGTTTATAAGGTTGTTTTGAGTTTATTATGATAATAATTAGTATTTATAACACATATTTAGTATTCATTACCAATATCAGTATTATTTATGTATTTCTATTACGACTACTTTAATTATCTTACGATTACCTATTTATTTAGTTATTATAGGTATTATATGCTTTCCCGTTATGGCCTAAAGATTAGTGTTGAATCCGGTTTTCTTTTGCTTGATCCCATGCATATGGTTTTCGAACCGGGGGTCTCTCTGGAAGCAACCTCTCACTCATTTAGGATGGAGGTACGGTTTGCCTATATCCCACCCTCCTCAGACCCTGCTAACAGCTTGGCTATTCGTGGGATTTATACTAGGTATGGTTGTTGTTGTTTTGAGTGTTTAAATACAACATAAAAATATTAAGTAATTGATGCATGTATTTAAGAGGTAATTTGTGTTATGTTTGAGTCAAATGTACCACGTTTGTGTATAAACCATTAGAGATGGTGAGATGAGTTTGTTACCACAAAACAATTATAGAGATTGGAGTCTTTCCCTAACATATTACAATTGTGACTTTTCATGTTTAATCAGGTTATGTGACTTTATATGGGATATTATGGCATAAGATTTGTATATTATGTTAGGTAATGGGATTTTGGATGTTCGTATAGCATTAAAAGAATGAGCTTCCGGTGTATTTTCTATCGAATGAGTTAATGAGACATGAATTGTAGAGGTCACAACTGGTTTGAGTGAAAATGAGTTCAAGTCAAAATGAGCCAGTTTAAAAACAATTTTGTTTATGTAAAACACAAGTTCGGTTCATACTAGGTTTCTTCAGAACGGATTTGTGTGAAAATGAGTTAGGTCAAATCGGGCCAACTAAAAAAACTAAATTTGGTTATGGTCAAAATGGGTTTAGGTTGAAACAGGCAACTTTTTAGTTTTTGTCAAAACAGTTCGAGTCAAAATTTGATTAGGCAGAGTGGTGAGTAGACTCTAATCGAAGTTATCAATGTCATGTCAAATGTTTTATACAAAGAAGTATTTGTAATACATTTTAACATAATCATGTTCTTAGGTTTACCTTTAAATTTCTTGAAGAAATTATTTGTTTCAAATAATTCATTGTATTAATTTATACATTGACAAATCCCGTGTAATACACGGGTTTAAAAGCTAGTTACTATAATAAATTGAAACTCCTCAAAACTCGGGGTGTCTCAGTGATTGGACATATCTATAAGACACGGTTCTTAAAGAAAATTTTTCATTAATCATCTACAACGAAAAACTTACAAAAATCATTAATCATTCAAAACATAACACTTGTCTTGTAAAGTAACATAACAAAATTAAGCATAATCCTAGAGGGATGTCCGCCATAATCCGGTTAGTAGGGGTGTTCATCGAATCCAATAACAAATTTTCAAGTTAAATCGAATCGAATAATTTAAATAATTTTTTTTTGCCAGTATTCGATTAAAAGTTGAACTAGTCGATTCGTATTCGTATTATATGCCCAATTCGAAATTCGATTTGAATTCGTATTTGAAACTCAAATTCGAATGAGTTCGATTTTAATTCGAATAAATTCGATCTAATTCAAGTTTACCTATGCCAAAAATTCAAAAACCATAACCAAAATTGCAAAACAAACATATAAATTAAAAGTTGTTACAATACCACATGATAATAAATTCAAAACTAAAGTACAATGGTCTAAAATGCAAAATATTCAAAACGAGAAGTAAATAACACCATATTAGTATGGGCTAAGAAACAATAATATGGCCTATTGGGTTTAATTAATTTGTAATGGACATTTATTCTTTATGGATTTAACACAAATAAAAAAATTATATATATACATATGTGTATATATAATTTGAATTCGAATTTTGAATTGAATCGGATAATAAATCACAAATTCGTATTCGATTAATATACTTGAATACGAATCGAATCAAATTCGAATTTTAAAACCGAATTCGAATCTTAATAATCGAATTCAAATCGAATTTTGAATGCGAATCAAAATATGAAAACCCCTACCGGTTAGCCCGCCCTAACACTCCATGGTCATCATAACACACACCTATAATTGACCTGGTATGCGTAGTAAAAGTCAACTATATTAAAGGAGTCGACTTCGATATAAAAAAAGTGTGATATATAACATTGAATTTTTATAATATATGTTTATTAAGTGTTGGGCAAGGGGCCTCAATGATGGTATTTCACTATTGCTTAAATTTCTTAATAACGAAGAGGATAATTGGCCAGCCTTAGTACATATGTTCACTTTGAACACCCACAATGCATGTACGTGGACTCGTTTGTCGCCTAGTACATATTTTTTTTCGATATGTACAAGTATTAATGCTATGTTTACCACTTTATGAGGTGAGTTCACTATTCAATTTCTTGTTTTTTGATTGATCGCTTGTTTGTGTAGGTTATGCGGCATCCACTATTTTTTTGTTTAGTTTTTTTCTGTGTACAAGTGTTAATGCTATGTTGACGAGCCTCTGTCACATATAAAATATATATGTGTTTTCTTTCTTTAGGGTATTACCAAAATTACAATTCTTCCCTTGAAATTTTAGTAAAACTATAAAATAATTCTTATGGTTTGCTTTTA
Organism: Bidens hawaiensis; assembly: GCF_021521415.1. Taxonomy (NCBI): domain Eukaryota; kingdom Viridiplantae; phylum Streptophyta; class Magnoliopsida; order Asterales; family Asteraceae; genus Bidens; species Bidens hawaiensis. The sequence goes on from NW_027491016.1 coordinate 3,352,882, forward strand.
ATTTTAATAAACCCTATAGTTACTAAATTATTTCACTATTATTATTAATTCAAATTCGATTGAATTGTGAATTAACACGCCAAAATGCGTTGGCGTGGTTTTACGTTTTCAAATTTCAAAGCAATATATCGCGCTCACTTCCATGAAGCTCTCCACACCAAGCCCCTTCGCATCCGACCCGTGACAACTTTCTCTTGTCGCTTACGTAACGGGCTACGCACCCTGCTTCACAACACATAGCCTGGTCTATTTTCTCTTTAACAAATTACTATAACTGCATCAAGGTTATTGGATTAGTAGTTATTCGATTCTTTGTGATATGTTTCTTATTATTAATTTTAAACCTTTTTCTAGCCATAGTTTCCTCGGCAAAAATGTTAGTATCAATATGATTAACAAATGCAGTTCGGGATCGAACGAGGTTCTTAAAAAGAAAGGCTATTCATCTTCCCTTACGGACTTATGGATCTAGTGGATCATCCCAGTCAACTACTACTTATACCAATTCTGCTAACTACTTAGTTATCGTCACTGGCTGCAGATCTGGCTTGGTTCGATAGGCTATTGAATAAACGGATGGAGGAAGGCTTGTTCCTAGCTTCTAAAACAAGAGAATTAACCGACTCTAACTAATCCACTCCTACTAACAGGAAGTGTAAGGGCAGACCCCGTCCTACTTTCACTCTACTCTTTCCATTTCAATGCTAGCTCGATTGTAGCTAGATTGCTCAGTAGGGACTACTAATGGACTATCAGAAACAAAGTCAGGGTGTGGACGACGGACGGGATAACTAGCTAAATGGGGGACGGAGGGACAGAGAGAACTCTTCAACGAAAATCTATCTTGAAATTAAATAATAATAATCTCGTTCAGTAGGAAATTTTCATTTTTCATTTCATTAAATAAAAGATAGAATCGTTCAGTAGGCTAATCTTCAAAGTTTATCGATTGAGACAGCGACAGGCCCAAAGAGCTCTACAATATTGCCTTGCGAGATCGTAGCTCGTTCACCTAAAATGGAAAAGCACTTGGTTGAAAGCCTAACAACGAGAAAAAAGAGTCCCATGCATCCTTTAGTCAACAACCATTAGTAAAGAATAGGATCAGACCAAGTGCGAGATTGGATCAAAAATAACGTATAGAAAGGATTTGCAACAGAGAGCCTCAACAACAGCTCTTAACCCACATTTTTTGCTAGTCAATTGCATTTCAATGTCTCACACATTTGATCCAGCAAAAAATAGAATCTAGTCTCCCGTGAGTCTATACCAATATTACACTTTCTTTAAATACTTTTTATAGGTTATAAGGAAGCCTAATTTCCTAGGAAGAGAAGCGTGAGAAAAAGAATAGGGAATAAAGGAGAAATGGATGAGAAGCTGGATTTGAATTGAATTGATTTCAAATCATTTTTTTTAACGTCAAGAAATAATCCCCGGAGCGGGTGATTCAATTAATCTAAATTCAGAAGATGAAATTTCACCTCTACCGCCAATAGGTTTAGCTAGGGCGTTGATAACACGACCCAAATAGGCCTCACTCGCTGGTATCTGAACAATTCTTCCTGTTGCTTTTACAGAACTCCCTTCTTGTATCAGCAAATCATCACCCATTAAAACAACACCAACATTAGTTGATTCCAAATTAAGAGCAATACCATTCAAGATATTGGTATAGACTCAATTTCCCTTATTTCATCGAACAACCCAAAATTCAGTTATTTCAACTACATTAAATAATCTTTCAAATTGGTCAAGACTCTCTAGTTTATGACCACTTCTCTATGATACCAGTTGTTGCTTCATTGAATTTGCTTCACTAATAGGCTCACGATTTGACTTTGATCGTCATGGACTAGCACCAAGATCGAGCCCTAGACAAGCGGACCTTACTTTAACAGCCGAAACAGTAACAATAGGCCTCACTCGCTGGTATCTGAACAATTCTTCCTGTTGCTTTTACAGAACTCCCTTCTTGTATCAGCAAATCATCACCCATTAAAACAACACCAACATTAGTTGATTCCAAATTAAGAGCAATACCATTCAAGATATTGGTATAGACTCAATTTCCCTTATTTCATCGAACAACCCAAAATTCAGTTATTTCAACTACATTAAATAATCTTTCAAATTGGTCAAGACTCTCTAGTTTATGACCACTTCTCTATGATACCAGTTGTTGCTTCATTGAATTTGCTTCACTAATAGGCTCACAATTTGACTTTGATCGTCATGGACTAGCACCAAGATCGAGCCCTAGACAAGCGGACCTTATTTTAACAGCTGAAACAGTAACAATAAAAATGACCCCTTCCTTCGTGAGATTATACGAACAAATGCCTGAACCAAAATATGTTATTGTTTTCTTGTTATCCACTATACTATTTCTAGCCATATTTTCCTCGGCAAAAATGTTTGTAACCGAATTTGATTTAAAAATATTAAGCACTAAAGTAACTTAGAAAGGACATAAAAATGTAGGTGGCTTGGTTGTGTCAAGAGTAAATGATACAAGGGAGGATGTCACATGTATAACATATCAATGGCCACACACGTAACTAGCTTGGGCGTAGCCTACTAATATAAGATTTTTATTCATATTTTCCTTGATTTCTACTTGAATATAACTTAAATCAGTAAACACTTGTTGCTAGATAAGGTTTTTATTGATTGTAGAATGTGCTTTGAATCTAATTTCAAAGGCTTGAGACTTAAAAAGTATGTCTGCTCAAATCGGCTCGTTTGTAAGTAGCCGATCCCGAGACGAGGTAAGCTCCCTTATCGACTTGCTTCTTAGCTAGCTTGATTGTTTGGCTGAATGCCCAAACTTTAAATTATAAATCTTTAATGTACAATAGTTTAAAATTATGCATCAGATTTGTATTATTAATTCTGTAGATTATAATTTTTTTTTATTTTAGCATGTTTAAAATCTATTTTGTTATATGTATCCATATTTTTAAAACAACAGAATAAAAAATTAGATTAAAAAAAACTAGTTGCGTCAAAAGTTATACTTTTATTTATTCTAAGGGAAATTTCCTTAATATAAAAAAATATATTAAAAAGCTTGAAACTAGAAGCTTTTAAAAGCTCCTAAAACTTATCTCTAAATGGTGATTTAAATAACTTGATTTTTGTTTGTTGGAAATTCAAATACCCGAATTGAAACATTGTTTCGTCACTTGGATAACTGATTCGAGATAAGTTTTACATCGGTCGACTCGTATCGTTTCTTTCGATCAAAAGCCCTAAAACATCAGTTTGAAACTCGGGAAAAAACTTAACGGCGTTAAGTGTTTTTTTAACTGAGGTTCATTAAGAAAAAATAGTTGAAAGTTGGAACCGTTGATGAAGGTTTTTAAAGTTGGAATTATTATTGGCTAATACCAAAAGTTGAGATTATTTATTTCTAATTTGCCTGAAAAAAAACTTATGTTTTGATAATAATATGTAAATTCACAAGTTTAGTTTAGAGCATGATAATATTCCCTATTTCAAAACCCTTTTATATTAAAAATTCTTGTAGTTACTTTTGTAGTTTTTTATGGGAAAATCCCCAAAATAACCCATCTACAAAATGAGATTTCAACTTTGTCCAATAAACTTAATATTTTCAAAAATGGCCCTCTCTAACTCATCTTTAACCATGTATTAGGAAATCTAACGCGCCTATGACGGCATGTTAGCATAACACGTCATCAAAGACACGTTGTATTTCCTAACACATAGTTAAAGACACTAACACGTCGTCAAAGACGCGTTAGATTACCTAACACATGGTTAAAGATGAGTTAGGCCTCCAAACACGTAGTCAAAGATATGTTAGCATCAAGCGCGTAGTCGAAGATATGTTAGCTTTTTTGTTTGTTTTTTTAATATTATATTTTTATAACTAGTTTAACTTATATTTGTTTTTCTTTTATAACTTTTAATATATAAAAGTTTTATATTATTTCGAATATACCGACGAGACATGCTTACTTTTACCTACTAACCGACATAAACTAACTCAAACTCGAGCTGTGCCAAATCAATGTCGAAATATTCAATAAAATTTGACCTCGCTCGGTTTTAAATAAAATTTATGTCGGTCTGTAGATAAAAGTAAACATCTCTCGTTGGTATATTCAAAATAATATAAAATTTTAAATATCAAAAGTTATAAAAGAAAAACAAATATAAGTAAAACTAGTTATAAAAATATAATATTAAAAGAACAAACAAAAAAGCTAGCATATCTTCGACTACACGTTTGATGCTAACATATCTTTGACTACGTATTTGGAGGCCTAACTCATCTTTAACCATGTGTTAGGAAATCTAACGCGTCTTCGCCGACGTGTTAGTGTCTTTAACCATGTGTTAGGAAATACAACGTGTCTTTGACGACGTGTTATGCTAACATGTCGTCAAAGACGCGTTGGACTTCCTAATACATGCTCAAAAATGAGTTAGAGAGGGTCATTTTTGGAAATATTAAGTTTAGGGGACAAAGTTGGAATCTCATTTTGTAGATGGACTATTTTGGAGATTTTCTCTCTTTTTTATTCTAAAGTATAACAGTAAATATCAAATATTAAAAATGGCCAATTAGTTCACGTGTTCTTAGATCGACAACATGATTGATTTGACTAGAAAATTTCATAATCAGGCATGCAACTAATAAGTAATATAAATATAACATGAAAGTGCTGAAAATACCATGTAAACATATAAAGGTTCTTATTGTGGACACCCACCACACCCAGTAACACTCCGCATATAGGACTATACGTAGCGTATTAGTAGATTTGACATCCTAACTGGCAAAAGCTGGGCTAGGTTTTTAAAGTAAATTAGGGGTCCGCTGCACAGTTACGTTCTTAAAGTGAATTATATTATATTATATTATATTATACAGGTATCTACACAGGCTGATTGCGACGTTCGTCTTGGGTCGTAATTAGGGCGCGGAGCACTGCAGCCTCCAGGACCTGTTTTTTTTAGGTGTCTGCTGACCGACACGACCTGCAACCTCGCTAGAGGGGTTTGCAGACTACTTTGCTAGCTACCTACCACAGGTAGGTACGAGGGTCCTTAATGGTGGCATGTACGTCACCCAGCTTGCGATCTCTCTGGGCCATGTAGCCCTGGTGGACGGTCTGGTTATCCCACCAACCCCTCCGCGCCCGCTGGACCGCAGCCATTGCGGCAGCATGCACATTGCGCTTTCATTCGACGGGCCCAATGGCGCGTATGACCGATTGGTGGCGGGGGTGGGGGCACGTGCCCCTTACGTCCCGGTGCCTTTAGTCCAGCTCCCCCGCTCACGGCATCGGAGGTGCATATCGTCGATCAGCCTATCGACGCGGGGAGGGCTGGCAGGGATTCGGACGATGGTGGTGACACATATGAGGATCCGGACGCATATGAGGTACGTTTTAAATATTATCGTTTATACGGTTTTCTTTTAATTCGTCTGCTTTTAAACGTATTTTTATTGTTTGTTGTTAGCCGCCGCCACAGAACGTTCCACTACTTATCGCGCGGTGCGTCTGGATCCCGCCACCAACGCCAGGATGCGGGCCGTTGAGGCTCGGTCACTACGCACGGAGCAGGGGATGATACAGATGTAGTGCCAGATCAGCTGGCTTGTTAGTTGTATGGCAGCGCAGCAGTCTGGACATGTCTACCCCATGCCCCTGCCACCACCTCCCAGTTTTAACCACGAGGCAACCACGTCTGGCGTGAGACGTGGACACCGCCCTCAATGACGCAGGCTAACGACGACGACGACGTTGTCAATGCGGCATTCAGGGCCCTCAATGACGACTTTGACTTCTAGGGCTTCATGTAGATTTTTATGTTTTATTTGTTGTATTTACTTTTATTTGTATATTTTATTTATATAATACTGGGTTTGGTGTATATATGTGTTAATTGTGTTGACCGAACTTTTACCAAACGATCTGATACGAGATGCAATTATTAATTAATATTAGAAACAATTTATTATTTTATTAACATAATATTAAAAAAACAATCTATTTATTTTATCAACTTATCATTAAAAAAACATAAAAAAACAAAATGACACACAACATGCAATTTTTAAACTTACTCGATATGAACCAAGTGTACTCACCACTTAAACAAGACAAAACTTTTAGGTTTCCATATTCCGACCCTATCAATGAATATTTAAGCATGTCGGATTGTTGGGATGATGGTCACTTACCCTTTGCCTTCACTTTCGTCTTCAACACGCCACTAATAATCAGAAAACAAAACATCGCGGTTTTACCGGATCCAGTCAGCGCACACGCCATCAAGTCACGTCCAGCCAACACTACCGGAATCGCGTATGTGTCGGAGAAATTGAATGTTGGTTTGACAATGTTAAAGAAAAGATGTAGGGAGCTTAATATAAAGAGATGACCTCATAGAAAGCTTAAGAGCGTTAAGTCACTAATTCAAAATGTTAAGGTAAGTTGCTATAATAGTATTATACATATATTGAACGTTCGTTTGGCAATGTCAATTTTCCCAAATAAGCCCTGCAACTGAACGCCCTTTGCCAAATTTCTAAAGTTCCAAAAACCTAAATTAAACCATATAAACCACTCAATTCATTATTCTATTTAGCCTTTCAAAATTTTAATTCGACTTTCGATAATAATAGTTTCCAAAGCCTAACCGTTAATTTCTATTTCAGTGTTCAAATTATGGACTCCGTTATCGCTACCGTTAGCGGATACCACGAATCCAAGATATTCAAACTCATCAAACTAATATCTCAATCTGGCGTTAGTTATGTTGGAGCAATTCCTACTACACATCTATTACACAAGAATATTAAAACACCATTGTTAATTTAAGAGTTATATATATATATATATATATATATATATATATAAGCCGATAATTCTTCAATATACACAAAGATGATCAACTTACGAAACCCCCATCTAAACACAAACTCATCAAACTAATATCTCAATCTGGTGCTAGTTATGTTGGAGTAATGATCAAATTTCCATTTCACTGTTCAAATTATGGACTCCATTATCGCTACCATTAGCGGATACCACGGATTCGAGAGCTTCAAACTCATCAAACTAATATCTCAATCTGGTGCTAGTTATATTGGAGCAATGAATGGTATAATACACGTACTTACACTGGAATCGTGTGACGCTGAATCGGCGTCGGCTTCACGTACTTACACCGTTCTTAATATTATCATTCAACACCGAATCTAAATCCACACCAGCAAACATATTAACCGATTCAGGTAAGTTCGAACCAGTTTTCTCGACCGGTATGTCTTCATACGCGTCAAAATGATTAACTTACAAAACCCCCATCTAAACATAAAAATAATAATAAGCTTAAGCTTAGTGACAACGGATATGTGTTAAAGTGAAGACAACTATGGTTGGTGGTGTTGGCCGACGGTCAAGACAGTTGGAGTTTGAAGAAATCGAGAAGAGTTTCGAGATGCCGATAACGAAAGCAGCCAAGAAATTGAAAGATCGTTTGGTAATGTCAATTTTCCCAAATAATCTTGCAACTGAACGCCCTTTGCCAAATTTCGAATAATAATAAATAAATAAATAACAATAATAATAACAAAAGAAAAGAAAACAAAGAAAAGAAAAAGAAAAAAAAACATAATAAGACAAATTTGGTGGGTTTTTCTAGAAAAACCACCAATACGCCGCGTATAGCCCTATACACGACGTATTAGTCGGTCTTTTGACAAAAGTGGGGTGTCCCTAGAAAACCCGTATATAAATACCAACACCCTTTTGGTTCGGTGAGCTCACAAAAGACATGCACATTTATTTTCACCACAAGATTAAAAAAAAAGTCACACACACACGCACGTTTACATTTATGATATATGTGTGAACGGATAAAATAAAAACTGATGTGATTTACGAAAACCTCATAAACACAATGAGTTATTGATTTTACAGATTTATCCAATAACTGTATTATAATTTGGATTACATATGCGGTGAAGGTACATGAAAGGGTAAGGGAGTCTTTTTCTTGGTTCATGTCACATCACCGGTGCATACGAGATTGCATGCATATAACCAAGGGAGCCTAACTAGCTGGGATCATTTCAGCCTAGACGTCAAACTTCAAGTACTATTGGAGGCTAACCAGTCAAGCACTGTTGTAGCACAGCCAGTTTCGCTACCCTGTAGCGGCCTAGGCATCATATAGGAGCGGGCTTGAAAAGTTAGCTTGGTATTTGGCTTGCCTAGGCTAGGAAGGTGCCTAGATACCTATGGCACCTTAATAGACAAAACACATTCTTAGACCACGCCTTAATACCATTCATTAAATACATGTTAGCAAAAGGTGCCAAGTCGTTTCAAAAGAAACACATGAAGATTTCCTTTTGATGTCTACAGGCGCCGAAAGAGCTTATGTGTTTTTTTTTATTATTATTTTTGGGATTCGTTTAAAATGGTTGAGATTTAATTTTCTTTTTCCTTGTTTTGAGAACTTTCATGTCTTCTAATTTGGTAATTTTCAGGTACATAGGAAAACAGAAAGGAAAAATCCCCAAAAATGTTCGATTGATTCTAAATATGTTCCTTCAAAATTTAAAAATTAAATTTAATAAATCTTGTTATTTAAACAACTATATCTAAACAAAGTACTTATAAAATGATTTTGATGGTATGCATGAGTTTTTTTAATCGTATTATTATCCAAAATCCAATATACTAGAATTTAAAAACCAATAAAATTAAAAATATTTTTTAAATTAATTTAGGATCCATGTTATAGTAAAGATAAGATAGAATTTTTTTTTAGCTAACATGATAGGGAAATTACGAGTTTTGAGCTAATATGGCGGAAAGACAACGAGTTTTGAGCTAAAATGACGGGGAGGCGACGAGTTTTGAGCTAATATGACGGGGAGGCGACGAGTTAAGAAACATATCGTCTTGAACTCTTAACTAGAGGCGACATGTTAGTAAAGGGACAAATATGAAATTTAAATATTTAGGGAACACACTTAGAATCAATCTCTTATGAAATTTTCCCAAAAAGGAAAACCTACTCCCAAAAAATAGATTCTAAAGACAGCTTAGCAATGGTGAAAAAGAATAAAAAAAAAATCCACCACATCACACACCATAACCATAAAAACTCACCCCTCAGAACAAATCTTTAACTGATAATGTAAAGCCAGTTTAAAAGCTAAAAATAAAAAGCCATGTACGGTTTACTTTGTCTGAAAGATATTAAAGTATTGGAGAATATCATGGAAATATGAATATACCAAAACCACTTTGGTTTGGTGAGCACAAAAGAGCAGCATCACATGCATCAATATTCACCACAAGATTGAAAATGAAACATAGTAAAGCATCAACCAAATATATTTTTTAAAATCCAGAACCAACTCTTTTCTATGTGCTCATAAAAATATAAATACATATGCAACCCCCCTCCATTTTGTCTTATAATATAATAGTATATGTCCAACATATCATTGTCTTCAACCAGTCCTTCAAAAGATATCACCAAAAAAGAAACTAAAAACCTAAATAATCAAGTCATCAACCACCCAAGCCCCAATTTAAAAAATATTTAGAGCCAACTTCATAGGGTTGAAGGTTTTCAGCACTGAGATGCATAGAAAAAACGCTGACCCGTAACGTCTCGTTTTCCGCACATGGAACAAGAATGACGCTTAAACCAGCCGCCATGTGTAACTTCTAAGTTCTACTTCTTCTCAGGCTGCCACGTATGTAAATGAAAAATAATCCCCTCATTCACATTTAAGATAACAAAAGAATATTAAATTTTCAACTACTCTTAAAACTGAATCATCAACTAAATTTTTTGCATACATATAAGCCTAACCGAACCGCCCTGGCTAAAAACTCAGGAAATCAACCCTACTCACCGGCTGGTTGTTTCTGCTCTGCAGGTTTAACCTGAACCGTTGCTGCAGCGGCTGCAACGGGGGCATTGTGAACATACTGAGGGAAACCAGCAGGCATTGACGGCGGTGCACCGCTATACTGAGGGTGGTTCATCATGCTAGTGGCGGCTGCAATTGCTTTGGCAGGGTCAGAAGTGGCGGCACTCGCATGTGTCACAGGCGGGCAAAGTGACAGTGTGGCAGTAGAAGATGACGATGATGATTGTTGCTGCTGCAGCCTATAAAGTGCCATTGAGCTGGCGGCATGTTGTTGTTGAACCTGAGCCTGAGCTTGAGCTTGCATGTAAGGATGATTGTACATCATCATGGCTTGGACTTTCTGCTGCTGTTGTTGTAATGCTTGCTTCTGCAACTGCTGTTGAGATTTAGTTGAATTTGTGTTGTTAGGGTTACCGAGAATGGACGGTGAAGATGATCTCTGAGGAACTCGCCTGTTGAGATGAAGATAAAGAAGACGCCTGACCGTTTCTACCACTTGTTGATGCCGCAGCATTCGTTCTAGGACTTCCACCGCCCCCACCAACACTGCCGCCACCTTTAGATATAGAAGTTGTCGGAGAGCTGACCAGCATTGGCGGAGACGAGCACCGGTTACCACTATTAGTCCCGGGATTCTGTTGTTGCTGCTGCTGTTGCTGCATCTGTACTGATGTTGTGGGCTGCAGTTTCTGACTTGCAGTTGAACCGAAAGAAATCTGTGTGTGTGATTGTGGGTGGGACCTACTTGACTGTTGGGATTGGTGAAGGTTCTTGGCAGACGATGAGGTGGCGGAAGCAAGAGAAGATGGGCCTTGAGAAGTACTGGGCCCCCTCACCGAATTTCTCCACTGAGATTGCGCCTGCGAGCTACTCGTGTTGCTGGTTTGAAGCGGGAAAGAAGAAATTGAGTTTGGAAACTTGGCAGTCATTGAAGATGATGAAGTTATCGTATGCTCCGGGTATGCACTTCCATTACTTGACGGCGAGTTCTTAAATCGAGCATGACCACCCATTGCATATGCATTGATGGCCTGTCTCAGTTGTTGCCCCTTTTGAATCTGAAGGGCTTGTTGCTGATGATGTTGCCTAGCACGCTCAATGGCTTGTTGTGTTTGTTGAAATTGTGCATTTAAAGAATGTGAAGATTGAGCAGCGGTTGCAACGGAGGTTGAGATGGGAGCCCGTGAAGACCGGTTATTAGAACCGGACGAACCATCTGTAGCAAGATCCGGTCTTGAAAATGCAATGGACTGCCCGGATTTCGCGGTCAGACCTGCACTGGCCTTTCTGTCATCAGCATTGGAAGCATCATGACCTGCTACTGTTGTTCAAGAAGCTTCTTCGGTTATTCTGAAATCCTTCTGTTGAGAATGGTGAGCTGTTGAAGATGTAGGTGCTGACATCATATGAAAACTCGGTTTTAATGATTCAGGCAAGCTTTGGAAAATCGCATGGTTTTGAGCCGTACCAGTAGTACCATTCATAGGAGCAAACGACATTGCGAACGTCTGAGGTGGCAAAGACGACTCTACACCGCCTCTTTTTAACCCTTGCTGCTGTAACTGATTCTGTTGTTTCTTGTCATTTGAGTTGGCACTAGCAGCAGTATTGGCGGCGGCCACCTTCAGTGCACCATTAGAGTGGTCCATTTGACCAAGGCCTTTGGAACGAACCGGCATGGGAAAATTATGATTGTAAACACCCATCGGGTTTCCCGCCCGTGAACCTCTACTGTCGGCAGTCGAAGGGCTATCCTAGGGTTCATGTGTTGATTCTGCTGCTGAGCTGGCGGTTGTGATCTACTTTTATGGCCATAGGTGTTGTGCAAACTCCCGCCACTGCTTACAGCAGCAGCACCACCTGCTTGCTGCCTCTGTTGACCTTGCAAATGTTTTTGCGACGATGATGTGGACCCGCTACTGTTCTGGTGGGTTTGAGGTTGGGCTACTGGTGGGGCCTGCGATTGTGGGATTTGAGACGGGTGTATCATTTGTGAAGAATAGAACGATCCATTGAATAAAGGCATCGCTTGCGCGTGAGGGCTCAGTCTATAATTTGGAGGGGCTCCAACTGCAGGTATTGGGAAAGTGTAGGGGTTGGTAAAATTGCCAAGTACTGGGTTTCACTGGCACTGATGTTTGGGTAATTGAAGCTCAATGCTGGTGCAGCTGCTGTAGTTGAAGAGGTCACTGTAGCTGAGCTGGCTGCACCTGAACCACCTGCGGGTGTGGTTGCAACCTTAGATGAACCGGGTCTTACAGAAGCCGAAGCCGCCACTGCTTGTTGCTGGTTAAATGGGAAAATAAAAGCCGGCCCGTGCTGTAAATTAAACACAAACAAAACAAATCATTTTTTGGTAAAAACTTAATAAAAGCGAAACTGAATCGACTTACAAGAATGTTATTAGGAGCGACTGGTGGAATTGCTTGTCGAAGCAAAACCTGTTGCTTTCTCTGAGCCAGGTTGGTGACGGTTGTGGGTTGGGAAGACTTGATGTCTTTTCCTGCAATGTGACTTGGAAATATGCCAGCTGGCGGACCCTTGTCGTGCACCGACTGCGGGATGTTTGTATGTAGCTCGGTTGCAGGCAAGACATTAAAATTACTAGGCTTGGCTCCAAACATCGGTGGAGCAGATCCAGATGCGGCTGGCCAGAACGGGTTTATCTTCATGAATTGCTGGTTGTAGTGAATGTTTCTTGCAATGTAGCAATGTGTTGCACATCTTTTTGGCCTCGGGTGTGTTAATAACGGCTGTAAGAAATGCCATATAATTTAGCAGCTAACAAAATGTACAGAAAGACTCGGTAATTGAATCTTTTTGGCCTCGGGTGTGTTAATAACGGCTGTAAGAAATGCCATATAATTTAGCAGCTAACAAAATGTACAGAAAGACTCGGTAACTGAGGGATAATAATATTACCTGAATTGGAGCTGAAGCCATCGGGTTCCCATCCATGGATATGACTCCCTGCAAAGGCGCCACATACCTGCTAATTGTTTTACAATCAAGATTCAATTTTTAATATGTTATATAAGAAAAAGAACGAAAATTTTTTAATTTAACTTACCCCATCGGAGGCCAGCTGCTCATCGACATTGGCATAGAACCAGATTGAGCTGTTATTCAACATTAACATTCAAAATCAAGATGATTTAAAATTAAAATTTGGGTGTAGAATTAGATGATAGAAGTGAAACTTGATATAGTAAATTACCAGTTTTATCCGAGTGGGATTCAGATTTAGCTGAAAACTGCTGATGTTTAAGAGCTTGATGCAGTGACCGGTTACCGCTACCACTGCCCTTGTTCGATTTTTCTGAATCAATATTAAGTTGGATACTAATTTCTTCATTAACCGCTTTCTTTAATGATTCTCCAGCTTCTCGGATCGTCCCGGACTTCTGGTCAACGGGCAACTTTATTGACTCCTCCTTTTCACTTTTCCTGAGTTTGATATCATCCTTAATTTTGCTTGCTTCCTGCAAAGTTTTTAGGGAAAAAAAAACTCAGATCTAAATGAAACAAAATGATAAACATATGAAAGTTTAAAGAAAACCTTTTTTTTTAATAAAAGGTTGTAGAAAAGTTAAATAATCACCTGATTTGCCATCTGCTTGTGATCAGAGAAATCATTATCTTGATCATTTCCATGAAATGTTCTTAATTGAGGAGGTGGAGCCTAAAATTGGAAGCAGAAAGAATCCGATAAGAACACAAGATACCGAAATCAAGAAACCAGAGCTTGATATTTGTCTCACCATCAGATCTATTTCAAATTTTTCATCTTTTTGACTTTGTGTATCCAAATTTGCAACTTTTCTGCAAAAAGGGTTAAAAAAAATCAACAGATCAGCAATTATTATTATTAAGTATAAAATATCCCTAAATTTACTCACAGATTGGTCACTGTAGTAGATGCAGCTGTCGTAATCACACCTTCAACTTTACTATTTCCATCATTTAATTTCACCACTTTAGATTCCTTTTCAACCTCTTCTTTGGTCAACACATTCACACCACATTTTCGCTCTTCTTCTGGTGTCGGCTGCTCCGATGTCGGAGACGGAGAAGCCTTTTGACCCGGTAAAGTGGTGAAACCAAAGGAAGAACCACCATTTTCAACAGCAGCTGATGCTGAGCTGTTATCTGTCTTGGGAGATTGATGATGCTGATTATGATCGATTTCAACCGGACTGTTCCGAGCATTAATTTGAGTTGTTTCGGATACCGGGCGTGGTCTTTTCCTCTTTGGTGCTGCAAATTCATTCAAATTAAACATTAAAATCAATATTAATAACAATTATTAAGATGAAATGATGTAATAGACAGATAAATCTATCCTACCAGCTGATGACAAAGACGTCGAATTTTGAGGAACGGTTGTCGAATTTGACACGGGAGACGAAACTCTAGATTTGGCCTCACTACTCGATTTATTCGAATCGAATTTCATCGACGAATCATTTGATATAACTTCTTTCTTCGATGGAGCCTGTGACTGAGTCATCAGACCGTATAAAACCTCCGCTATCTCGATTTCCAGCTCCTCCGGGTTCGAAGACGATGACTTCGATGATGATTTCGGCGGCCTCGGTCTCGAATTCGATCCCCTTCTCCCATTCGATTTCTACAACACAAAAAAATATTAATTAAAATTTAGATACAAAAAGATTTTAAAACTAATTCGCAAAAACAAAACACAAACCATCTTCTTTCGAACTGAAATATTTGATGATGACGGCGACGGAGGAGCCGCCGTCACCGCCGGTGAAGTCGAATTAGCAGCACCAGATATCCATTCATGAGACCTCTTTGTAGATGCTAAAATATTAAAAACAAAAAAATTAATAAAAAAGATAACAAATTTGTAAAACAAAATCTTTAATTATTTTGTTATTTTTTAATTTTTTCCACCGGTTACCTGACCGAGCTTTTCTGGGCACCAATACACCAATCATCTCGTCAGCCGCCTTCCACGCCGGCGGCGCCGCCTTAAACACTTTATTATTCACCGGCGGAAAACTCTTCCGGTGATGAAGTGACTGCGGATGAGAATTATGACCACCTGACGTCGACGGATTCGCCGTTGCCGCTGCCGCCGCCGCCGGCGGCGGCAACATCCGCAAACCACCGCCATTTCTGGCATCCTCGTCATCCTCTTCGTCTTCATCGTCCACACTCTCCTCCGACGTGTCATCTCCGTCGTCTCTATTACTCATCACCATCCGGTTGTCCCTCCGTCTCTTACTCCGGCTCGACCGGTCCCGGTCCCGTTCACGTTCCCGGTCACGATCCCGGTCCTTCTTAACCACACCCCGGTCTCGTAACCGACCGGGTTCCAGTACCTCCACCGCTCCGTCTTCATCTGTAACAAACTCAAAACGTTAAAGTTAACGGAAAATTAACGGTAGATCTGATTAAATTACAAATTTACAATCAAAGTTTAAAGATTAATTAAACCTACCAGGTGAATCTCTTAAACCGCTGCTTCGATGTCTCCGTCTGGATAATCCGTTAGGAGGTGCAGCCATATTATTATTATTACTACTATGATTATTATTATTATTATGATTACTACTACTACTACTACTACCTCGTCTTCCTTCTCTATTCCTATCCATCAATCAATTAATCTCCACCGTCAGATCTATCATAACTCGCCGGAACCCTACCGGAATAATAATAATAATATTATTATTATTATGTGATGAATGATTCAGTCTATCTAAACAGATCTCATGTTCTTGTTCTTCTTCTACCTTCCTACTTTCTCTCTCTAAACACTTTCTCTCTCTACCTTCTTTTTCTCACACACAAGTACCCTATCTCATCTTTTCGGTATTTCAGTCTCCACGAAGCCCAACGGACGGTCAGGATCTCTTTACTGTCCACATGTGCTCAAATCCTCACCGTTGGTTGCCACTTCCAGATCTCACGGCTCTACTTTACCTTGCATCCGACATGGCCAAATGTTATCCGTCCGATATTGAAACTACACGTGGCAGTCCTTGCTTACTCGACAAGCTTTCATGATTTTTTAACTCAAATAATATTATAATAATAAAAAAGTAATTAATGTAAGGCTGAGGGGTGTGGAGCGCTAGAAAGGGCGCAAAAGGCCAGCCAGTCGCGCCCCGGGGCGCGAGCAACACACCACCGAGGCGCGAGAGGGGCGCGAGCGCGGAAAAAGAGGCAGGCGCAAGAGGGGTAGCGGCTGGGGGGAGCGTGAAGGCTTCTTGGGTTGCGTAAATAGAGCCGTTGGCTCATATTAATTTGTATTAAAAAAAAAAAATTTTTCCTCTATATATATTCCTCTATATATCACATATATATTCCTAAACCAATACATACCACACCCAAAACCATTCTCACATACCAATATCACATACCACACCCAAAACCCAAAATCACCCTATCTTCGAAACCTTTTTTTAAAAACATGGCTGGAAATTGGTACCCAAACCTAGATTCAGATTACAGTTACGACGATTTATGGTCGGCACCGGACCAAGCCGTTGGCTCATAAGAATAATGTTTTTTTTAGTACTTTAATTTTTTTTTTAGATATTAATGTGTTTTTTTAATTAATGTGTGTTTTTTTAAATAATTTATGAGTTTTTTTAATAATACGTTTTTTTAATACATTTATAAAAAAATTAAAAAAAAAACCGCTCGCGCCCCCTCTCGCGCCCCTCCACACCATGGCCCGGGGCGCGAGCACCACTACCAACACCCATCTTATCAAGTTTCTCTCTCTGCCACACGTCACAATATTATTGGCTGACGCCCCCACTCGCGCCCCCCACACCCCTCAGCCTAAAGACATGCACTTCCCCTCCATCAGACATAAATGATGACTAGTGTGAGTTTCCATTATTCAACAAGGTAATTTACGTTACTTTTTATATTATACTTTTTTTGTATATAATAAAGTACTTTTTGTTTTTTTAATATTTCTTAATGTTATTATTATTTATTATTATTATTATTATTATCAAATCAAATCAGATGACAGAGGAGAAATAATCAAGTTTTTTTTCTTTGAATTTTGTTTTTACACTATTCATATAGAAACAAAAGTGATTTCACGTGAAGATAAAACGGTGCGACGTGTTAATTTTTTAGATTTTACGAATATATTATTTTTTATATTTAGATTAGATTTTTAAATGCTTGGGTGGATCTTACAGGAGTGTCTTCTGGGCTCAGGGACAGATTTGTGGTGGGTTCGGTTGCGTTGAAGGCTGAATCGGGCAAAGTTATCAAACACGAAAAAGCTTGTTTAGAAAATCAACATGTGTTTCTCCCTTTTGCTTTTGCTACATTTGGGTTTCTGGCCCCGGAGGCTATGAATTTTCTAAACAGGGTTCAGCGTGTCGTACATAGTACTTTTTCGTCTCCTACGACCCAACGCTTTATTTTTAGTATAATTGGTTTTGCTATTCAAAATGGGATTGCGTCACAACTTGTTACCCGTTTACCTGTCACTTTATTATCGTTTTGATTTTAATGAGAGTTTTCCAGCTTTAACTAAAGCTTAAAATATTTTCCTATTGTATGGTATGCATTTAGTTGATGATTAGACATTTATTAAATTAGACATAATGTTTGAATAATCTAATTTTTTATAGCGAAGGTGATATCGTTAATCTTTTGACTTTTTTTTTTCATTTTGAGAAACAAATTAAAGGTTAGTAATATGCAGCAGTGACAGCTATACACTTTTGAATGTATTACTAAAAATATTTAAATAGATGAAAAAGTTTATAAGATTTTGTTGCTTTTTAGCAACTTGTATATATACATTTACGACAACATTTAAAACGAATTCAATAAAACGAATTCAATATACATAAATTTTCAATATTTCAAACTCACCAAATTTTCTTCATTTCATACTAATGAGAAAACCCATCATAATTTTGTCACATTCGAATATCTTTTCGTTTTTAAATTAAAGTTTTTGAATGTTTCATCCCATTCATTTGGACTATTCATTAGCATATACGACATTTAAATAGGTTAATTAGTCGACCTTAGAATATAATTAACCGCTAGACAATCTATCTACTATACTAATAAAAGAATACTTATTTTTGCCACTTGTCACTCTCTTAGCCTCCTTTTCTTAACCTATTTTCAATGTATAGTTTGTTTATGGATTTCTTGGATGCCCTCATGGGTTATTAACATATTACTCGACCCAATAGGTCAAATTTCTTTCAATTTAGAGCGCCCCCATCACAAACACCGTTGCATCCTCGCCGCTGCTTATTTAGATCCGACTCCCAAATGTTTTTTCTTTTAGTTGATGTTAAATTAAATTTGTAGGAGACATTTCACTTCCTTATCATAATGCATGCTCATGATTTCCTAAGATTATGGCATTCTTACACATCTTGACAAATTCAAGATGTGTTAAGAGGCCTAAAAAGACAAAACATAATCATCGTTTCTGGACTAATCCATGGAAGGTAAGTGTCTTAATGCTTATTTATATTTATATGTTCTTTTTTCTTTTTATATATTAACTTCATGTTTATCCGTAAGTAGTAAAATAAAACAATTTAGCTACAAAAAAAACATGTCAAATAGGATTGAAATGATCGGAATTTAGAAAGCTAGAATCATGAAGTATTTTCGCTAGCATATACATAATTTAACACATAATCTTTTTTTATTATTAAATATTTTAAATTAACACGCAATTTCAATTTCTATAATTAAATATATGCTCCCCAATAATGTATCTACATTTTTTTTAATTTTCCAAATTTCCTTAAATATGTACTAATTTCAATCTTCCTTAAATATATACTAATTAAGCGTATCTGTTAATATTAAAAATTTAAAAGTGTTTTTATTAATAACTAAATAATTTTAGCTATTCGAACAACAGATCAGAAATGTTATATCAAAAAATAGTTTGTTTATTTAAAAAGCTACAATCAAGTTTAATAGTTATTTCAATAATTATAGATATATCAAAACAATTAAATATTGTAACGACTTTCTAAAATATTAACTAATCACACAGGATTAGTATACAGATCTTGAAAATTCCTTATCTAATACATCAAACTAATATATATATATATATATATATAACATCACTACATCTTTTGGTATCAACTGGTATACCAAACTTAGAGTAATCAATACTTTCTAAACAATGACAAACATGTTAGTATGTCTAGAAAGATGTTTCTCGCAATTGCATTCCTTAATTACTTTAACTTTGTAGTAGATTAAGTCAATTACTTTTTCATACACAGATAGGTTGGTGACAGCTAACTTATCATGCTCAATCAACTTCTAAATTCGAAGGATGACAGTATCATCAAAGTTCGTGTAATCCAGTTTTGGGATAAACCTGTACAGATCATCTCACATGACATGATATTAATTGATCAAGAGGTATGAAATGTTGTTATATGTGTTTATATATATAACTTTCATGGATATTATCATTTATATTACCTTTTTCTTAAATTTTATTCATTTTAATTGTCAGTGAAACATGTTTCATGAGAGCATATTAAAAAAATTTATATACAAATTGAGACTTATATATATGTGTGTGTGTGTGTGTTAGTTTCATTTAAGAACTCAAAAAATGTTAAAAACTTTTTGAAACTTTTAAAAAACAAATATTTTTAAAATTTTTATATAATAACATTATTTGAGAGTGGTTTTATCATATTTGATATATTAAATTTTGATTTATATACATAAATCAACAGTTTATATATGTGTAAAATTTATGTCATAATAAACTTACATTTGTGTAAAAGAAAATTAGATATATGTAAGAACTAATTTATATAATTGTAATGATAAATATAATATAAAAAGTGATAAAAACTACACTCAAATAATGTTAACATACAAAAATTTTTTATAAAAAAACATTAGTTATTAAGAGTTCCTTATAGTTCTTAAATAATTTAAGAGTTCTGCAATGATATCCATTATATATATATGTGTGTGTGTGTGTGTTACATTATAAAGAATGTTTTTGTTGGTAACTACAGCCCTAGACATAAATATGTGGATAATGAAAAAAAAATAGCATTTGTATTTCAAAGACAGCAGTTTCCATTACAGTATGTTTTACAATGACTATAAACACATGTCAATGTTAATCCTTATTAAAGGTTGCTTTGTACTTGAAATATATGTGTAAAATTTATGTCAACTATGAGAGCTACAAGTAGACATGGACTAAATATTTTAATTCTTCATAAACAATGTATATTGACCAATACAAACATAAATGTAGTATACAAGAAAATTTTTACTTATTTGTAAAATATTTGTTTAATATTTGTTTTGTAATTCCTGCAATTTTAATGTAAATTGTTTTGTACTAACAATATATGATAATTGTATTGTTGATTGTATTTTGTTTAATATTTAAAGTTTTAAATTTTCATCAATTCCCGTGTAATACACTGGGCTCAAACTAGTGTATAATATAATTAAATAATCTTTGGTTTGCTCTAATGATATCGAAGTTTAAGATAAGCCTTCGACTTTTTAAGTGGTGAAGGTTCAAATTCAATTATAGTCATTTTTTTAGAACGGTGAGTCAGTGACTTTCTTGTATGTTAGGTCACTGTACACTCCAAGTTTGGAGAGTCGTCTCACACTAGCTAGACTGTATTGTCATAAACGGGTCCGTGCTGGCTTAAGTGTTTGACTTGGGCGTTCCCCGGGAAGCCATACCACCAACTGTCACTTGACGATGGTTGTGCCTCTATAAGAGCATAATTCTCTAGC
Source organism: Bidens hawaiensis (assembly GCF_021521415.1). Lineage (NCBI taxonomy): Eukaryota > Viridiplantae > Streptophyta > Magnoliopsida > Asterales > Asteraceae > Bidens > Bidens hawaiensis. Next base: position 3,373,610 of record NW_027491016.1, read on the forward strand.
GTCATACATAGATGAATGAAAACCCGGGTTGGATCAGGATTCGAACTGGTAATCTTGCAAGGGCTAGCTTAAATTTTTTATTGTCACAAATCATAATCAACAAAAGTAATACAAGTGAGATGGAATTTGGTCTCCACTGAAGAGCCTAAGCCTCCTTCCAAATTTAGAAAAATAAATGTAACTAACCATTTACTAATATTAAATTTGAGTTGATTTTTTTATGATATAAGATTAATATATTCTCTTAAACTCGTGTTACTATTAAATAATCATGTATATGACAATTTAGAAATTAGAAATCATCCTCATACGATCACTAACATGACGCATTATTTTAGGGAAAAAATGACAACTAGAATAAAAAATAAAATATATTCTAGATGATGAATAAATGCATTATTATTCATTTATTTGAACTACACAGAATAATATAAAATACCAATTATCTCTTGGACCACATATGTATAGTAGTCAATTGATAGATAAAAAAGCCACGTCACGTTGCGAGTTAGGCTGGTGGGGGTCGTCCGTTATAGCGTGGCCATCACGCGTGATGGTCACGGGAACACCTCCGCCGGTCTTCCCATCACGCGTGATGGTCACGGGAACACCGCCGCCGGTCTTCCCATCACGCGTGATGGGAGGCCGGCCGTGATGGCCATCACGCACTCAATTCCGACCATTGGAGCATGTGACCGTTGAGAGGAGATTAAAAAAAAACTTAATTAATCTATATAAATATAATCAAATCCATCTTCAAATCCTCTACTACAAACAACATTCTAACATCACACAAATGGAATGTTCAAAGAAACGTGGCTCGGGTTCAAAGAAAACCCAATCCCGACCAAAGGTTCGACAAAATCTTGGCGAGCCGGCGAGATTCCAATTACAAGATGAACCCGACACAACCCAACCATTCCAACAACAACCTTTTCAACCACAACCGTTCCAAAACCAACCATTTCAATCTCAAACATTTAATTCACCGTTTTCATCGACACCGTATCAAAACCAACCGTTTATTCCACCTTTTTCTAGCCAAATATTTCAAACTAATCCTTTTGAAACGTTTCTCAACCGTCACAAACGTCTGTCGATCCTTTAGAGGATAACAATGTTATACATCAATTTGCACGTGCTTTTCGTGATGAAGACGACGATGTGGATGAAGATGAACCCGCGGAGGAGCCCACGGAGGAGGATGCCATCGTCCGTAGACCTTGGTCGTCCGCGGAGGAGGTCGCCTTGACCAAGGCTTATTTACACGCCTCCGAAACAAAAAAACACGGAAACCAACAAAAACGAGAGTTGTTATGGAGACGTGTTATTGCACATTTCGAAAAACTTCCCAGTGCAACCGATCAAAACATGGATCAAATGACTTCCAAGTGGGGAGATTTGAATAGAAAAATGTCAAAATTTAATGGTTGCTACATCCAATTGGTAATTATTTTTTTAAATTTATTAGTTAATTTTTTTTTATAATTTATTACTTTATTTTTACAATTTTGATATATATATATTTTTTGAAATGTTTTGTAGAGCCGAGCTCCACAAAGCGGAGCGAGCGAGGAGACTATCATAAAGAACGCCTTGAGCAATTATATCAAGATTTTCCGACATAAATCTTTTCCCCACTTGGATGCGTGGGAGATTGCGAGACACCACCCGAAGTGGGAACCGGTTCCCGTGGTCGACATGGACGGACCGACGGCTCCAAGGAAAAAAGGATCTTCTTCAAAAAGATAAAAAAACTTCCGATTCCGGGAACTACACAACGTCTACCGACGGCTTGTCAAGCAACACGCCGAACATGAACTTGAACGATCAACCCGGAGACGATCCCGACGAAGACACACCCACACCCACACGCCCGTATCGCAAGAAAATGGGGAATCGTCAAGATTAGGAAAGGAAACGGTGGCCGAGGACTTCAACGAATACAAGTCGGCTAAGTTGGCGGAAATGGTCTAGACGAAGGAGCGAAAGCAACTAGCTCTTGCTTCAAAATTAAAACGTGACGAGGCATATATCAACCATTTGAATGAAAACCAAAAAAACGCTGATTTAACATTCATCGTACAACTGCACGAACATCTTAACGAACCCTTTAGATCGATCCTACTTCAACGCAAACGCGAGCTATGCGAGAAGTAGGGTTGGGAAGTGCCGTAGGTTTTTTTTTTGTCGGTTTTTTTAATTTATTTATCTTTGTAATATTTATTTAATCTTGTTTTATTTTTATTTAATTTAACCTTGTTTTAGTATTTATTGTAAAAAAATAAAAAAATAAAAAAAAATTCGATCACACTACCAACCCCACCAAAATTCCATCACTAATGATGGAAAGTGGTGAGGTGAGGTGGCACACCGTGATTGGTGGTTGCAAGTTATGGTTTTTAAACCAACCCCACCCCCTTATTATAGCTACTTTGTTGTTTACCTTAGATCTCATAATTAAATACGTTTTTTTAACAACTAATTCAATTACCTTCTTATTTTTATTTTGGAAAATTCTCTAGACACCTTCTTTTGAGAGGATCCTCCTCTATACGCCGTATATAGCACAATATGTACTATATGTGACGTATAGAGGGGTGCCCCTAAAAGGGGCATTAATTAAAAATTACATGTCGCGTATAGGGTTATACGTGATATATAAATATGTTTTTATTTTTTGTTAATATTTTTTTTAAACTGCTCACTTTTTTAATCCAAGCGTCGTCATCAACAATCGGCCTGAATTCAAATTCGCGATGCTCTTCGCCTGAAACTGCGTATATGGGTAAGTCGGTAACTCCGCATCCCCGTTGATGTAGACCGGTTTCGGTGCCTGCGGCATCGCCTGATCTTGTTGCTCTATCTCTGTTTTTTTTAAGATTAATTAATATTTTTATAAATTATTAATTTAAAAAAAGTATTAATAAAAAAGATTGATTATTATTTTTATTATTTATTTTAAAAACTACTAATTTAAAAAGTATTAATTAGAAAGATATTAATTATTAGATTTGATTGTTTATTTTTAAAACTTATTAATTAAAAAAGAAAATTATTAAATGAAAAAAAAAGATTAATTAGTTCTTCATTAAAGCTTTAGTTGGATTTTAATAATCTCTATTAAATGGTATTCACCAATAATAATCCCAAGTCAGTTTATCGACACTGTCGGTCCCAAATTTAAAAAAGTTGGCTCCTTATGGTCTCCCGTTAAAAAGGACTTAACGGCGTTATATTTTTTTCGAATTTCAAACTAATGTTTTAGAGCTTTTAATCGGAAGAGGGATACCAGCCGACTGGTGTAGAAACTAATTCAAAACGGTGCTCCAAAATGGCGAAACAATGCTTTAATTAGGATGTTTGAACTTCCGATTAACAAAAAAATCAAGCCGTCTGAATCACCATTTTTTAAATAAGTTTTAATCATTTAAATTATTGTCTGGGCTGTCATTGATTTGTTTATCATTCTCTCTAATGTTTAACATGTTTAAATACTTTGGGTTTTATTTTGTTTGGGTTGATGATTTGTTTTAAATACTGAATTTATTTGCCAGTAACTTTAGGGTTTTTGAAGCTTTTGGTTTTATCGAGTTATATGGCCATTCGATTGTGTTGATAGTGTTACGCATCAGTGTCTAAAGATGACAGTAGTATATTTAGCATGCCTAAAGTTCTTGTAGGGATAACAGTGAGACCGTTATTACAGCAACATTTAGTGAATAGAATGTGAATTTCATCCAGTAAGCAACATTTAGTGAATAGAATGTGAATTTCATCCGGTTTTGTGATCAAACATGTGAATCTCATCAATTACAAAGATCCACCATGAATATAACTACCCCAAATGATTATGTGATTTTATTAGAAGGAATGTTTAGTGTAACTTATAAAATTAATAAAAATATTAACTCACGTTGATGAATACACCGGTCTCAATCTCTAAAGGTCTGTTTAGTCGCGATATGCGATGGCCTTTTTTTATGCCCATCGCGTTACGCAATCAAACAAAAAATCAGCTATAAAAGGGGAGGGTTAGGGCCTTCATTCCTTGCTCAACACATTCAAATTTTCTCGTTCTTTTACACATATCTCACATTCTCTCATATATTGGCATTAGTATAATACCCGAGTAATTGTAACGATACCCTTTCCGATTGAAAGAAATTTTTATACCCGAGTAGTTGCAATGATACCCTTTCCATATATTGTGTCATCATGTAAAGTTCTAGTATCGTGATTATCATTATAATTATGAGGTTTATACTAATCTAGACATACTACATTATGTTTAACTTATGTGCTTAATAACAGGAAGCTTGTTAATTGTAAACTTTCAATGTGAGACATTCGAGTTTTTATACAAATCACATTTGCGTGAGACAACTGATTTTCCAATACTGTCTTAATGCTTTTCTAAACCTATTAAACTCATGACAGATAGTCCAATGTTATTAAATATATTTTCAAATGATTTTAATTACATTATAGTGATTAAATCTCTGTAGACTTACGAGAAAGTTACTACTGGTATTGTGGGGTTTTGTATACAAGGTTTGCCTACTGGGCTATTACTCGTTACTTATTGGACAATAAGTAATATGAACATAGTCACAGATACGGTCGAGTGACAAGTACCTTTCGGTAATTTGTAAGCAGACAGATGTAAAAACATCTTAATTAGGGGTGCAAACGAGTCGAGCTGCTCGCGAGCTACTCTAGATCGGCTCGTTAAAAAACTCGATTGAGCCGAGCTTAATCGAGCCCGAGCTCGAGCCTAAAAGTAAGCTCATTAATACTCAAGCCTGAGCCCGAGCTTCACATATCGAGCTCGAGTCAGCTAGCGATCCTAAATGAGCGTGTCATCATATAATTTTTTAAAATATATGTCTAATAATTATTAATTAATATATATAATGTTATGAAAAAATAAATAAAAATAACTAAATAATATAAATAATTTTATAAATAAAATTATAATAGAAAAAAATATATAAAAATAATTATAATTATATAAGAAATAATTGATAAATAGTAAACGAGCCAAGCTCGAGGTTTGAAAATAGAGCTCAAAACGACCCGAGCTCGAGCTCGATCTCTGTGTAACTTAAACAAGCTGAGCTCGAGCCTAGTCAAGCTCAGGCTTGGCTCGGCTCGTTTGCACCCCTAATCTTAATGTTGTAACTGTAAAATGTATCATATACAAATGAATGAACTCACTAGCATTTCCTACTGATCAAATATTTTTAAACATGTTCCAGGTGACTTGTTAGAGCCAAAGGAATGATACCTGCGGACTTCCAACTTAAATAAGTGGCTTGTCAACAGAATAAAGAAATGTGTGTTGTAAATTAAGGGTTCATCCCTATAAAACTTATATTTGTATAAAAATGTGTTTTAATCCTAGTATGAAATATTCCACTGCAAATTATTTTAATAAATACCGTTACCACCACTCGATGTTCACAGCTCCCCTCCCGGGGTATAGGGGTCGGGAGTTGTGACATAAAAGTTGATAATTGTCACATCCCAACCTAAGGCGGAAATACTGGGGCGTGAGCATGATTGCTCATAGCTCGAGGTAACTATCATACAATAATGGTGACAATATCTAATAATTTATTTTATTCCAAATAAAACAATAATATCCAAAAATAGCAAATAAATTCCAACAATAATCCATAACAAATAAAGAAATAATCCAGGTTAAAATTTAAGTAAATTGTCTTTATGATTTCCTAAAGTCTCAACTAGCAATCCAATACTTCAAGTCCTTAGTTCATGCAAAAACCTTCATATACGTAGAAAATACAATAGGTTTGTCAACAATAATGTTGAGTGAGCAAGTCATTAAGTTTTGCAATAATACATAATATTAAAAGATAGCAAAACGTAGATAAAGTGGTAAACAAACCAAACCAATGAGCAAATAATGTGTCAAGCGAACCATTGCCAAGCGATTCGGGCGCCGGTTAAACTAGTCGGTCGTATGATCATACTATAATGAGAATATGGTGGACCTCTCCGAATGCGCAAATTAAACAAGTAATCAATTAGCAATTTAAGTCTAGCAATTCACACACAATACAACGTTTGCTAATGATTAAGATATGTATAATATAAATACTTTAAGTACGTATACGCCCCCAAAACGTTTGAAAATATGTGAAAACGGGGGAATGACAAAACTCACCTTAAAATAAGCGAGTTAATAATATATTAAAGAATAAACGAAGAGTCTTCCGATTAACGCGCCAAACGAAAATATCCAACAGCACCTGAAACTTAACTTATGAAAGTATAAGTAAAAGCAAAACTATTTCCGCTGGAATCAATCCAAACAGATAAGTATAACTCGAGTTATGTCGATTTTAATAGTTAAACGAGTCGAGTCTGACCAGAATCCGAACTTCGATTCGGGAATTGGGTTTTGGTCAAAAGCCTTAAAATTTAATTACGAGAAGAAAAGTCTTTTGGACCGAACATTGAATCCGACCAGAAGTATGAGAAAACGAGAAGTCAAACAGATTGACTATTTTACCCTTTATCGGGTTTTAAAGCAATTGACCAGTCAATAACCGTCAATCTCAGAAATTGATTGAGGGTTATCGACTAGGGAATGTTTATGAACGAAAACTCAGTTTACAACTTACCCGGAATATGCACGAATGATGAGATATAACGAGTCAAAGGTCGTTAAGCATGCAAAGTCAACCGTTTAATGAACGGTTCTTCAACGAAACACCAAAAACCGAAGAAAATTGAGAGAGGCACGGAGTATGGACAGCTGGAAGATAAATATTAGGGTTTAGGTAAAGTTTTGTGGCAGGGTTTAAGGCTTGTTTATATAAGAAAAGGCTAAAACGAACTAACTTCGTACTTTTGGCCTGTTTAAGCAATAACCTATGTTTTAATGAAAGAATCACTTATTAGAGCCAAAAGATATGGTCTTGATGGTTAAGAAACGAAGTATAACATATATTTCAGTTTTATGGAGATGTCTTGGCCCTTAAGTCTTGCGATTCATGCCGAAAATACACGATTTTATGCCAAAATGAGTTAAGGAAATAATATAAAACGAACTAACTGTGCAGGTATCTCCCCACGCCGCGCGACGGCAAGCTCATGGCTGGCCACGCGGCGCTCTAGCCACCATGGGTGGTGTTTTCCTTTTGTGCAGAAATGGTCCCTCAAGTTTGATATGTTGGTCATTTGGTGAACTAATTTAATTATATTCAAGAAATAACTATTAAGTAAAACATGAAGGACTAAAAGTGAATAAAGGAAAACTAATAACTCATAAATGCAAAGTATTATTAAGGGTTAGGATCCGAATAACGTCCAAACAATGATAAACAAATACGATAAAACCCGAAATGTTACAGTATCCCCTACTTTTGGGAATTTCGTCCCGAAATTAGAGAATAGCTGTAGCGAACAGATGAGGATACTTCTCCTTCATTTGATCTTCACGTTCCCAAGTAAACTCAGCTCCTTGCTTCGATTCCCAACGCACCTTGACTAACGATATACGACCACGCTTCGTAACTTTATCTTTATGATCCATGATCTCAACAGGTCTTTCAACGAAATGCATAGTCTCTTCAACACGAAATTCATCGAGAGGTATTTGAAAATTACCCTCGGCAAGACACTTCTTCAAATTCGAAACGTGAAACACCGGATGAATATTTGAGAGTTCAGATGGGAAATCAAGTTTATAAGCAACATGACCAATACGCTCAATGATTTCAAAAGAACCAACGAAACGAGGAGATAACTTCCCTTTCTTTCCAAAATTCACAACACTTTTCCATGGAGATACTTTGAGTCAAACACGATCACCAACGTTAAACTCGAGAGGTTTCCTACGCTTATCCGCATAACTCTTTTGACGGCTACGAGCAACGAGTAAATTTTTGGCGGATTTGAGCAATGCGATCAGTCGTTTCTTGAACTAACTCCAGACCAGTAATTTGAGAGTCACCAACTTCATTCCAACAAATAGGAGAACGACATTTGCGGCCATAAAGAGCCTCGAAAGGTGCCATACCAATACTAGAGTGAAAGCTATTGTTATACGAAAACTCAATCAGCGGTAGATGAATATCCCAATTGCCACCAAAATCGAGGACACATAAGCGAAGCATGTCTTCAAGGGTTTGAATCGTACGCTCGGATTGACCATCAGATTGCGGATGATAAGCAGTACTAAGATCCAAACGAGTTCCCAAAGCAGATTGGAGAGATTTCCAAAAACGAGAAGTGAAACGACCATCTCTATCGGAGATAATGGCTAATGGAGTTCCATGATGACAAAACAATCCTTTCCACATAAATATGCGCCAAACGATCAACCGAATACGTTTCCTTGATGGGAATGAAATGAGCAAACTTCGTCAAACGATCGATGATTACCCAAATACTATCATGTTGCTTTCGGGTAGAATGAAGTTTAGTAATGAAATCCATAGCAATATCTTCCCACTTCCATTCGGTAACAGGAGGTTGCTCGAGTAGACCATACGGTCGATGATGCTCGGCTTTGACTTTAGAACATGTAAGACATTTCGCAACGTAGAGAGCAATGTCTTTCTTCATTCCGGGCCACCAAAAGACGGAACGAAGATCGGCATACATTTTATCAGCACCGGGATGTACGGAATATCGTGACTTATGAGCTTCGTCCATTATGAATGTGCGAAGGTCATCACGATCGGGAATCCATAAGCGATTAAGGAAATAAAGCAAACCATTGGGTTTGGTTTCCAATTGTAATTCCGCACCACACGACATCTCGTCATACATATTGCCTTCGGTGACGGATTCGTGTTGCGCGTTAAGAACACGCTCTTCGAGATCATTTTGAATGAGAACACAAGTAAGCAACACGGATTTGACTTGTTTCTTATGGATAAGAGCGTCGGCCACGACATTCGCTTTACCGGGATGGTAGCGAATCTCGCAATCATAGTCACTAAGTAACTCGGCCCAACGACGTTGCCTCATATTGAGTTCCTTTCGATCAAAAATATGTTGGAGACTCTTATGATCGGTAAATACTACGCATTTGGTACCATAGAGATAATGTCTCCAAATCTTCAAGGCGAACACGACGGCACCAAGCTTGAGATCGTGCGTCGTATAATTCTTTTCATGAACCTTGAGTTGTCTCGAAGCATACGCTATAACCTTGTCTCATTTCATGAGAACACAACCGAGACCTTGATTAGAAGCATCACATAATACAATGAAATCTTTACTACCTTCGGGGAGAGCAAGAATAAGAGCATTGCAAAGCAAGTCCTTCAAAGTTTGAAACGCTTCCTCTTGCTTTGACCCCCACTCGTAAGGTTTACCCTTATGTGTAAGAGCGGTGAGGGGCAATGCAATCTTCGAGAAGTTACGAATGAAACGACGGTAATATCCCGCCAAACCAAGAAAAGAACGAACTTCGGTAGGAGACGTCGGTGTCTTCCAATTCTTGACGGCTTCAATCTTCGCGTGATCGACATGAATACCCTTGTCGTTAACAATATGGCCCAAAAATTAAACTACCTTAAGCCAAAAGTCACACTTTGAAAATTTGGCATACAATTGTTCCTTCCGTAGGAGGTCAAGGATAACATGTAGATGCTCTTTGTGATCGTTTTCGGTTTTCGAGTAGATCAAAATGTCATCGATGAAAACAATTACGAATTTGTCCAAGTAGGGTTTACACACACGGTTCATGAGATCCATGAAAACCGCGGGTGCGTTAGTTAGCCCAAAAGGCATAACACAAAATTCGTAATGCCCATATTGAGTACGAAAAGCAGTCTTGGGTATGTCATCTTCATTAACGCGAAGTTGATGATAACCCGAATGGAGATCGATCTTTGAGAAGCAAGCGTCTCCTTGAAGTTGATCGAAAAGATCATCGATACGAGGGAGCAGGTAACGGTTCTTGACGGTGAGCTTGTTGAGTTCACGGTAGTCGATACACATGCGAAACGATCCATCCTTCTTATTCACAAATAAAACAGGTGCGCCCCAAGGAGAAGAACTCGGGCGAATAAAACCCTTATCGGAGAGTTCTTGCAATTGGCTCGAAAGCTCTTGCATTTTGGAAGGTGCAAGACGATAAGGTGCTTTAGCAATGGGATTAGCTCCAGGTACGAGATCAATGCGAAACTCGACTTGACGAATAGGAGGAAGTCCAACAACGTCATCGAGAAAGACGTCGGGAAAATCGCGCACAATAGGAATATCTTGAATCTTCTTCTTCTCCTTATCTTTTTACACCACTAGTGTCACACCCAACCTAAGGCGGAAATGCCGGGGCGTGATCCGATTGCTCACAGGTTGAAGATACTATCATAAATATAAATGACAATATCTAATTAATTAATTACAAAAATTACACACATTATCCAAATATACAAAACAATTCAAATACACAAATATGAGTTCATATAACGATTATCTTGATTATATCCTAAGGTCTTGTCTACGTTTCCAACTTCAATCTTCACGCAACCTGCATATGCGTAGAAAATAGAGTTTTTGTCAACAAATACGTTGAGTGAGTTTACCACCAGTTTTGACACCAAAATAATGTTAATATGATAAATAAGCAAAGCGTAATAAATGCGGTAATGAAATCAAACCATAGCAAATAAGTTGTCGATTAAACCATTGCCAAACGAATCGGGCGCCGGTAAATCAACCATGTAACATTCGTTACTTTTCAAATCTGAAAACCCGACCCATTTCAAATTTTCGGTTTTTATTTATAAATATATATAAATATATATATTATTAAAAGATTCTTAAGTTTTACTTCAAGTGACATTCGTCATTTTTGAGTTAGTATTGTGTTCGTTAAACCGACCCGGTTTTTCATTTTAATGTACTCTTGTTCGTCGTTTATCATACCTTCATTTTCTATTCGTATTGAATTCCGAGGATTTACGGTTATCATTTGTCGCTTTCAATTCATTTTGCGCAATTAACGAAAGTCAATGTTTTAAAGATAAAGAAATTTGCAAACTGTGCGGGTAAAATATAAAAATATCCAAGTTATATAAATTCTATTTCATATAGATTGCACCTCAAAGTTCAAGGACTAAAGAGTAAATATATTTTGAAAACTAATTCGTTTTATTAGTCGAGGTGATCCATTTAGTTATAAATACAATCATATGTTACATATTTAATATGTAATAGCTTTTCCTAAAGTTATTTAAATATATTAACCATTACTAATATATATATATATATATATATATATATATACTTTATTCAAATGTCGCATAGATAACATTACTTACGTATAACCAAAGTACATTTTTTTTAATTATTATTTAATTATGTCACATTTTTTTACTTAGTTGGTTTTAAAAGATGAAGAAAAATACATTCCTACTGCATTTAAATCTTGGTCAAAATTCTTTATGATGATAATAAATGTGTTTGAATATAAATTGTAGGTTACAATTTAATTTTTATGACCAATTACAAGTTTTAAATGGCATTCATGACCCATTAAGTATTTTGACCAATTTAATACAATTGAAACAACTCTAGCTCACTTCACTTATAAATAAAGTTCCATTCATTCCCATTTCCTCACAACTCAATTTACAAAAGATTCTTGTTATTTTCTCATTTTGGTGATTTTCACCTACTTTGATTTATGAAGTCAAACCGTGAAGTTCAAGATTTCTTCTTTTATTATCTAAGCTCTTGTTCCGGGTATGTTTTTAGTTTCTACTTGTTCGTGTCGTTTAGAACTTAAAGTTATATTATTTATTTAACAATAGTGTAGTTCATCAAAAACGATCTTGACTCGCTTATGTATTTATTCGGTTCGGTTTAGTTATTTTATTTATCCAACATCTAAAACTAATTCTTTTCATCTCACTCTCTAAAATATAATACTTTTTACCATGTCGGAAACGAACCCAACCTAAAGTTGAGTCCGGGTCCGACCGGAAATGAACCGAATTCTTTTAAGTCGTCTTTATTATTAAATAAACCAAATAGATTATTAAAAATTATTTTAAATCAAATAAAATCATTTTAACATAAATAAATTATGTATAAATCTAAGTTTAACATTTTTCACATAAAAACTAACGTTCACCTTCATTAAACCCGATAAAATTATTTTATTTTTCCATTTCGTTGACTATAGCTCGTTACCTTTGATAAATTGTAAACGTAATCATTTTTTTGAGATAAAACTATAGTTAAAATCCGTGATTCGCAAATATCATAATTCTCGTATTAGCGTTAAGTTATTAATAAAATATTAATTTAAATCGTTAAAACCGGTTAAAGCTTAAACAATATTATTAAAATATAAAAATGCCATAAAATAATAAAAGTTACATTAAATAATGCTTAACTCCGTTAACAAAATAATTTTAACCTTTTCAATCCCAATAGTTAGACTTTGCTTTTGTTTTAATTATAGTTCGAGAAGTTCAATCGTTTCGGATTTCTTTAACGCATGTTCGACCACTTCGGTTTCGTTATCATGCTTTCGGTTTTCATTGCAACGTTTATCTTCAATTTCAAGGTGAGTTTTTCACCACCCCTTTTTAATATTTTTATTGTTTTGGGGTAGCATATATATTGTAAGGCCCCGTTACCGGTAACCCTACTTTCTTGTTGGATTTACTCATAAACACAGTTCTAAATATCAGAGTTAATTAAAAACTTTACGCGGAATATAAAACTTTCATAAAACATTACATATCGATTCATAATCATGTCTTAAAACATTCCTCTTGTCTTTCAAAATCAAAACATAACTTATAAAACATATCAGATCTTCAGATGCCAGGCTTTAGTCTTCTGCCATGTGTCCTCCACTCAAGCCAGCTGTCTCAACCTACTCACCTGCGTGCATACTAAAAGTCAGCTACGCTGAGTGAGTTCTAGTTAATCATACAATACCATACAATACCTTATTACATACATACGTACTTAACCTCATAACTTTCTTTCATACACACATAAGTACTCATACCTTCATTCTTACTTACATACTTTCTTTCTTACTTACATACTTTCTTTACATTCATAATCATACGTTTTAAAGAGCCTTTCGCCCTATAACCTCACATATATTATAAGGGTCTGGTCCCTAACATCACAGATATTATAAGGGTCTGGTCCCTAACATCACAGATATTATAAGGGTCTGGTCCCTAACATCACAGATATTGTAAGGGTCTGGTCCCTAACATCACAGATATTATAAGGGTCTGGTCCCTAACATCACAGATATTGTAAGGGTCTGGTCCCTAACATCACAGATATTGTAAGGGTCTGGTCCCTAACATCACAGATATTATAAGGGTCTGGTCCCTAACATCACAGATATTATAAGGGTCTGGTCCCTTGCTTTCGAATATTAGTAGGGTTCAGTTTCCTCTTCGTTACCATACAACCATGCAACATACCTCGAGTATTATTAGGGCTTGGTACCCTTTTCGTAACCATACAACCATACAACCGTCATTTCCTTCTTTTATTAACTTTATTACGTTCATACACGTAAACATACATATCATACTTGTCATATTTATAACGTTACAACCTGACAGTACGTGCAATATCCGAAGATCGTTCACGTACCATCAAGCAATCATTCATACATATCACATATATCACATATGGCATACACTTATCACTTAGGATAAATGTATTAACAACACATCAAGTATGCACACAGCCCCGAAAACATAACAAGGAATGGGGCTAGAAACTCACCTGGATCCTGTTACGCTCGCCGTTGATCGTAATTCCTTTCTTTAACTGGGCTCGGCTAACTGTATAATATTTACACATATCAATTAACTACTACTACACGCTTTGTATTTCTATCTATAAATGACCCACAACGAACGGGGGTCCGGGGGCAGCGCCCCTGGCAGCGGGGTTCTAGGGGCGGCAGCCCCTAGCGGGGTCCAAGGGGCAGAGCCCCTGGCTGGGGTTAAGCTGCCAGGTCAGCTTGGAAAAATTTTATTTTCGATAACTGCCTTAACACATTTTCCATTAGGTTTTTAATTTATTTTCTAAGCGAACTTCACTTTAGGCGAAGTTAAACCTTAGGCGAACTTGGCTTCAGGCGAAGTTAAACCTTAGGCGAACTTGGCTTCAGGCGAAGTTAAACCTTAGGCGAACTTGGCTTTTAGGCGAAGTTAAACCTCAGGCGAACTTGGCTTTTAGGCGAAGTTAAACCTTAGGCGAACTTGGCTTTTAGGCGAAGTTAAACCTCAGGCGAACTTGGCTTTTAGGCGAAGTTAAACCTCAGGCGAACTTGGCTTTTAGGCGAAGTTAAACCTTAGGCGAAGTTACCATTTCAGCGAAGTTGCCATCAGGCGAACTTGGCTTCAGGCGAACTTATCATCAGGCGAACTTGGCTTGCAGGCGAAGTTCATCAGGCGAACTTAGCTTGCAGGCGAAGTTCATCGCTTGAAGGCGAAGTTGCCCAGATGAAGGCGAAGTTGTCGCGCTGCAGATCTGTTTGCCCATAACTCCTTCGTTTCTTAGCCAAATAACTCGATTTTGGTACCCACGGAATCGTATGATCGGCGCCTACAAATCCCAACCATCAAATCGGCCTAAAATCGACGTTTTAGGGGTCCGATTTGGGCAGTTGTGTTTCGGGTCCGATTAACCCGTCAAATCCTAACCATTTTCAGTAATATTAACTTTGCGGGATTAGTTCTTACCTTTCCAACTCAGATCTACCAGCAAAATCTCGGGTCTCGACTTCGGATCTCGGTCGGTTATGTGTGTTTTTGAGTGTGTAAAAGAGAAAGATGGAAATAAAATGATATCTTTGGCTTGGGATGGGTATTTATATCTCTCAAGCCCACGGACCCAAGGCCCATTCTCATTTAACCCATCTTACGTAATCTAAGCCCATGACCCGTTCCTTACTCGACATTAAATAACTAAAACGTGAAATCACTAAACATAACTTTCTTTTATTTAACATTATAAAAATTTTAGGATGTTACATATATTCATATTAAAATTCAAAGTATTGTTACTTCTATTACAAAACTACAATTCGTATATGGACTTGTGTGTTACTTGTATTACTTGCACAAATATTACTTGCACGGATATTACTTGCACGATTGGGAAGCCTCATTAAGTATGATCATACGCCCCCCTTTGCACTCTGGTCCATTTGTATCGAGTGGAAAAGAGCCTCATTATCCGAGTACGTTGATTGCTATCAACTGGAAAGGACCTTACTTATTTCCCGAGTACGTTGGTTGTTACCAATTGGAAAGGACTTACTTGCTCGTTTATCACTTGTCCATGAGTTATATGGTTTTTACGTACGTATTTAAACTGTGGAAGCTCACCAGCTATGTTCGTAGCTGACTTTATTTTATACATATGTCACAGGTGTAAAGATACGAGGATGAAAGTTAGAAAACACATAGCATGCCTATAGGATATTCAAAGAATAACTTATCATTTGTTTATTTATTTGTTACAACTTGTATTATTTGATAAACTTGTGTTACATGAAGATTTAAATGAAATAATGTTATCATGGTCACCTAATAGTGTCACGTGTGTTTGAGCAATCTGTACGTCACACTCAGGCGTTTCCGCTTTAGCCGGGGTGTTACAAACCATGAGCAAGTAATGAGAATAAGACCGTTGCCAAGCGAATCGGGCGTTGGTCAATGAGAATGAGAACCCTCTCCAAGGGGATATGTCAAGCGAATCAATACAATAACACATAAGCACATAACAAGTAGATTTGATTAATCACACACAATTACACGTTTGCTATTTTGATATGTATGTATATATAGATATGTATATATAGTATTATATACGCATATGTCCCCAAAACGTTTATGAAAATCGAGTAAAATAGGGGAATGATAAAACTCACCTGGTCGATTAAGTCAAACGGGAATGATTACGACAAGAAGTGGAAATCACACTCCTCGAGAATTACCGATAAGAATCCTAATTACATAATATTATAGTGAATTATAGATGATATAATGCGTATAACGGATTTAGGATTTCGATGTGATTTGAGTTATATTTATGGTTAGGTACGTTATGGATTGAACGATTGACATCTACTAATATTGTTATTATTTAATTATAAAAATCATTGTTTGTTATGAAATCGGGTTTACGAATAATTAGTTTAAATAAATATGGGTTGAGATTTATTTATAATAATAACCATTTAAGTATATAATTATCGTAAATTTATATCTTGGAATTCTTAACGAAAGTTTAATGATATAACTATAGGTAACACGTTTAATTTGTTATATATAAATATATATATTAACATATATAATAAATAAATAAGTTTATGGAAAACGTTCAACGACAAGAAACATTAATATTGGCGTTAAACCTTAATAAAATAAGCGTTGATTTAATAAAAAATATACACTTATAATACATACTTATATACACACACACACGAAAACTTGTATCGAAACTAGCCGACACGAAACATTAACTTTATGATGTCGGATTAAATAAAATATTGTTTATTTAATAATTAATATTAATTACAATATATTATATAATATAAAAAAAACATTAAAACAATAAAGATCAAAAATAGGCCGGCCGGACTCGAACCCACGACCTCAGCCGGCTTATAGGAATGAACACACACACACAAGCCAGCTGCGCTGGTGTGTCAGTTGTTAACAGAATGAAACCAGTGATATATATACATAAACTAATTAAAACCAATTGTGATATAAGAACCCTAATCTGCCAACGTTCAATCCGTTTAACGTTTGCTTAAATTGTTTAAGGGCATATGATTATTGCTAATAGACGATCAATATGTGTATTTCAATTACCTTTTTATATGTTTAAATGCGGGTATAATCGTAACAGTAGAGCCGACGACGAGGACAACTAGAACGGGCATCACCAGACTTCAATAGGGCAATTAACCATAGGGGTTTGTTTCGCCTGTTTGTAGAGATGGTTCAGAAGGGATTAATTGAGTTATGATCAAGTCTAGGTTATATAACAGATTTCAGGGTTATGTCGGTTTAGTTAATGAATCAATACATGTTATATTTGATATTGTTTCCTAATTAATGTTGTTGTTTAGGCCGAAAATCATAAGAGCAATCAAAAACTGGATTCAATTCCTATTTTAGATTGAAGATTGTGGCTCAAGTAAGCTAACGGGTCACGGTTACGGGTCTTGGGTTAACGGATATGGGTCACAAATCTGGTTATTGGGTTATAAGGATAATATGGGAAAGTTGCATTTTAGTCCCTTGAAATTGGATGTGGATATAATAAAGGTTTAAAGTTTAGATTTGGGCTAAAAGTGTACGTTTTTGAAAGTTAAATGTATTTTAAATATATATATATATATATATATATATAAATATAAATCGTATAAATATTTCTCGCTAAACGTGATACTTTTATCGTTAAAATTTCCCAATCCTAGGACTGGTCGGGTTATAGATATAAATTGTATGTGAAAAAACCTTAGTTGTTACAACTAGCGCCAAAAAGGCAACATACTTCTTACGCAAGTAACGTTGAGCTTGAAAGCACGACATGAGATTAAGCTTAGAAGCAGGCGTACTACCGAATACTTTAAGAACACGACCATCTTGAAGAGGTATACGAAGGAACTTATCAAAACAAACGACCTCGACGTGATTAAAAGTCAACCAATCCATCCCAACTATGACATCAAAACTACCCATTTGCATCGGAATAAGATCTATACGAAACTTGACCTTATTAAGAACTATGACACAATCACGTATAACCGAATCAATAGTAATTGAATTCCCATTAGCTACTTCTACGGTAAAAGGCTTAGACAACCTATCCCAAGGCTTGTCAATAATGTATGCAAAGTCTAACGAAATAAAGCTCTTATCGGCACCAGTATCGAATAACACGGAAGCATAATGGTTATTAATAGATAACGTACCATTCACCACATCACTTGAGCTTTGGGCTTGATTCACATTCATCATGAAGGCACGACCATTCGAATCTTGAGGAGTTGGTGCAGCATGATTAGTCGGAGGGGCTTGAATAGCAGGGACTTGAGCAGCCGGTGGAGCCATAAGTTGCGGAACTTGAAGGGCATAGGTGTGAGGTACAAAGCTTTGATGGATCGGAGGTTAGTATGTTTGGACTTGGTAGGCTTGGCTAGTGTAGTACGGTGCGGGAACAACTTGGGCTTGGTGAGCATAATACGGTGGAGGCATCACATGGGCTTGATTGGCACGGGCTATCAATGGGCACATATTGCGGAGATGACTAGGATCTCCACAATGGTAGCAAGCACGGGTATTTGGAACACCGGCTTGAGCTTGGGGGTTATTAGCAGCTCGGGGAGCAGACGGTGCGGGTTGTTGAGGAGCAGCTCGTGCATTTGGAGGTACACGGCAAGTATTAGCAATATGCCCATAATGGTTGCACGAGGTGCAAAGGCGGCAAGTGGTTGATGCGGGATGATGACGGTTACAGATTGAGCACAAAGGGTGCGGCCCATTATATGGCTTCTTGTTTGATGCATTTTGGTTAGGGGCTTGGTTGTTGGGTTGGTTCACAGCATAGTTTTGATGAGTCATGCGCTTTTGGCCATTGTTGTTGTTCTTGTGGTAACGGTTGGAGTTGTTGTTTTGGGCAGGCTTAGGATCGGCTTTGGCATCAGTAGAGGATTCGGCTTACTCTTATCAGCAACAGGCTTGGAGTCCTTTCGGGATAGTGTACCATCTCGAACGTGATCATCAGTCAAGGAAGCAGCAAGCGTTATGGCTTCCTCAATCGTGAGAGGGTCTCGATTAACAACCGCGTCAAGGAAAATAGTAGGTAGTCTACGGATATACTTGCGGATACCGCTGGACAACGGGTTTACGAGACGAGGTACCACCCGATTTAGTTCCTTGAATCGGCTCGAGTAGGTCGAGTTATCGCCACCAATTTCCTTTAACTCCCAAAACTCCGTCTCGAGCCTTTGCAGTTCATGCTCGGGACAAAACTCTCTCTTCATAGCTTCCTTAAGCTCCTCCCAAGGCATGGCTGATGCTTCATCAACACCTTGGAGGTCCTTGAATGTGGTCCACCAAGTAAGGGCACGTTCCTCGAAAACGCTTATGGCAAAACGAGTCCGTTTGTCGTCCGGACACTCACTATGGATGAAGATGTTTTCCATCCTCCCAAACCATCGAAGGAGTTTAGTAGCATTCTCCTCGCCAGGGTAAAGAGGAGGTTTGACACTCGTGAAATTCTTGTAGTGATAGTTGTGGGTGGGTGCAGTCGAAGTAGCAGATCCATTCGAGTTGATGTTTTGTAGTTGAGCCACCACCTCGGGCAAAGCAGCGGTGAACTCTTTCGTGATGCGAGCAGCCAAACGGCGATCATGAGCAGCCGATGGATGGTGGTTGCTACGGTGACGAAGTTGAGAAGACATTCTGCGGGGACCAGACGAGAAATATGATAAGAATTGGGTAAGTTGTGTAAACGAGTCAATGAAAGGCAATGGGTAAACATGACTAATATGTGCTAGTGATTGTCAGGACTTAAGGCCAAGTCGCGATATAAATTAATGTGATTAACTTTGAGATAGTCAATTAATTAAAATGTTTATCTCAAGTTTAAAGTGTAAAATGTTATTGGGTTGGGCTTTCCATGGGCTTCCCATGGCAGCTCAAAACTCAAAATAAATAACGAATTAAATCAAGTGAGTTGGCCTCCCATGAGCTTTCCATGGCAATTTGAATGGCCCAACTAAATCATGAAATTAGCTTCAGGAATTGGGCCTCCAATGAGTGTCCCATGGTAGTTTAAATGACCCCAATTACATAACAGGACTTAAATATTGAGAATTGGGCTTCCCATGAGCATTCAATGGCATTTTATTGGCCTAATTAAATAACGATTAACAAACAATTTGAGTCGGTCGGCCATGAGCGTTACATGGCATTTTAACTGACCCAACTAATTGACGAATTATCAATTCAATGGGGTGGGTCGGCCCATGAGCGTTACATGGCATTTTAACTGACCCCAACAAATATCGAATAAACGAACAAATATCGAATATCGAACCACCACAGTGATATTTCCGACCAAATAACGGATCAAAACGGGTTGTGACATGAATAGTTGGTGTGCCCATGGATTGTCATGGATTTTTCACCCAACTAAACATTTAAAATAATTAAAATACAATTTTGGGAAGTTTCCGAATTTAGCCACGAACCACCGCGAATTCGGTTTTTATTAAAGGAATGCGACCGTTGATCGGTCACGTTTGATTCACTTAAGGTCCGGTGGTATGACATATTGTCCAGCTTTGGCCTAGGGGCTCGAATACTGTGGTCAGGTATCCTCCAGGTAAGGAATAGCGTCTTATCTTGGGTTCTCGAAACCGTTTTGCCAAGGCCCGACTCACAGTTATCGTACCCCTTACAGTTACTACCGAACATGTCAAACCCCCTTGCCCTAAGGAGAGGGAGTAAAAACAAATCTTAGGAATTCTTAAGGAATTTCCTAAAAATAGAAAGTAAATCTATTAAAGTTTTTAAAAGATTTTTAAGGATTTTTAAAAATTTTTAGAGATTTTTAAAGATTTGGAAAATATCTTTGAAAGTAAGGCAAGGCCACAGATTTGGTGTGTGCAATATTTACTAAAAATAAAAGATATATTTCCTAAAATAAAATATATAATTAATTACTGATATAAGATATGTAATAAATATTTACCAAAAGTAAAAGATATCCTAACATATGAAATAAATAATTACCTAACATAAAAGATATCATGAATAATTACCTAAATAAGCTATAAACAATTAGGGAGCAGTTAAACAGTTCAGATAGGCACGTATGGGGTTCCTAACATATGACTAGGACAATTCCTAACCACCTATCTTAAACCTTCGGCTCTGATACCAATTTGTCACACCCCAACCAAAGGCGGAAATCTGGGGCGTGAGCATGATTGCTCATAGCTCGAGGTAACTATCATACAATAATGGTGACAATATCTAATAATTTAATTTATTTCAAATAAAACAATAATATACAAAAATAGCAAATAAATTCCAACAATAATCCATAACAAACAAAGAAATAATCCAGGTTAAAATTTAAGTAAATTGTCTTTATGATTTCCTAAAGTCTCGACTAGAATCCAATACTTCAAGTCCTTAGTTCATGCGAAAACCTTCATATACGTAGAAAATACAATAGGTTTGTCAATAATAATGTTGAGTTGGCAAGTCATTAAGTTTTGCAATAATACATAATATGAAAAGATAGCAAAATGTAGATAAAGTGGTAAACAAACCAAACCAATGAGCAAATAATGTGTCAAGCGAACCATTACCAAGCGATTCGGGCGCCGGTTAAACTAGACGGTCGTATGATCATACTATAATGAGAATATGGTGGACCTCTCCGAATGCGCAAATTAAACAAGTAATCAATTAGCAATTTAAGTCTAGCAATTCACACACAATACAACGTTTGCTAATGATTAAGATATGTATAATATAAATACTTTAAGTACGTATACGCCCCCAAAACATTTGAAAATATGTGAAAACGGGGGAATGACAAAACTCACCTTAAAATAAGCGAGTTAATAATATATTAAAGAATAAACGAAGAGTCTTCCGATTAACGCGCCAAACGAAAATATCCAACAGCACCTGAAACTTAACGGTATGAAAGTATAAGTAAAAGCGAAACTATTTCCGCTGGAATCAATCCAAATGGATAAGTATAACTCGAGTTATGTCGATTTTAATAGTTAAACGAGTCGAGTCTGACCAGAATCCGAACTTCGATTCGGGAATCGGGTTTTGGTCAAAAGCCTTAAAGTTTAATTACGAGAAGAAAAGTCTTCTGGACCGAACATTGAATCCGACCAGAAGTATGAGAAAACGAGAAGTCAAACAGATTGACTATTTTACCCTTTATCGGGTTTTAAAGCAAATGACCAGTCAATAACCGTCAAAGGCTTAAATCATTCAATGAGCTTAATTTAATTAAAGGCTTAAAGAGCGTTTATTTATTTAAACAGGCCTAAAAAATTGTTTCTTTAACTGTATGTATAAAAAGTATATACATTTATTATACTATTAAAGCAATAACTACTTCCTTAAATATTATAAATTCTTATAATTTTTTGTTAATAAAATAATTTAAAATTACATTAAATTACATTTAACTTAATAAAATAATTTAATAATACAAGTGTCTCTTAATGATTTTGTGTTTTTCTTTTCAATGTTTCATGGTAATTATTTTTTATTTTGCTTTCATTTCAATTTTTGGTTTTTGTTCAGTTTTAATTTTTATAAATTTTTTTCGTTTCGGTTCGATTTTGTTTTTTTAGTTTCGTTTTAGGTGGGTTTAACTTTATCAGTTTTCCTTTCGGTTATTACAGTTTTTGTTTTTTATTCGGTTTCAGATTTATCGGTTTTAGTTTTTCAGTTGCATTTCAGTTTTTGTTTTAGCTTTATTGGTATTTGGTTTTATTTAGGTTTTCGATTTTGATTTACTTTAGTTTTTTTTTTCAATTTTGTTTTGTTTAAATTTGTATTTAATTTGTTTGGTGTTTGGTTTTAATGCATGTTGAAAAGTAAAAGAATATGGAGGGTTCACAAATTAAATAAAAGGTTCACATGAGTTTCAACTTTTAAGTGGGTTGAAGTTATTGAAGCTTCATAACCACTAAAAATGAATTCGTATTTGGTAGAAAAGATTTCAAAAGCTAAAAACGTTTTACGTGTTACCCTTAATTTTTCTTATTAGTCTTCAAGTGTGTTATTTTAGTTTTCATTTATGAAAATAGGTCATTTTATAAATGTTTCGAGGTCAAAATGGTCATTTTAAAAGGGTATTAGTTGTTTAGTTCTGGTCAACGAGTCAATATAAAATGGCATCGATTCCGTTCGGGTTTCAACAGGTATTTTTAAAATCGTACTGATTAGATTCGAGTCATAGCGGGTCAATTTTGGAATATATCGATTTAATTCGGGTTAAAATGGGACCTTCTCAAAACTTCACGATTTGATTATGGTTAAAGCATGTCATTTTAAAAAGCTTTCGATTTGGTTATGGTTCTTAAGTGTGTTTTGGACATGCTTCGGTTTATTAGGATGCAAAACTTTTCACATGAAATGTAAAAAGAGTTTTCGTTGTCAATTAGTTATTATGTTTGTTATATTGGTGTATGAATGTTTATGTCATCAACTATGTTCATGGTTCGGGAAGAAAAGAAACCCGAATCATTTTTGAATGCTTATCGGGAATCTTTTTTAGATGCTTATTTTCTGATTTATTTGCTTTCCAGACTAATGTTAGTAAAGTTTGTTTGTTTTATATTAATATTATTTTTTAATATTTATGAAGTTTATGTTTTAAAGTTTTAAATTTTCTTCGTAAACATTCTGCTATGTAAAGTCATTATTTGTAAGTTTATGTATTTGTTTGCGTATGAATATTATTTACAATTAAAAATCATATTGCTGTCCCAAAAAATATATTAAAAAATAAATTGTCGTTTGATATTATATATGTGCTTATTTAACGATTTCCATATTTCCGTTTGTGTCGTACACGTGTCAATAACCTAGTTGTTATTAATATATATCACTGATGTCAATAATTGAAAATTAGTTTAGCTGGTTACTTTAGTACACTAGAAAAGAAAAATATTAAGGAGTTGACTATTTTTCTAAATAATAACATAAAAAATTTAAAACTTATTGAAAGCAATTTTGTCGTAATTATCATTTATACAAATCAATACAAGCTAGGATTCATAATAATATATATTAACTGTTAGGATAAAGCCTTAAATAGAAAGCAAACAGATTAGAAGATGTGTCGTTAACCCTTTTTACACATTACAAATTGTGCGGTCAATAAAAAGATTAGTTAAACAATCTCAAAAAATTAATTTTCCAATTCCGAAAGACATTTTAAATTCCTACAGGAAATCAACTTTGATTAAACTATCTAATAATGTATAATTTTAAATATTATAAAAATAAGCTAATGGCCATGGGAATTTGTCGCTTTCTTTTTACTTAATATAATAATTAAACATTGTGAAATTAGCATAGGACGACTCGATGCCTAACTACGTTCATATTGCAAATAAACAATAAACTAATTAGATCAATATAAAATATCGTTATTTAATGTAATGTTTTGTTTAGTACTTGTAAGGACGAGTCTAAGAGATAGGGGTAGGCAACTTAACCTCCATAACCGTTAAACCGAACTATAACCGATATAACCTTTTTACCGATAACCGACATAACCGGTGGGTCGGTTTAATGAATTTTTAAAAACCGTCAAATACGGGTCGGTTTTGGTTGAAGATAATTCCGAAACCGCTATAACCGAACCGACCCATTTATTTAACCAACAATATATTTAATATGTTTTGGATTAACTTCCACCAAACATATTGTTGGATTATATCATTTTTATGTTTTTGTTTCAACGTTTGTTATCAAATTAAGTTGAATTTTATTGTTGGATTATATAATGTCATTCTTTTTGAATATTTGGTATTAATATTTTGGATTATATACCTTGTTAGATTATGTCATGTCCCTTTTTTTTAATAATTAGTACCAAACTTTTAAGCTCAATTCTATTGTTTTGTTACGGTTAACCGACCCATAACCGATTCAATATAATCTACAAATCGATTAACCAAACCGCCATAACGGGTCGGTTATGGTTATGATTATCCATTAACCGACATATCAGTTATGGTTATGGGTTTGGCTCAAAACCGCCTCAAACCGACCCATGCACACCCCTAGTAAGGGAATACCTCGGGATACTCATGCAAGGTCGTGTTCCAATTGTTTTTCACAATTTGTGTCATTAGCATGGATATCTATACCATATTAGTTTATTATAAAGTTTTTTCGATCTGGTTTTAGCGAGGGACACCATCGGGTAAGGTTGATCAGATACCATATCTGATTGGTGAACACCGTTGCCGTCATCTTAAAGCCCAAATCGGGGTACTCAAAATCGTGGACTACTACCCAATCAAAAAAGTAATCGCTGGAGAAGAATGTGACCGTTAAGGTTGTGGGAATGTAAAAAAAGGTATTTTTCTATTTGATCTCAATCATTTACCAGTTACACACAACTGAAAATACACAAATTTCAATAAATTTTATACAAGTTGCACAACAATCTTCAACCAAAATCATCAATCTTCTTGAGGAATTCAATGATTCAAGCAACAAAAAAATCAACAACATCTCGGGCGGGTTTGAACACGAGAGGAACTGGTAGATGGCGTGATTCCAACGTGTGAGGTGGTTCGAGTTCAAGTTATCAAAGGTACATGGTAAAAATAAATTAATACATACATTGAAAGTTATATAATTTCGTATTGGGTGGGCTTATTGTACCGGGCGACATTCATACCAATATGACTAGTTAACCCTATAAATCTATAATTCTATATATTCAAAAGTACATGATTTCATGATAAAAAATAAAGTTTCCAACAAAGTTTTTTAAGTAAAAGTCTACGATAAGCTTATGTCATTTGAGTGTTGAATGTATCACGTACACGATCACTTAAAAGATAAAATTCACTATTATCGTCATCCTCATCAACAAGAGCATAACTATTTTCGTTTCCTCCAATATGTTTTTTTCAGCATATTGTTAACAGAAAATTTATATTTATTCAATGGAGGGACGTAACAAGTAACAAACTCAGGGAGTCAACATGTAACGAGCACGGGGAATCAAACAGACAAGTTTTTAAAATGGGGTTGCAAATTGGTTTCACCAGTTTAACATAAAGAAGCAAGCAATACTTTACTTTTTATTCTTAAACCAACTTTCTTCATGATTTTTAAACGCTATTGACCTTTTTATACGTTAATACTTACAAAAAATTACACCATAAAAACAAGAACTTTATACTTTTTTTTAATTTGAATACGGTATTGGGTGAGCAATACTCGAACCATTAGCTGAAATGAACTGAAAACCAAATTAACCAAAGCCGAACAAAAAACTAACGAAATCGAAAGCGAACCGAAAACGACGAAACCGATTAGAAATTAACCGAAAACCAAATTAACCAAAAATTGAAGTAGCCTACAATCGATTATTTTTTGTGCCCTTGATTAACCTGTAGCATCTTGGATTTTCGTATTTGTTTAAACCGATTCGAGAATGTAATTTAGATCTTTTAAACTAATTAAAACTTGTATTTAACTTATTTTATAATTCCATAACTTTCAATCATGCCAAATAATCCTTAGAAACCTTTAAAATCGCTTAAAACAGCTAAAAATCGCATTTTCGAGAACCACAGGGACTAATTTTGTCATTTTTTTCTATTTTCGATTAAATTAACGAAACTTAAACTCCAAGAAATGTTATAGCTGGTCCAATTTTGTTTTCTTGGTGTCCAAGCCAAATTTTGTTAGTTATTGTACTAGATTTTCTTATTAAATAGCTTATTTTGTTTCATAATTTATTTTTAGCATCAAAATCGCTTATGTTTGGCATAAATCGAGTAAATTAAGGTCCAAGAAAAGAATTATAACTAAAATACAAGTCGAGATTTATAAATTACTGATCATGCACGAAATCTACAACTTATTTCATTGATTTGGTCATTAATATCGTATTTAGTTACTTAAACGAGTAAATATTCCAAATATGGTTCGTTTTTGATATTCTTATATAAACAGGACTTATAATCTCTGCCACAAACTTTACCTAAACCCTAAGAATCATTCTCAGCCGTCAACCCTCTCTATGTCTCATAAAGTCCTTCGGTTTTTGTATTGTTGTTGAAGATACAAGCTTGTTCGCTTGACTTTGCTTACGTGTGGACCTTTGACTCATCGTTTCTGTTGATTCTTTCACTTTCTGGGTAAGTTGTAAACATAGAAATCATTCATATATATTCCCTAGTCAATAACCTTCAATCAATTTTGGTGTTTGAAGGGTGTTGACTGGTCAAATCGTTTAAAACTTGTTAAAGGACAAAATAGTCAACTAGTTTGACTTAACGTTTTCTCATACTTCTTGTCGGATTCAACGTTCGGTCCAGAAGACTTTTATTCTTGTATAGAAATTTTAAGACTACTAACCAAAACCCGACTTCTGACTCGCTGTTCGGATTCTGGTCAGTACTAGCTCGCTTAAATCTTAAAACAAACATAACTTGAATTCTAAACGTCCGTTTGGATTGATTCCAGCGGCAACGAGTTCGTTTTTATTTATATTATCATATCCTAAAATCTCAGTTTCTAAATTGTTTATATCGTTTGACATGTAGTGGACGACTCGCTTATTCATTAACTCGGTTAATCGTGTTTATATTCGTTTGTCATTAATCTAAGGTGAGTTTATCATTCCCCTATTTTACCAACTTTTCTAAATGTTTAGGGACGTATGAATACCTATACATATTTCATACTATATATATATCAAACAAATGCATACGTGTAATTGTGAGTGACTTAATCAAATATACGTGTTACATGCTTACTTGTGTTAATAATCATTCATTCGTATATTGTGTTAATATTCACTCATTCGTATATTCAGAGGGGTCCATCATACTCCCATGTATTGAGTTCTCATGCAATTGACCAACGCCCGATTCGCTTGGCAACGGTCTACATACTTGTTTATGGTTTGATTATATTTACCTCTTTTATCAAGTTATGCTTATTTATATTGACATGCAAAACTAGTGATATTCTCACTCAACTTTATGTTGACAAACTCCATTTTCTACGCATATGCAGGTTGTTTGTATTGAAGTTTGGACATATAGACAAGACCTTAGGATATAATCAAGATAATCATTATTTGAGCTTATATTCATGTATTTAAATTGCTTGTTGTAATTGAATAATGTGTGTGTACTTTGAATAAAATAATTAATTAGATATTGTCACTTTTATATTATGATAGTATCCTCGAGCTATGAGCAATCGGATCACGCCCAGGCATTTATGCCTTAGGTTGGGGTGTGACATAACCGAACCTAACAGTTGCATTCATATTTTCATATATTTCTAACTTTTATACCTTAATTTCATGTATTTGAACATCTATTTCATATATATACACACTTCCACTTCATGTATTTGTAGCTCCATTATACATATTTCTAAGCAAAATTTTTAACCCAAATTTGGTTTTGGTAAACTGAAATTAATCGAACCAAAAACTGATAAACTAACCGGATAAACCGAACCGAGTTAACCAAAAACTGATTGGTTAATAAAATTGATTAACTGGTGACTTCGGCTATAGTTTCGGTTTTGACTAATAAACTAACTGAACTGAACCGTATAGTTTTTTTTTATTTATTTAAAAAAATCAACATGTTTTGTGATTACTATGTATCTGTTCCCGCAACAAATTACTTTTCTTAAAAAAATTCATGAACTTAATTTTAGTTTGAGTTAAGTGTATGTAAAGTCGGGTTATATACTAAATTATAATACATATTAAAAGTATAGTTTTGAAAACTTTGTTCAACTTCATTTGTTTATTGTATATTTTGTATGGATACGAAGGTTTAGCAATTAAATGGCTTAATGGGTTGGCTAACTAAAGCTTAAATGTTTAAGTTGTTGAGCGTTGGTGTGCGGGTTCGAATCCTAGAAAGTACCCACACCTAATAGAAAGCGAGGAATGATTGAGTTTTCTTCTAAAAATCAATGAAGCAAGATGTATAAAAATGGGACAAAGCATTATCCCAATCACAATATGGTTTTTATAGAAAAAAAGGAATCATCGAGTTTCAACAACATACACTAGGGATATGAGAAAATCGTGGAGAAGATCTAGACAAACTCGTCTGTTTGGATAAGAAAAATAGAGCAACATTTTTTCCTTTAATTGGATTGACTAATGATGTATAAAAATGGGACAAAGCATTATCCCAATCACAATATGATTTTTATAGAAAGCAAGGAATCATCGAGTTTTCAACAACATACACTAGGGATTCGAGAAAATCGTGGAGAAGATCTAGACAAACTCGTCTGTTTGGATAAGAAAAATAGAGCAACATTTTTTTCTTTAATTGGATTGACTAATGTGATTTAATGTAATCTTGTAATTAGTGAGAGAGAGAGAGAGAGGGGGGGATTACAACCGGGAGGGGGGGGGGGTTGAGAATTACAACGGGTGCTGCTAAACGTACCTCCCCTCCATGCTAATTTTGCTAAATGTGCCCCCCTTGAACTTAATAATCAATTACTGTTTTTCATTAACATTATTTATATGCATATTAGTCGTTCTAACATTTTTCTAACTTAATAATCAAATTTAAAAACAAAAAACTTTTAAGTTGTTATTGTAAATTTATTTTATTACTATCAATATTGTAGTAGTATTTGTGTGTGTGTGTATTGTATCAATATGTCTCACACATATAGTATGAAAAAAATATGTCTTATGTCGCACCCCAACCTATGATGAAATATGTCAGAGTGCGAGCTGTTAATTCACAACTCACAAGGTACTAACAAAACAATATTAGTGACAATATCTAAATTACTTTATTAAATTCAAATCAAGTACATAAATCTTAAACAATTACAATAAAACCAAAACAAATAATAAAAAACAATCAAATTAGTATATTTTTATTTAGTAACTTAGAGCCAAACTAAACTAATTTCTTCAACTACTTCAATCATCCAAGATAACATCCCGCAATATGCGTAAAAATAGGTTTGTCAACAACACACGCTGAGTAAGTAATTACCAGATTTTAATGCCATATATATATATATAAGGGAGATTTCAAATGAGAACCACTTTGAGTTTTAAGAACTCGAAAGAACTCAGTGTAACAATTTTTTTTACACATGCGTAAATATGTAGGTTACATATACGTAAAAAAATTACAGTCGACTTTTTACACATGTGTAACGGACGTAAAAATTAGTGTAATCAGTTACATCTTTTTTTTTCTCTCTTACTTTGACTTTTTAGTCATATTTAATCTCAACCACATATTCCAATCCATTTAATTTAATGTGTGGTCAAGAATTGAGTTCTTCAGTTCTTAAAACCCAACATTGTTCTCAAAAGATCCATCCCCTACACACACACACACACACACACACACACACACATATATATATATATATATATTAAGCAAACCAATATTGCGAGTATTAACAATTAAACACTAAGCAAGTAAGTGGTGTGAGTTGACCATTGCCTTGCAAGTTGGGCTCTTGCTACTATGACAAATTAATGAGTTATGCTAGAATCAATTATGCCGAATGCTAGAATTAACAAATAAGCAAATAACAAGTAATCATTTAATCGATCAACACACAACATTCATAGTTTGCTAGTTATGTATAGTATGTAATATGCAAAGTATGAATAGGTAAGCATAAGTCCCCAAAAGGTTTCAAAAGTAATAAAATAGGGGAATGATTACTCACCTTATTAACAAAGCGAGTTTTAAATATAATATAAAATAAATGAGAAACCAAACTTTAACGTGCTGACTAAGTTGATCCACACGAACCTGAAACTTAGAGACAATATAATAGAATTAAAACTTAGAATAATGCAATTGGAATCAGATTAAACGGATTTACAAACTCAAGTTATGAGGTTTTTAAGATTTAAACTAGCTGGTACTGTTCAGAATCCCAACTTTGAGTTGGGAGTCGGGTTATAACCAGTACACTCAAAATTTTATGGTGAATAAAAAAGTCTTCTGGCCCGAAAGTTAGCTCTGACAAGAAGTTGGAGAAATCGAATAGTCAAATATGTTGACTAATATGCCCTTAAACGGGCCAGGATCAAATTGACCACCAAGACTCCCTTAATCAGTAAAATTGATCAAGGACTTTCGTTAATTATATGAAAATACATATTTTTATCAGAAGACAAATTACTCGGAAAAATTGAGAAACAAGGAGATAAACGTGGTCCAAGAGTTTTGAAGCTTGAAAGTCAACGGAGGCTTGAAGAACTCACTTAATCTTGAAGAAACCTACAATGGAGATAGGGAATTCGTGAATCACAGAGATGGTGGCTGATGTTTAAGTAGTTTCCAGGGTTTAAACATGTCTTGATTAAATATTAAAGATTAAAACTTGTTTATTAGGTAAACAACTCGATTAGAAAATGAAATAATCAATAAATGACAAAATCGGGTATACTAACTCAAAGATTCCAACTTTACCAACAAGAAAACCAATTTGGACAAGCTAGAATAGTAGATTAATTATCTTGGACCTTAATTTTCGTTATTTGGGTTGGCTGAGGGAAGATTTAGCATTAAAAGTCAAATAAATGAGTAAAAACGAAAGCTGGTCGTGCAGATCCGTCCTCCGCGTGGTGCGAAGCATGAGGCTTCGCCCCTCGCGCGACGAGTCATGCGAGAAATGATCAAATGTTTAATTTTTTGCAATTTTTGAGTTTGCACTTCTATAATGCGATATTTAGTCATTTTAAACGATTTTAAGGGTTTCTAAGGGTTGCATGACATTTTGAAAGTTATGAAAATATAAAATAAGTTAAATCAGGTTAATTACAAATAATTACAAGTTTTTATTAATACGAACTATACGAATTACATTCCCGAATCAAGTAAACAAATACGAATACGAATATGGAAAATCCGAAATATTACATCTCACACATATAAAGTTTTATAAATATAATAATGTATCGACACTAATAATAAAAAATTATTTTTATGATCAATGACAATAAAAAAAATAAAAATAAAAACTTTATAGTTCTTAATTTAATATTTTAAAGGGAGACTATAAAATGAAAAAAATGTTAGAGGGAGCTAATATGTCAAATTAATTTGTTAAAATAATTGAAAGTCTAGAGGAGGTGGTAGGGGGGGGGGGGGCATGTTTAGACAAACCCATTACAATTTCATTAACAAGGTTACCAACCAAACCCGCTATAGATTTTTCAAACATTCCATTCCATTTTCAAATCATTCAAATTCTAATTCCTTTAAAAAAATTCCTTAATGATTTCTTTTAATATTATTAAATTTCAATGGGTAAGGCCTCTCACTATATCCAAATCATTATAGACTTAAAAGGGTGTTAAAATCTCCCTATACCTCTATATTTACATCACTATAGGTTAGAGCCCGTGTTTCACACGAGTGAAAAATATAATAAAAATAAAAAATTGTTATATGTAATACATTAATTATAAGTGAATTAATAATAAATAATTTAAAAGTCAAGAAATTCAACATAATAACTACTTAAGTGGAGTTGGTATCTTTAGTTTGAAACATGAGGTTTTGGGTTTGAGACTTGAATCACACAATAATTTATTTTTCAAAATTTTACAAAATGTTATCTTCATATGAAGATGGTTGTATTTGAAGAGAAACCGGGTCATGGGTTATAACATAACTAAACGGGTTCATGCTCCATATTGTGTTTGGAATAAGAGATGATAAAATAGGAAACTGCTCACATAGCATCTATGTGGCATCCTATGTGAAAGCTCTAGAATGATGCCATGTGAAGAAATCATATTGCTTTAATATATAGTTAGATTAGATTTACACGACACCCTCTAAAAGACTAGAGTCTCTATCAAATGAGCTATCCCCATATAAAATAAGATTTTGTATTTTTAAATTTAAAGCACTCGAAAGAGAAGTCATTTGACGTTTCAACAAGTTGGTTGATTTCCAGCTAAAATTTTCTAGTATGAATATATTTGATTCCATGTTAAAATTTACCCCTTTTTAAACAAAAAAAATAATTAAGGTTACATCAATCTTTATAATATGATATCTTGTAATTAAATATACCAAAACAAAATGCAATGATTCTTCTAATATTTACATTTGAAACTTGAAAGTAATTTTTGTATTAAAAAATTGTCAAGTGGGTAGTTTTTATTTCCCGTCATTTTAATAGCAACAATTGGTTGTAAGGATAATGATTTGTTTATAACTTCAATTAAAATAAAACTTGAGATGCTATGATCTCATATTATTGTCTTTCTACCCCCAAAAAAGAAAATATATATTCAAAGTGATTTGGATTTTTTTTCCCCATCTCAACTAATCATATTAGTGGGTATTCCGCGTTTTATGACGGGTTTGTGAATTAAACATAACCTGACCCATTTTAAACACGGATGATATTTGGGTATGACAATTATTTAAGTTATTATAATATGTACAACATTAAATACATAATGTAATTTATTAAATATGCATTAGATAATGTATACTTATTAGACTGTCCGCTATGGTAGGGGGCTTCGAAACCCTTCCACAGTGCCACGCCATCGTCATATCATCGTCTCGTAGAAAACAGGGTTCGAAGCCCGCCCCTCTATGGCTAAATGCCCCTTGGGCGCCCCAATATATATATATATATATATATATATATATATATATATATATATATATTGTATATATGTCTGTGTGTGCGCGCGCGCGCGCGTGAGAGATGGAGAGAGCTTCCGCACAGGTCATCCCAAAGGCGCCCCCTCCTACCGTGCCCTTCCGAGGTGTTCCGCGCCCTCAACACCCATAACATGCGGTCTTACTAGTATTTGCAAGATATCAATTTACTCTTAAAAAAGTATTATTATTTAAAGTGAATGAATCAAATGCTGTACTACATGGATCAAAACTTGTAAAACTTTTAAATACAGAACAAATTCTTAACGTGGTTTTTCAAATGCTTTATAATATAATTATAGGTTGTATTAATAATATTTTGCATACACAACTCTCTCATAAAGTTTTATTGTTCCCTTGATAAAATGGGTTTGGCGCAATGTACAAAACATTTAAACATGATTTGTGTAAGTTACATCATGGTCCATAATAAAGTTATAATATGGCCTTTTATATTTGTCACACTCCAACCTAAGACAGAAATATCAGGACGTGAGCATGATTGCTCATAGCTCAAGGTAACTATCATACAATAAATATGACAATATCTAATAATTAATTTATTCCATTCCAAAACACAATATCCATAAATAGCAAATATAATCCAAATATAAATATTCCATAACGATAATATAAATAATCCAAATAACTCAAAATTAAATTGTCTTTAAATTCCTACGGTCTCGACTAATAATCCAACACTTCAAATCTTCAATTCAAGCGATAATCTGCATATATGTATAAAATATAATAGTTTGTCAACAATAATGTTGAGTGAGCATGTCACAAGTTTTGCAAGTTTATGATATAATATGAAATATAACAAAACGTAAATAAAGCGATAAATATAACCAAACCATGAGCAAATAAAGTGTCAAAAGACCATTGCCAAGCGAATCGGGCGCTGGTTAAACATGACGGTCATATGATCATACTATAATGTGAATGTGTTGGACCTTTCCGAATGCGTAAAGTAAACAAGTAATCAAATAGCAAATATGTTCGATCAATCACACACAATATCACGTTTGCTAATTTAAGATATGTATAATATGAAATATGATAGTACGCATACGTCCCCAAAACTTTTAAAAATAAGTAAAATAGGGGAATGGCATAAACTCACTTTAACAATAAGTGAGTTAACTAAAAATAAGAATAAATTAAGAGATCGTCCGATTAACGTGCCAAATGAGAATAACCAACAGAACCTGAAACTTATAGATATGAAAGTATAAGTAAAAACGAACTTAATTCCGCTAGAATCAATCCAAACGGATGAGTAGAACTCAAGTTATGTCAATTTTAATATTTAAACGAGTCGAATCTGACCAGAATCCGAACAGCGAGTTGGAAGTCGGGTTTTTGTCAACAGCCTTAAAATTTCGTTACGAGAATAAAAGTCTTCTGGACCGAACGTTGAATCCGATCAGAAGTATGAGAAAACGTAAAGTCAAAGTTATTGACTATTTTACCCTTTAACGGGTTTGACTCGAATTGGCCCGTCAATACCCCTCAAACTCAGAAATTGATTGAGGTTTATCGACATGTGAGTATTTATGAATGTTTGATCGGTTAACAACTTACCCGGAATATGCTTGAGTGAACGAAAAATCAAGGTCAAAGGTTAAACGAAGGTCAAAGTCAAACTGCAGCTAACAAATCTTCACTTAAACAAGCAAAAACAAGCAAGAAATCGTCGGGTTAAGATAAGTGACGGCTGGAAACACTTAGGTGCAGTAAACTTTAGGGTTTGGAGTTATGAGGTGTTTATATAGAGGTTAAATCAACTTGTTGGACAACAAACGGGTCGATTTTGGTAATTGAATCACACAAATAAAGACGAAATCGGGTCATATATTCATTAATATATTAACCAAATTATTGATTATGAACCTAGACATCATTATACACTAAATACAATAACTTGTGGCTCAAATTTCGTGATTTAGGAAAGATTTAGCATTAAATGAAGTAGGGGTGAGCAACTTAACCGCCATAACCGTTAAACCGAACCATAACCGACATAACCGAACCGATTTTTACCGATAAACGACATAACCGGTGGGTCGGTTTAATGAATTTTTAAAAACCGTCAAATACGGGTCGGTTTTGGTTAAAGATAATTCCGAAATCGCTATAACCGAACCGACCCATTTATTTAACCAACAATATTTAATAATATGTTTTGGATTAACTTCCACCAAACATGTTGTTGGATTATATCATTTTTATGTTTTTGTTTCAACGTTTGTTATCAAATTAAGTTGAATTTTATTGTTGGATTATATAATGTCATTGTTTTTGAATATTTGGTATTAATATTTTGGATTATATACCTTGTTATATTATGTCATGTCGTTTTTTTTAATAGTTAGTACCAAACTTTTAAGCTCAATTCTATTGTTTTGTTACGGTTAACCGACTCACTATAACCTACAAAATCGATTAACCAAAACCGCCATAACGGGTCGGTTATGGTTATGATTATCTATTAACCGACATATCAGTTATGGTTATGGGTTTGGCTCAAAACCGCCTCAAACCGACCCATGCACACCCCTAAAACGAAGATTTGAAACGAAAATTGGCTGATCTGGTAAGGTTTCGCGCCGCGTGAAATCTTGGGGCACCATCCTTCGCGTCGCGCGAAGTTTGTCTGTCGCCAGACTTTCAACTTTTGACAGTTTTAGTCCCTATAGTTCCTAAAATGCATTTTTAGCCATTTTAAGCGATTTTAAGAGTTTATAAGGGCTATTTGGCACAAATGAAAGTTATGGAATTATAAACTAAAATAAAAATAATTATTCCACTAATAATTGCATAACTTTATTAATGAGAAAGATCCGAATTATCTTCGTACAACGATAAAACGAAACAATACGAATACGGTAAAACCCGAAATGTTACCATATTTACTAGACTTTACCATCTAACCCCATCTATATATATTATATATATAATATTTTTCGCCTAACCACATTGGGACAAGTGTCCCGCTAATAACAATTTTTTTTTGCTTTTCATTTATAACTTTACAATATGATGTATAAAACTCCGAACATGCAATATGGCCGACTTAAGTGCTCTAATTGTAAAGTTAGATGAAAAATTTGAGGTTTTTACCAACAAAATCTATAGAATGCAGGTTAACAAAAGTATCTATTAAGCGTGAAATTTGCATTGGCTCTCTCCACACTACTGAATGGCCACAACTCAATTCTGGCATTCTGTTGAGCATTTGAACTTCATGAGTGCCTAGCATCAGTAAAACAATCCTTAAAATAACATATAAAATTCAAGTAAAAGAACCCCAAAGTTGATCACGGAGTTAAACATAGCACATCAAAACTTTCGAAGACGGCAGCAGCTCAACATAGGTGTTGGTCGTGAATGAAATCCACCACCAGATGTTCCTCAAATACCGACAATGCGCTAACAATAGTTTCAAGGAACACGACGCCGACCTGAGGAACCACTAAGTCGCTATTCTGAACATTAAACATCCAGGGCCGGCTCAATGAATGTGGAGACCTCAATCTAAACAAGATTTTGGGGCCCTTCATGACAATTGTTAAGAAAAAAAATTGCTTATTAAAAGTTTTGAACTCATAACCTATACTTTAGTTACAACCAAACAATACCAATACATTACTTTGAGTTTACTTTACCTATTGTAATATATCTATATATAATGTTTTTTGGTCTTGGAGGCCATAATTAAGTGTGAGCCTAAAGCCCTAATTTGTTTTCGCTGTCCCACGAGCCACCCTTGCAAACATCATGTTATGTAGATTGCTAAGAGTCTCTCCGAGTGTCCACAGGGGAAGGCTCCCAAACAACACCGAGGGTAACCTGAAAAGTGAAGACTCACCTGGTGATAGCAACTAAAAGAACGTGATATCGTTTTGAGAAAACATGATACAAATTTATGGCGGTATTTGCGTGGTATCAACCCAAAATTTTGAAACCCATAAGTTCTCACAACGATAAAGACCTTGCACCAAGTTACGTATGTGTAATCCAAAATTCGTAAATTTCGATTCATATCAACCACATACGAATCGTATGTCTTCATACGATATAACACTCCTCAAAATTTATGTCAAAATGTTAACTTTTGAAAGTTGAAAGCCAAAGTGTAATAACTAACAAAGAAGTGAGTGTAAGAGCATTCTCATTCTATCTTTTAAAATCTTGGGAGGGGAGTTTATAAATTAAATGGTGTGGTTTTGAGTGGTTGTGAGTGTAAATTACAAGGTGTAGGGAGAAAATATAGTATGTTTTGTAAATTTAGGGAAAAAGTAGTGATTTTTTGTAAATTATAGGGTACAGAGAAAATCGTAATGATAAAAGTATAAAAAAATATTATTTAGTTAAACAGAAGAAATAAATGTAGTGATTTTTAGTGTAATTGTAATGATGTGGATAAGAGATAAATTAAGAATGCTCGAAATATACGAGGCGTTTGTTGTTAGGATATAAAATAAAATAATTTCAACTTAAAATATCAAAAAAGGAAAATTAATGGGGAAAAAGATGAATATGATTTCATGTGGTGAAAAAGGAAGGGTTGAAGAATATAAAAGAAATTGTGGGAAGGAAAAAGACAGAAATACAAAAGGTAAAGGACAGTTTAAAGGCCATCTTTTGGCCCAAACAAATTCTCAAATTCATAAATAAAATAAATAATAACAAAATTAAAATTAAAAAATTGAGAAAAGTGCCAAGAAAGTCCACAAAGTACGACAAGCGTGTAATATCATACAATAACTTCTATCCCACTTATGATTTTTTAATACTAAAATAATTAAATATTTTGTATTATTTTATTTAATTATACTTTAATAAGGCTATCTATATATCATGACCTTTAAGAACCAAACAAGTGGGTCCCATCTTGCTTTTAACTAGGGAAAGCCATTGAATAATTCATATAATTAAACGTAAACATGAATATAGTACTGGTTTTTATATTGTTTGATAAAAAGCCACCCATGGAGATAATATTTCTTTAATATGAAATAAAATAATAAGGAGTTTGAATTTCGTAGGGCATAGATATTATTATATAGATTTATAGTGGCACACAACATGTTCACTCATGCTTGTCATTGATTTATATATAAATATATTGTTTGAAGTAATATTCATATATTTAATATTATATATATGTATGTATATATCTCACAAGATCCAGGTTATGTGTATACCAATGAGTTGTTTGATGCTGGTTTGATGCCACGTCAACCACCATATACATTCAAAGGGTAAGGTTCCCATCATGGGTCCGGGCTCTAGAAGTTGATCGTCAAGCAAGAATAATTTAAATAAATAAATAGACAAGTTATATAAATCTTGTATATTGAAAGAGAACACAGAATAAAAAACTATTTATTTTTTTATACAAAAGAATATAAAAATAGTAATATTTGTTTATTACCACTCACCTCTTTTGAAGTTTTAAAAATATTAAAGTCGTACGTATAGGCATTTTGTAGTATTGAACATTGAACACATAGAACAATAAAAATAAAAAAAGAGTTTTATTATTTTGATTTAAAAACTTGAAAATGAAAAAGTAGTAATATCAAGCTAATTAAATGATAGTGTTTTAATTTATTTAAATTAAACTGTAGAGTTTTGGTTTACAATAATTAAATTAAATATCACGTAATTCATACAAATATGTTGATGTAATGATTATGACGGTGAATGGAAGATGATATATTGATATGTGATAGATGATGACGGACAAGCACACCATATAAGTAGAGAATGACCAAGTGTTTTATGCAACGGAAAAGAAAATAACAAATGGGCGTTTGGAATTCAATATTTGAGAAACATCAGGCATGAGACACGTCAATAATTCTAAAAAAATTGAAGTTTCTTTAAAATAACTAAGACCGGTTGTCGCCTCTGTGCGTTGTGGTGGTACAACCATTGTCAATCACAAAGATTTATAAAAGATTAGTATGCTTTAGTTATAATATGAGGTGGTTTATTAGTTATTTTCCAAATTGAGATCTATAAAAGATTAGTATGTTTTAGTTACAAAATGAGGTGGTTAACGTGTTATTTTCCAAATACTATTTGAATACAAAAGAGGAATGTTCTTGTCCACATTCTTCCTTGATTGTACTAGTCTTTCTTGATTTTTGTTTCTTACGGCTTGCACAGGCATTTATGGACGAAAAGGGTAGCTTGTTAATTTGTTTGTTGCATGATTTAGTTACATATGTTAACACTCCTTCTGATTTATGATTTGGCCTTTTTGCCGGATTGGTTTGTGCAACAGGTGTGATTGGTGGCATTGTGAGTGTTAATGTTCTTGTGCCTGTTAACCTATGGACAGTTTTCCATCAGCATACCAACTTCGAGCGATATGCCCGCCATGGGACCTGATATCAGACAAAAGGAGGAAACGCCTTTTAACATACCAAGATATCATTGTGCTAGAGCGCTATGGTTATATAAAAAAGTTAGTGCTATATCGGTTTTTGTGGAAAATAGAAAAGAAATGTACTTTCATCTACTTATGATTTATTTGTAAAAAAAAAGAAAAAGAAAAACAAAAGTTTAATCATCCATAAAAGGTTTGAGGTGTTTTTACCAATCTCTTAGTTAAACTAGTGGGGTGTGGGCCTGGGGTTGGTGACCGCATAGGCCCATTTTCAAGAGGAAGTCCAAAGATTATTTTAGTGTCATTCTAACAGCCCATTAAGAGGCAGCCATAAGGTCATAGTGTTAAATTTTTAACGGCCCAATCAAAATAAAAAACTAACAGGGTTCATTTCAATATCTAGTTATCAACAGCAAACTCCAAAACTGAAATGTTTTTCTTCTACGTATTTATTCTTGTGGTTTTAGTTGGATTGCTTAATAGAGATCTTTTAGGTGCATTAATTTTATTGTGAATTAAAAAAAAATAGGTATATTTAAGCTATTTAAGATTCCTAATCACTTGGGTTGCCTTTTTTTTAATCACAAATAAGGTATTAGTTTTTAATGATAAAACGAAATTAACCGTATTCGTCACTATCAAACACAAATAAGAGTTTCTGACGTAACAACCATCTGACCGATCTCTTACACACTTATGCCAAATTTCTTATTCGCCACCATTAAAACCTAATACCTTATTTATGATTTAAAATAAAAAGGGAAACCCCCAAAGTAATTCAGAATCTGAAATATACCCCATTTTTTAAAATCATTCTTTTATTGTTTTAGGTTGTGGCTAATTTTAGCATGTTTAATCCGTTGGTTTTAGGTTGTGGCTAATTTTAGTATGTTTGATCCGTTTAAAATTAGTTGGATCATATGGTTAAAAAATCAACTTCTTTGTTATGTAACTTTATTTTTAGTCATGGCTAAGCTTTTTAGCTGATGCTTTTTGTTAGGAGTGTTCACGGTCCGGTTTTGATGGTTTTTGGGTCAAACCGTAAGCCAAACCGTTAGTACGGTTTTTGCTAATCAAAAACCGAAGCCAAACCATTAATAAAAACCGAGCCGAACCGTTACTAACGGTTTGGCTCCGGCCGGTTTCACGGTTTAGGCTTTAATATGCTGCTGTTAAAAACTTAAACTTTAATTCACAAGTTTAGATTTCAAGCTGCCCAAAAATAGAATAACCAAAATACAAGTTTCCCATAATTAATCATATTGTCTAGAATTTAAACCTGGAACATGTGATCAAAATACACAAAAGCTAAATACAAGTTGACGGGATACTGAACTTTTAGTAAAGTTGGGCTAAATTACACACTAGCATCTTATAGTGGGCTAAGACAAGAAGCCCAATTTTGAAAACATATGATATATTATAAATAATTATATAAATCTTATATAAATTAATAAAATTTATATATAAATAAATCCTACGGTCTGGTTCGGTTTTTTACGGCCGGTTTTCAATAAAAACCGCAAGCCAAACCGTTCATTACGGTTTGAAAAATTTGAAGCCGACTGACCGAATGTCAAAAAAAAAATCAACCGCGAAGCCAAACCGGTGACTGACTTGGGCGGTTTCGCGGTTTTAAACCGATCGCTGAACACCCCTACTTTTAGTTATATAATTTCTCTTTGGTTGGTAAAAGAAATCGGGGTCAAGTTATTTTACAAAAAAGGATAAAAATGAGAAGGATTTTTAGCCATAAAAAAACTTTTAAAAAATTAATAAACAAACCATAACTTAAAATTTAATGAAAAAACGAAAAAAAGTAAAAGTACAAAAATGTTTCTACCGTACACATACAATGTTGAGTGAAAAACAATATTGTGTCTTTTTGTTTATCATTGTGTTTATTTTTATCATTGATTGTGTCTTTTTTCCTTGGCATTGTGCCTTTTTTTTATATTGTGTTATATTACGCAACTTTGCGTTATATTTTGTTC
Organism: Bidens hawaiensis; assembly: GCF_021521415.1. Lineage (NCBI taxonomy): Eukaryota > Viridiplantae > Streptophyta > Magnoliopsida > Asterales > Asteraceae > Bidens > Bidens hawaiensis. Next base: position 3,415,485 of record NW_027491016.1, read on the forward strand.
GGCATTGTGTTATATTTTGCGATCGATTGTGTCCTTTTTAGTTATAATTGTGTCTTTTGTTCATTTTTGTTATTGTATCTTTGATCTCGGCATTGTGTCTTTTCGTCGATGTTATTTTGAACGGGAATGATTGGGGAAACATTTTAGTTTTTTAAATTTTGTTGTTTCTTATTTATATTTTGAGTTATGTTTTTTTATTATTTTTTTGAATTTATTTTTAATGAGTTTTTTGTATAGTCACAAATCATTCTCACACATTTTTGTCTCCCCCTTTTATTTTAACTTTAACCAAGAAATCATTTAATCTGTTTTGACTGGTCAACTTTTGCCCCTCAAAAAAAAGGGGTTGTGCTAGGGACACCCCAAGCACCCCCTAATACGTCGCGTATAGATCTATACGTGGCGTATTAGGGTTGTACAACCTAGGACTGCAAAAAGCAGTCATAGGTTGTCAAATCGAACTATATACGCCCCATATAGTAGGCCCTTTGAATTATTGGAGCCCGGCTCCCCCTCCCTCTCCTTCCTTACCTAATATAAACCACCCATTACAAGACTTAGTTCAGCAGTTTCTAGACAAGTATTACACACTGCAAAGAACTTCAGAGGCCCGAACCGTTATCAGAAATTATCAACAACGAACGGGCGAAACGTTTCACGAGGCCTTCACAAGATTTAAACTGCTATTGAGAACCTGTCCTCATCATGGAATAGCTTTGTGGGAGTTAATTAAAGCTTTCCATGATGGCTTGTCTAATGATGATGTGCGCGATATTCAGTCGACCACGAATGGGTCGTTTTTGACGAATGACGAGAATGAGGATTGGCAACACTTGGAGCGACATGCTGTGAATTCTAAGAGACAGTCTCAGTCAAACCAAATGGTAAAACGGGCGGTTGTGAAAGCAGTAGACAGTGGAGGTTCAGAGGATCAAATGGCAAGGTTAGAGAAAAAGTTGGATCAGTTGATGGTTGCGGGTACGAGAGAGAAAGGGAAGTCGGGAAAAGCATACTCGGTTTGTGAAGGGTGTAGCAAATTAGGGCATGATTTGGCAAGTTGTGAGGTTGCGGAAGATGAGGAAGATGAGGAAGAAGAAGAAGTTAATTTTGTTCAAGGGGAAAGGAGGTACAAAACAACAACACTATGAACTCAAACACCTGCCACCCGTGCATCAGGAACCACCCAAACTTTAGCTATGGAAACCCGAACACTCAGCAGAACCCAGTTTTTCAGGGCAGTTATCAGAAAACAGGATATCAGTCGAATCAAAGGCGATATGGGAACAGTGCAGGTAACGATCATAGCGGGTACAATCAGCGAGAGTTCGGTGGGTATAATAAAGGTTATTAGAAGAGTTATCAGCAAGGTCAGGGAGTAACTCAAGGTCAAAGTTCATCGCAAGATTTTGAAATACTGACACTGTTAAAAGACCTGAGTCGGAGAATGGAGATTCAAGAGAAAGCAAACACTGCACGAGACAAGCAGATGAGCCAACTGGCTGAGGAGTTGGCGACTTTAAAGAAAGATCCTAAGAACTACCAAGTGGCACACTGAAAAATCCAAATAAGCAGAGTAGCTGTTTAGCGAATGGAAAAAGCACCTAAATCAACCAGGTAAGTACCCTTAGGAGCGGTAAGTTGACGATGATGGGGGTAACTCCACCACCTTTCGTTAAGCGTGTGGTGGAGGACTTGGGGGAAGATGGGAAAAGTGATGATGAGGTAGAAATTGAACAAACTAATAAACTGAAAAAAGTAACTAATAAAAACTTAAATGAACCGGTAATTAAAATAGTAACACCAACCGCCAAGGAGACGGGTACAACGAGTAAAACCGTTCCGTTTCCTCCGGCATTGGTGAATTCCGAAACCTCATCATCGCTTAAAAAGAGGGGCCCACAACAGGAGGAAATGTGGGAAATATTCAAACAAGTAAAAATTAATTTACCCCTCATTGATGCTATTAAACAAGTCCCTGCATATGCTAAATATTTAAAGGGCTTGTGCACTCAAAAACGAACTTATAAATTGGCTAAACAAGTTTACTTAACAACAAATGTGAGTTCGGTTTCGATGGGAATCCTCCCACCTAAGCTTCAAGATCTGGGAACGCCAACAATACCCATTCAAGTGCGCGATTTTAAAATGACAAGGGCGTTGTTAGATCTTGGAGCCAGGTTGAGTATTCTCCCGGGAAGCTTATATGACCAATATGATTTTGGTCAACTTAGAAAAGCCGACACCACTGTGGTGTTGGCCGATTTGACACTTAAGCTTCCTAGGGGAATTGTGACTGATGTAATTGTAATGATTGGGGATTTTTATTACCCGATTGATTTCCTAGTTCTAGATTATGTAATAGTTGACCCGAAACGGAAACCGAACGTGATTCTCGGTCGGCCCTTTTTGGCAACCGCAAATGTTTTAATAAACTGTAGAACCGAGGTAGTTGAAATGGCATTTGGTAATAAAAATCTCCGGCTTAATGTGTTTCAAACGTGTTTAACCCTTTGGTGAGTGACGAATGCTTTGCGGCTGAAGTCATTAATGGGTTGAATCCTCATGAAAGTGAGAAAGATGCCACAGAGGAGTGTGCTATTTGTTGCAGGGAAACTGTTGAGCATGCGTTATAGTTGCAAGAGGAAGAAAAAGCAGTTGGGGTGTACGCTGCTAACATTGGTAAACCACCATGGTCTCAATAGGGGGAAAGATTACCGGATACAATTGACTCTAAGTTGAGACTATCACTTGAGAGTCCACCTGTAGTGGAGTTGAAGGAGCTCCCGAAATACCTCAAACATATTTTTTTTAGGAGAAGAGGAGATTTTACCGGCCATCATCGCCTCAAACTTAGAAGAAAATCAAGAAAAGGCATTGATAGAAGTCTTGAAACAGCAGAAGGCAACCATTGGCTGTACGATAGCAGATTTGAGAGGGATCAGTCCATTCATCTGTCACACCCCAACCTAAGGCGGAAATGCCGGGGCGTGATCCAATTGTTCACAGCTCGAAGATACTATCATAAATATAAATGAAAATATCTAATTAATTATTTATTCACACAATATCCCAATATAACAACACAATTCAAATACACGAATATGAGCTCAAATAACGGTTATCTTGATTATATCCTTAGGTTTTGTCTACGTGTCCAAATTTCAATCTTCAATACAAGCAACCTGCATATGCGTAGAAAATAGAGTTTTGTCAACAACACATGTTGAGTGAGTTTATCACCAATTTTTGACACCAAAAATAATGATAATATAATAAATAAGAAAAATAAGCAAAACGTAATAAGTGCGGTAATGAAATCAAACCATGAGCAAATAAGTTATCGATTAAACTATTGCCAAGCGAATCGGGCGCCGGTAAATCAACTATGAGCAAATAATAATAAGACCATTGTCAAGCGAATCGGGCGGTGGTCAATAATATGAGAACCCTCACCAAGGGAATATGTCAAACGATTGCATACAAAGACAGGTAAGCACATAACAAGTATATTTGATTAATCACACACAATTACACATTTGTTATTTTTGATATATATATATATATAGTATAATATACGTATATGTCCCCGAATGTTGTGAAAACTGAGTAAAATAGGGGAATGATAAAACTCACCTTAGATTAAAGGCAAGTGAATATAACTACGAATAAACGAGTAAGGTTTAAGCGAGTCGTCCACTAACACGTCATGCGAGACAATTAATCAGAACCTGAAACTTTGTGATATGAAACTATAAATAAAAACGAACTTAATGCCGCTGGAATCAATCTAAATAAATGAGTAGAACTCTAGTTATGTCGAATTAAACGTTTAAGCGAGCTGGTACTTACTAGAATTCGAACAACGAGTCAAAATTTGGGTTTTGGTCAGTAGCCTTAAAATTTCATTAGGAAAATAAAAGTCTTTGGACTGAACGTTGAATCTAACCAGAAGTATGAGAAAACGGATAGTCAAAGTTATTGATTATTTTGCCCTTAAACGGGTTTAACTCTAATTGACCCGTTAATACCCCTCAATCTTAGAAATTATTATGGGTTATCGACAAGTGAGTATTAATGAACGTTTGATCAGTTAACAACTTACCCGGATAATAAATGGATTAGCAAGAAATCACGGTCAAAGGCTAAATAAACGACAAAGTCAAATTGCAGCTTCAATACTTCACGTAAACGAGCCCAAACGAGCAAGAAACGTCGGGTATAGGGTATGTGACGGATGGGAATGGTTAGTGGCAGTAAACTTTAGGGTTGGGAATTATGATGTGTTTATATAGGAGTTAAATCAACTTGTTGGACAAGAAAGGGGTCGATTTTGGTAACCGAATCAAACAATTAAGAACGAAATCGGGTCATATATTCACTAATATATTAACCAAATAACTGATTATGAACCTAGACATCATTACATACTAAATACAATAACTTGTGGCTCAATTTCGTGATTTAGGGTTGATTTAGGAAAGATTTAGCATTAAACGAAAACTGCTGATCTGGTTGCATCTTTGCGCATCGCTAAGATGCAGGGCTTGCATCTTCGCCCCGCGTGAAGGTGCAATTTCACCAAACTTTCAACTTTTGACAATTTTAGTCCCTATAGTTCCAAAAACGCATTTTTAAGCCATTTTAAGAGTTTCTAAGGACTATTTGGCACAAATGAAAGTTAAGGAATTATAAAATAAGATAAAAATAATTATTTCACTAATAAATGCAGAATTTTATTAATAAGAAAGATCCGAATACTTTCTCGAATCGAGTAAACGTAAACGAATACGGGTTTGAAAAATCCGAGATGTTACATTCATCGTCATGCACAAGATCATCATAGATCCTGAGGGAATCATTTTCCCGATCTCAGATAGTACTTGGGTAAGTTCGACACAGACAATTCCGAAGAAGGCGGGTATCCAGATAACCCGTAATGAAGCAGGTGGGAAAATTGCCACCCGACCAGTAACTGGGTGGCAAATTTGTGTTGACTATCGGAAGTTGAATGCTGCGACTACCAAGGACCATTTCCCTCTACTGTTCATCGACCAAATCATCGAGAAATTATCAGGTCAAAAATTTTATTGCTTTTTATATGGTTATTCGGGGTACAATCAGATTTATATTCACCTCGATGACCCAACATGAGACCAATTTCACGTGTCCATACGACACCTTCGCATTTAGGCGAATGCCTTTTGGTTTGTGTAATGCCCCGGCCACCTTTCAAAGATGTATGATGAGTATCTTTTCAGATATGGTTGGGGGTTCACTCAAAATTTTTATGGATGATTTTTCAATTTTCGGCTCATCTTTTGAATCATGCTAAAATGAATTAACAAATGTTTTGAAAAGATGTGTGGAAACGAATTTGATTAAGTGGGAGAAAAGCCATTTTATGGTTCAAGAGGGAACGTTTTTGGGTCATGTCATCTCAAGTAGGGGGATTGAGGTTGACTGTGCAAATCATATCTAATTTACAACCTCCTACTAATGTGAAGGGAATTCAGGCATTTTTGGCTCATGCAGAATTTTACTGATGGTTCATAAAAAAGTTTAGTGTCATAACTAAACCGTTGTGTCAATTAAAAAAATGCAACCTAAAGATGTCGAATCACGAGGAGTATGTGGTCAGTGTACATGTAACTAATTTCTAGAATTATGAAGTGAATGTCTAAAGTGCTAATCACACTAGCAGAGGAATTGATTTAATACTAAACAGACTAAACTCGTAACTTAAGCAAGTTTAAGCAATTATCAAAAACAAATCACACCCGGGAGTTCAACTAAGCAAATTAACAGTAATCTCATAGTATCAAACAAATTAATTATCAAAGATCATTTACAGGTTGATTAACTAGGCAAACCTTAGGCATCAACAATCGCTAACACATGACACTGGTTATCAAACAGTCACTACCAATGTGACTCGACTAAGGGCAATTGTATGCTTCATTGCATTCAAACTAGACCAAACAACCATTATCATAATAACCAGCAATCTAATCGTTCTGATCGAAATAAACCTAAACCGACTGAATGCATAGCAATATTTCGAGACGATTAATCTAAGACAATGAAGCATTATATTTAGTAATATATATATATATGTATGTATACACACACTAGATTTTATCCCCCGTATTACGGGGGTTGTTTTACATTATTCGTTTTTAATATTTATATATGTATATTTGGATTTTAATTTTATTTATTGTAAGAAAGTTAATAATTAATATACTTGAGGTTTGATGATAAAATGGTTTCACAAATAAATGATATGTTATAATCCGGTTTAAAAGCTATCTGGGTTTGGTGATACACGTATCTGTTATAACCCGTTTAAAAAGTATCTGGATTTGGTGACCCATGACCCGCTTATGTTTTTTATTGTAAAATTGTTTATTAATTATAAATAATATCTTTTTCTTTTTAAATTAGATATTAAATTTTAGTATATCCCTATTTTATAGGATTTTCATATAAAATAATTGGTAAGATTAATTTTTAATTTAATGAGATGTTATAACCCGTTTAAGAGCCATCTGGTTTTGGTAAGACCCATACCTATGAATTTGGGTTAAATCAATGAGAGGTCTCCATTTAAAAATCAAGCAATCTGGGGGCTACCATAAAAAGAGGGAGTGACCAAATCGCGACACATAGGATTTTAGGGTTTTCATTTATATACATTATACATAGATAGATTGGTATATGTTACAACTCAGACTAATTATTTAAAAATTAAAATTCTCTAACGCACTATTTACAATGTTTTAAATCTATTACATATAATTGTTATGTGTATAATTAATATGAATACATAAAAAAAATAAAAATTGCCAAGTCAGTGATCCTTTTTCTTATTATTATTTATTTATTTATTTTTTTGTTGAATGGCATTGATCCTTTTCCTGTTAGGTTTTGGTTTGCATGTGCTCTTCTCATAGTATCATGGCTCACCTGTTTCAGCTTCACCAGACACCACCAGCTTTTATTATTCTCAGCCCCAAATTATTTACATATTAACCGCTAGCCACCCAGCCACAGTAAACTAATTGTCCTCACTCTCCTTTTATTATATATACCCTTACAAACTCAACCCAACAGTACACACACAAACCCTTAAAAAATCACCAAAAATGGTCTCTCCGGAACCTCAATCAGCCACCACCAAATCACCCGAGCCTGCCTCGAGCCCCCGGATCTCGTTCTCCGCCGAGTTCCTCGACGATGCAAACTTCATCTGCATTAATCCACACGATAAGGAAAAAGATAAAGATAAAGATAAAGACAAAGACAGAACAAAAACCAGTGAGTTCGAGTTTTTGTCTAGCAAGTTAACCGCTCCAGCGACTATGTTATCCGCTGATGAGCTATTTTTCGAAGGAAAGCTGCTACCGTTTAAGCCGAGCCAGTGCACTGAAATGCTGGCTAAAATCAGCTTGAAAAATGATAATGTTAACGAGATAACAAAAGGTAAAGATGTTACTAAAACCGAAGAGACGAATAGAATAAGTTGGTTTATTGATGAAGATCCGTCGCCAAGACCGCCAAAATGCACGGTCTTATGGAAGGAGTTGCTGAGGTTGAAGAAACAACGAGCTTCCTCCTTGTCACCGTCTTCTTCAACCTCTTCTTCTTCGTCAGCTTCTTCGTTTGAAGAAGACTCGACGAAGAAAGAGAAGCAAGTGAAGAGAACTAAAAAGGTACTGGAAAGAACTAGATCGGCCGGAATTAAGATCCGACCGATGGTTAACGTGCCAGTGTGCACGCAAAATGTACGGAGCAACTCTCTGCCTCCTCTTTTTTCCATTAGGAAAGTAAAGTTAGACACAAGGTAAGATCAATTAGGTAGCGTGGTGTTTCAATTTTTTTCAGTTTAATTATTTACTGTTTGATTGTAATTTTGTGCAATTATTTTTTTGGTAAATGGTTGGTTTTAGTGCATAATATTTGTGATGTAAATGCGTGGTTAAATAGTTGTTGAATGCATTTATTTTTTTTACGAGTAGATCCATTTTTGTACAGTCAACAAAATTTGAAAGAAGCTTGAATAATACCCAACAATATGAAATAAAACTTGGGAATGTCAAATCAGATTTTAAATATTGTTAATAAATCTTTACGTATCGTTTGTCTTCATACTTATTCATATATTTTAATCCAAGTTATATATATTAAATAAGAACATTATGACAAATCAGATTCGAAATATTATTATTGAATCTTGGAGTGAGTTAGGAGTAGGTAGACTCACACCTCCGTCCGTGTGCGTCCGTGGTTTGGATCGTACGTGTGCACCCGTGGGGTTCGATCTCCGGCGGTCTTAGATTGAAGACGGCACAAAGGCAAAGCACAAATTGATAAATCATAAAAGTTCAATATTCATAGACTAGGAATGAAAACAAGTTAAAAGTAAACATGTTAATTATTCTAATCAAAGATATACACATTTTTATTATCCAAAATAAAATTAAAAAATATAAAAGCCGAAGAAAATCATTAAGTTTGAAATCGGAGCTCCAGATGATAAAATAGGGACCCGACCTGATGGTTGAGGCAAACCAGCCTATAATGCATGCCACATGATCACATGATCCAACAGTGGCGGACCCAGGACCCTGATCCTTACCTTGTGGATCCGCCCCTGCAAACCACTATGTTAAGACATTTCGTTAACTAATAATAATGGATTCTATAACTTTATATATCATGAAAGTATGCTCTTTTTAGGTTGGATCATTCTCAAGCCGCCTTGTCAAGTCTAGTTTATCTACGCCCGGTGGCTCTACAATAAGCTTTGATATAAAGATCCACTAAGATAAACCAACTAGCCAAAAAACAAAATAACATCAATCAACATTGATGAAAGATTAAGTTAAAGTTTGATGTGTGTCTGTGATGCTGCTAGCTTGGAAGTTGACTGGTCAAACTATTATTGTTTTTGCATGAATTTAAAATAGCATTATTGATCACGGACCACACTATAACGATGATCTCAAATAGATAGTGGTTGTGGTGGCAACTGATACATGGAACATGGGAAAGGGTACAAGTCTATTCAATTTATATTCCATCTTCTTGTGTCCCGCTAATACGACTACAAGTCTAGTCCAAGTGGTACTTTTGTCTACTGTACCATAAGCCAGGTAAGTTGTGGGCATAAGCAAATACGTGTCAGGTTCATCTAAGGACGGATCTAGCATAGGTTTAGAGGTAGCACCATTTAACTTTCTTGGGGAAATACATTTTTTAGTTTAAATTTTTTTCTTCGTTTTATGTCTACCTCTGAAAAAAAAAAAAACCTTCTTAATCCAAACTACTCAACTTTTCTTCACAATCGACACATTTCCGTTTAATTTTAAGGCATTCCTATTAACAAAATAATAGGTATGTAATCAGATTAAACACCTCATGTGTTTTTAACAAAATTATTTACCATGTTCTTTACAACAAAAATACAACGTTTATTTATTTATCTTTATCTCAGGCGCTATAGGTAAAGTAATAATCATAAGCAGATGGATCGCTATCACCACAAAACATAGATTGTATATGACACTAGCGGTTTAAGTTAACGAAGCACACAATATGTATCTACCTGACTTAAAAGCAATTAATGTGATATTCACTTCATTAGCATACAGAGTAATCATAGGTGGCTCGTCTAGTTTTAGTGTTATGGGTCCCATCGGCATCAATTGAATCCATAATAGATGTGGTGTGAGGGAGCTGAAAATAAGCCCATGCGAAAGAGTGCCATTAACACGTAGGAACTGACTAGTTTGATATACTTTGTAGGATAGATTCGGTATAATACCAGAGACCCTGAAAAGGTTTGGTATAAGGTGGGATTGGGAAAACCTAACCAATAGATGAGAATGTCTCATTGTGGCAAGAGGGTTCTCCACTGGTTTGGATTCATGTAACCTTTATTGAGAGAGAATGTCATGAGCATACTTGGTTTGACTGAGAATAGTGCATTATTTGTGGGCGATCTCAAGACCCAAGAAGTAGTTGATGGGGGGCCCTTCTTGATAGGATCGATCAAACAAATGAATTGAAATTAAACAATACAAAAACAACAATTAAACAAAACGAATTTGTATTATGAATTTCTTGAAGATCTGATATTTACATTGACGATCGACGACTCTATTTATATGCGTCGTGGCGTTTTCACAGATGAAAGAAACGTATCGGTATTTTTCTAACTAGTTACAACATTTACACAAACTATTAACTAATTACAATTTGCACAACTATACTAGCTGGACTCATAACAAAATTTAACTAAGCTTTAATAAACTAACAAGAACTTTAACGAGATCTGGATTATTTCCAACCGTTGAGAAGCCCAAGATCCTTAATTGTAAACTCCTTGTTTAAGCGTTGAAGTCAAGCATTAGGGGCCTGTTTTGCATGATGCCTCGGGACCTTGAAATATGAGGTTCCAAAAAAAAATATTGGTTTCGGCTCAGGACAGGTCAGGGGTCCGGGAGACCTATATGGTCGAGAATTCATGTAAGGTGTGCAAACGAGGCGAGAATTCACAACTCACCTTACACGATGGCAATAAGTATCAACCGACTTAAAAGCATTTTATGTAATATTCAGTTCATCTGCGTACACTAGTACAACTTACGATTCCTGCGACCTATCAGTATTTATTAAAGATGGGGAGAACCGTTCATTGAACCGATCGTCCTCCAAATGTCTGTTGAAAAAGACAGAGAGACAGATAGATGAAAGAAACTCATCAGTACCATAACAGGCATTCAACTAATGGGCTCCATTGTTATAACTTCTTATCCTTCTGAATGTCAGTTTCTAATCATTTTCATCCTAACCCATATGATGTAAATACATTTTCTTCTTGTTTTTTTTTTATTTCACTTGCTTTTGGACCAAAAAAGACAATCCACATTCAAAGATAAGATTATTCGTGGCTACTATTATGATGAATTGTTTTTACTAATAACTGTTCATGTAGTACAATTAATGTTACATGTTCTTTGTTTTATCCGTTGTGTTTGTGAACATAAATCTATTAGTTGTTGTGTAATCTTGTTTACTTAACATACGAGATCAACACCAAAAGAAAAGAAAATGAGTGACTGTACGAAAGTCGTTGAGAAATATCCGAACTTGTATTTTCCAATTTTTTAAATTAAACTAAGTTGTATATTTAAAACACAAAACTAATCAATTTCAGTAAATCAAAATGATAAAAAGGTATACATCTAAGTAAATAAAATTAAAAAGACATTTAGGATAACATAAAGACGAAACTCGTGACCAATTATAGACGTAAAGAACGGTCATCGTAATTAATCTAAAATTAAAGAGGAATTATGTAAGTTATGTATCTAAAAAGGGTGTCTTGAAAATAGTGTTTTCCAAAAACATTTTAGCATTCTTATATTAGAAGTGGGAGTTTAAAAAAAATACGGTTGGTAAATAGTTGCATGAGAGGTTTTGTCCCAACAACAAAAGCCTCCAGTTTCTACCCAACGTTCACCATCTCCATTTTCATTCGGTTTCATGAAACCGGAATTGCAAGCCAAGACCCGAAGTTGAGATGGTGGCCCGTGGCGGCAGTGTTGCCGAGCAACCCGAATAGATGACGCCCCTAGTACCATATGTATGTAATGTAACAATGACAAAGATCGAAATAAAAGAATGGGCCTAGCCCACATTAAGAATCGTATGCCTATTGGTAGTAGTAATACTAATAGGCTTATAGCAAGGGTATTCAGCTGGTCCATTTTTAGATTGCTCAGGTTGGTGGTTATTTGAAGTGATTCAAATTTAGAAAATCCATGATTCAAACACGAAATTTGATTTCCGTTTGAATTCACCCAAATTATGAAACAGTTAAATAAAGTAACTTGTAGCCCAAAATCGCGTTACGTCACGTCAGCAGGGGAGGGGACGATTTTCATTTAAGAATGTAGTGATTTGTAGCCTAAAATCGCTCGTTAATAATAAATATTATTATCTTTTCAAATTGAGCGGCAACATTGGGGCGATTTTCGCCCAAAATTGCCCCATTAAACATGGCCTTAGGTCATCTGTAATATGGGGTATGGTGGTGATTGAAGGATGAAAAATGCCCCTTATGCGCCTGCAGCCCCAAGGTGTAGTATGGGTTCCAAACGCATTAATCAGTAAGAATGGCCTTAATTGGTTTGAACACAAATGCATGTGTTTCGACCCTATATAGCATATCTGAGCCAATTGAGATTGAGAAAACATATAGCATCTTATAAGAAATTAGGGGAAAAATAGAAATACTTTTTACAGTAATTTGCACTCCTGTGGTAAACGAGCAAATGCACTTAGCAACATTGCTTTCAAAATTAACCCACACGCACTCCTGACGTCTACAAACTAATCCACTATGCGCCTTGTCGTCACCTCCCTGCTACCCCAACTGTTATTGAAGTGCTGCAATTACATTTTTTTCCTTTATCGGTTAGAAGACATCTATTGAACCTAATAAGACATCTATTGAACCCCCAATGTCCATTTTCATATCAAACACTTCACCAGCACTTCGAGTCGATTAAACACTAGAAAATTGTCAATCTTCATCATCTTCTTCAGCGAAATTGGGCTCCCGGTTTGATGTTTCAAATGTGATGTGCTCGCTTGGTTCAGTTACATTCTATCGGACATCAAAGATGGAGGCAAACCGAATCATATCCTAACCGAAAAGCCCGAATCCGAACTAAGAATTCAATTTTTGATTTGGTTATAACTGAAAACCAAATTCAGAATTTGATTTTCGATTCGATTTGTGGATTCGGGTGTTTTTTTTAATGCGATTTTTTCGAATTATTTGGTTGAACCGAATTAATCAATTAAAATATGGACTTATATTAAATAATTTATATTAGCCATTTAGCCTAATATTTTTCAAAGCCCAATTTTATTCCATATTCACTTAAGAAAAAACCCACGCCAAAATCCTAATATCCAAATAATGCATCGTCGATATCAAAGACGAAACCCTGGCACCGCGACCAAAGTTCCTCGTCGTCGATCAACATCGTGTTTCTCTTAATCACTCATTGTTGGTGTATCTTTATACTTACATTATGTGATTTTATACTATTATACTTCAACAGTTTGATTTGTATAATCTATGTTTAGTTGAGGTAGATTAAAATAGTTTAAATCAGTTTGTTCAGTTTTAACCAAAACCGATATGAATTGAATTTCGGTTTGATTCAGTTTGATTATCCCATTGTCGTATTCCATTCGGTTTTTGATTATAGATAAAAAAAACCTCAAAACAGAAATGATCGAATAAATCATTAGCGAATTGATGAATACCCCTAGTTTTAAGATGCTGCTGAAAACGAGACTACGAATTGGGGAGGGGGGGGGGGTTGTAGTAGTCGCTCGGTAGAGTGGGGACTAATGATTAATCAGGATTAATCGAATCAAACTTTAATGTATAATTTTCAATCATGCGCACACACACACACACTTATTTTTAAATGTAATTTTCTGTTTTATATACACACTTACACATTTGCACAACAATTAGTTTGATTATTGCTAGAAACTACCGATTTTGGCTGGAAAGGAAACTTCGATTAAGTCCAATCAATCCCGATTTTGGCCGAATCCAACCATTAGAATATTAGCCCGAAATAAATTAATGGGGTAGGGACTGACGATTAATTGGGGCTTAATCGACACCTAGGATTTTTGCAACCATGAGAAAAACACAAAACGAGTATGAACCAAACGAATTAGGTATTGACAAAGGGATTGATTTGTTGAAGAGAAACGATTTGGGAACAAAAGTACATCAGGGACAACTGATATTCGTTCGGTTAGATAACAAGAATCGCAACCAAAGGAGTGGATATGCAAGTTCACGTGGCTAAGGGAATGGTTGATGGCACACCTCGACCAAAAGCAACAGAACATGCCGGGGCGAGACATTTGATTGGACATGAACACAATGACACTGTTATGTGACAATAATTAATTAATTCATTTCATTTAATAATTCACATACAACTTGTCCAATCTAAGTGATGTGTCTTTAATCTTCATAATCAACCTAAGTAAACCTGTAGCATGCATAAAAATAGATATGATGAACACGAATGTTGGTGAGCAATACACTAGTTTTGATATATGTATATAATGAGGAAAAGGCCAATTCATATGTGCAAATATAACATCACAACAACCATTGCAAATGTAATGTAAATAACCGAGACTCCTTTCTAATAGGTAACAACCGTATTACAAGGTGGATGTAAATGAGGCCCTATTCTATTTGGCACAAAGCCGCAATAGTTAGGGGGGCGTATGATAATACTTAATGAGGCCAAACCATAACAATAATTAAACACTCGCGCTTGTAACCATAAATGAGGAATAAACATATGATCGATCAATTATTCGTAAAAACTCATAATTATGAAATTGTGGATTTAGTATTGAGGCCTTAAAACGTGTAAGTTTGAAAAACGGTTACGCATGCTACCCCCAAAATTATAAAAGCGTAAAAAGGGGAGTGTAAATACTCACTTGAAAATGAAGCGAGTGACGAAAAGACGAGTCGGTCCTTTAACAAACAAGTTCGAGAAATAAATGAGTTTAGGATTGGGGATGTTTCCGGAAATAAATATTAAATAAAAGTAAATAAACTAAACTTGAATTCAAATTTGGGGTTTTATTTGTAAAATGAGAAAATATAAGTGTGTGAAAAATCATAAAAACGAATAATCAGGAAAAGCGGTGCTAACTATGTAGTTTAGATGGTTACATTAAATATTTATAACTCTATTTGAGTGTTGGGTTTGGTTCATTGCATGACGCATGAATCCGAAAAAATAAACCGCTAACTTTATAAGTTAGGCGAGTGTTTGGTTTAATCTGTCCGACACTCGATATTAGATCGAGTTCGGTTCTGATCTATCCAAAGTGTGGAAAAAATCAGAAAATAAACTCATGTAAATCAACTTTTAAGTGAAACCCATGTCTCAACCGCATACAACTTAGTGTATACGTCAAACGGGTTTTAACTAGGTGCTCGGTTTAGCCGGTTTGGAGCTTGATAGAATGTCAAATCCAAACCTAACTTTTCATAATGATAAAATCTATGAGATAAATCATAAAAGTTAGTAGCTTGACCAAGTTTGAGGGTTTTATCAATTAAAACTTCAAATCTCGAGCTTAAGCGAGTGTTTGGTTTAGTCGGCCCGAAACTTGATATGAGTCTAAGTTTGGTTCCGACATGCCGATAACTTGATAAATATTAAAATGAAATAGTATCTAAAATAAAATGCATGTCTTGTTTGCTTAAACATACATTTGTGTGTTTCACCAAAAGTTCGGTTTTGGTTTGGTCCATGACTCGGTATGAGACAGAGGTTGGTTACCACATATCCAAAACATAAGAACTAGTAATAAACTAAAACAAAAACTTAAACTTGAAAGAAATTACAAGAATTGGTTGCTTAAACATCAACTTGTGTGTTTAAGCGAAGATTCGGTTTAATGCGGCTTGTTTGGTTTGTTTGGTTCAAGACTTGGTATGAGACCAAGTTCAGTTAACATGTCCATAACATGATAACAAGTAATAAAAATCAGGTTTTGAAACATAACTTGCAAATCGATTGCTTAAACTTCAAATAATGTGTTTAAGCGAAAGTTCGGTTTTGTTCATTCCATGACTCGGTATAAGATCAAGATTGGTTACCACATTCCCAAAACATTAGAACTAATAAGAAACTTAAATAAATCATATCTTAAACTAAAACAGATAATTAAATGAGTAAAAATCCAAAATGGACCAAACTAGCCTTTAATATGCAAAGGCATGCCTTAGGATAGCATAAACACATTAATCAACCAATGATGAAGAAAGGAAACAATAGAACAAGGTAATATAACCTAAATAAACCAAAAAAACGTAAGTTTTAATCACCAAATTCGGATTAAAAGCAAGTTAAGCTTCTATTTGACTTTAAAAGTCAAGCTATCAAGAACAATGGGAAGAAGCCGTGCCAATTTGAAATTAGAGAGAGCAGAAGGGAGGGATCAACTAAAAAATGGTTGAGAAGAGTTTGCTTATATAAGCAAGTGGCTAGGGTTTAGAGACAAAGAAGAAATAAACTCCACCAATGGAATTTCATGCAAATATGTTTATTAGTTAGTTTAAATTAAAGTAAAACCTTTAATTTAATTATCATAAATAAAAGAAATCTAGAGAAAAAAATGTTTTAAAGTTAGTAAAATGTTTATGAATAAATCTTGGTTGATTTGGATGGAAAAGACTCGAGTTTGGGGCTTAAACGATTGAAAACTAACCAAAAACGTTAAAAATACGATTTTTGCTGATTTGGGCAGTTCCCCACGCGCACGTAGGGCTAAGGTCCATCCTACGTGCTCCGCATGGAGATGGGATTTGCATGTTTTGATTTTTGGCAATTTAGGCCCCTGTAGTTTGTTTTAGGTTAATTTAAGCATAAATACGCGATTTAAACACCGTTAAAGATATTGAAACGAAACGAAAAGTATGAGACATGATTATAACTTGAAAAACATTATTTTATTAATAAGGATGAATCCGAAAACAAACCGGGTCGGCTATATAATACAATTATGAAGAAACATAAAAAGACATCTTTTCCTTAATAACGAAAGGTTCGATACGGGTTTGGAAAATGATGAATGTCATAGTCGAGGATTGGGTCACAAAGGTATTCAAGTATGGGAAAGCCTAAAGAACACAACTATGGATGAGGGGAGTTCCGGGAGGTCAAAACACAAATGATGAGAACCAACATGCTTGTGAAAGCCGAAAAGGTCAAGTTCATAAATTAAATAAGATAGGTCATAGGTGACAAGTTTGGAGGCAAAAATCAATCTATTCTCATTCGGAAATTAGGGGTGGTTGTTGGCGTTTTGGATGAATTCCCGAGCCCGAGTTAATGGGTTAGGGATAGGTCTATTTTGAGTTATGACATCGATTTCGGTTTAAACGATTAGAGATAACTATCTAGTTTATTTTAGTAGTTAAACATGGACTTTTATTTATTAAATAAATTAGGAGTTCGATTGGTTTCCAATTGTATTTGTAATCTTTATATAACCTCAAAGAATTTATTTAGGGTTATACAAAATTAATCAAGTTTTAAGTTATTTTCTTGATCAATCAAATTGGTAAAATATTCTTGTGTTTAATTCGTGTTTGAGTAACTAATCACCGATTCATCTTCCATGAAGATATATTAAAACCAAGTGGCTTATTGAGTTTAAGCGTTTGTATTGATCCATCTATGCTCAAAATCGCAAACGTCATAATCAAATTATGATGCTTCATTTATAATCACACAAGTACACTACAAATATATGGGTTGTCACGGTTGTCACCATAATGATACACCCATAACGTGTGATAGCAAACCACAAACATAGTAATCAAATATAATTATCAAAGTATTACCTTATCATAAAAATAGTTGTTGGCGACATATTAGTGTTGGATTCGAAATATAAGCTAGAAACAGCCATGCAATAGTTAATTTCTGTATACACAAGAATCAAATACAAACAAATTTTAACATGAAATTATTTTATTTTTTCTTTTGTAATTAATTTATTTTAAAATTATACAAACAATTGGTTTGAGTGTTGACCTTTTTTCTAAGGGAACGATCATGAAATTTATAGGTACTTTTTGCTTAACAGAAATTTCAGCGTGATTGAGTATGTCAAAAATAACATCCCTAACCAAATCATGTTGGCATGCTCACCAAAGAAGTCCAAACACGCCTTGCGATAAACAAGACATGCCTCATCAACCAGAAGTAGGGGAATATTCATGAGGCGATACAGTTAAAGATAGAACTGTTGGAAAATTTTTGTGAAAAAAACAAATATATGTTTAAACTTTGAATTATTTTATTAAAGGTTGTTAGTTAATTAGTCAAAGCCATTAAAATGTCTTTTAATTTGGTCAAATAAATTAAAGTTTTGGTTAATGGTTCCTTTAATGCTGATTGAAGTTTCAACTCATGTGGTTAAGGTGAATAAGTTGGTTTTTCAACTATAAATATCAAGGTATTCCTCGGTTGAAAGACACACCATATAACACATTCTCTCTTGTCGTGTGAAACACGATCCTCGGCAACAAAGACTACGACATCATTCTTCTTCTACACCTTTCTTGCATTATTTTATTTCAATTGTATTGTAATTGATTTTTTTCCGGTGTAATTCGTATTGTAATTTACTTGCTTTCCTAGATAGGTTTGATTCCTTATATTGTAATCATTTTATTAAAAGTGTTTTATTTTTATGCGCGAACAGTTTCCTACAATCTTAAAACAAATTTTATAAAAATCACCGTTCGTGTATTCAAAACATTCTCGTGTGACTCAAACTAGTTTTATTTCACGCGGTTGTGTTTTAAAAAACATTTTTTTTTCCGTTTCCATTCAAATGAGCAACTTTGTAGAAACGGAAACCGGTTACAATTCGGATTTTTTAATGCTAAACTCTTGGAAAAACCCACTGTTTGGTCCCTTCAAAGTTGGACTTAGAACACCTTCGGTGGGTTAATTCGAGAGTTCGGATTAAAAAGTTTTGCATAACTTTAATTTAGTGGGAGCGACCACTATTAATATTTCCGAAAAACTAACTTAGCATAGTTTATTTTTCAGAAAAAATGGCATCACCGTCATCGAGCAAGGTTACCGGTACGCCTTTGTCCGTTATGGTAGGAGCGACTACCATGGCTAATCACGCTGAAAAACCCGAGAAGTTCTCGGGTTTGCACTTTAAACGGTGCCAACAGAAGATGTTCTTCTATTTCACCACCTTGAACCTTGCGAGGTTCTTGACAGAAACCGCAGCCCTAGCCCCTAACGCGGAGGGGGAGACCGACGCTCAAACTTTGTGTGCGGTAGATGCGTGGAAGCATTCGGAATTCTTATGTCGAAACTATGTGTTAAACGGTTTAGTTGACGCGTTGTATAACGTGTACTCTTCAATAAAGTCTGCCAAAGAATTATGGGAGTCTTTAGACAAAAAGTAAAAAACAGAGGATGCGGGAACAAAGAAATTTGTTGTCGCCCGTTTCTTGGACTATAAAATGGTTGACTCTAAGACTGTAATTAGTCAAGTCCAAGAGTTTCAAGCTATACTTCACGACATCTTTGCTGAGGGAATGACACTTAGTGAGACATTTCAAGTGGCAGCGATGATTGAAAAATTGCCTCCTAGTTGGGTTGGGTTTAAGAATTATATTAAACACAAGCGAAAGGAGATGACCATTGATGATCTTATTGTTCGACTTCGGATAGAAGAAGACAATAAGAGAGCTCAAAAAGGTAGCCTAGTGGATGTTTCCGCCAAGGCTAACTTAGTCGAATACGGTCAATCCTCCAAAGGGGGCAACAAGGGCAAAGGCAAAGGTAACAAAGGGAAAGCGAAAGTGGACCTTGGTGTGAAGAAAGGGCTGTGAAAAAGAAGCCTCCACCTTTCCAAGGACCATGTTACAACTGTAACGAGATGGGCACTGGGCGAACCAGTGCAAGAAACCGAAGCGTGAGTGCACGCATTTGGTGGACGAGGATGACACTCCTCTCGTGGCGATGATTACCGAGGAAGCGGCTTTCATTGAGGAAGTCAACGTTGTGGGAGACGCTCCCAAAGGGTGGTACGTTGACACCGGCGCAACCCGCCATGTTTGCGGCGACAAACAACTCTTTAAGAATTTCAAAGAGGCGGCGAGTGACCAGAAGCTTTACATGGGGAACAAAGTGACTGCAGACATCATGGGGAAAGGCGATGTGGTCTTGAAGTGGACTTCTGGCAAGGAGCTCACGTTGACCAAAGTTCTCTATGTTCCCGAGATTCGCAAGAATCTTGTCTCGGGATGGATGCTCAACAAGCACGGATTTCGCTTGGTGATTGAATTGGATAAATTTATTTTATCAAAAAATGGAATGTTTGTCGGCAAGGGTTATGCCGACAATGCTATGTTCAAATTGAATGTAATTGTTGTCAAAAATTCTATGAATAAAATTGCAACTTCTATTTACATGATTGAGTCGTCAAATTCTAATTCTTGTGTTTGGCATGGTAGACTAGGACATGTAAATTTTAATTCAATTCGACGTTTAATTAAATTAAATAGCATTCCATGTTTTAAAATCGATTCAAAATATAAATGCGAAACATGTGTTGAATCCAAACTAACGAGAAAGCCTTTCAAATCGGTTCAACGAATAACCGAACCCCTTGATTTAATGCACACCGATGTGTGTGATTTAAAAGCCACTCCCACAAGAGGTGGAAATAAGTATTTCATCACGTTCATTGATGATAGTACTCGGTATTGCTATGTATACTTACTTAAAAGTAAGGATGAAGCAATAGACAAGTTTATCTTGTATAAAGATGAGGTTGAAAATTAACAAAAACGGATAATAAAAACTTTGTGAAGTGATAGGGGTGGTGAATATGTTTCACCATTTGCGGAAATATGCGCAAAAAGTGGCATAATACATGAGTGTACCCCACCTTATTCTCCACAATCAAATGGCATAGCGGAACGAAAGAACCGTACATTAAAAGAGATGATGAATGCCATGTTGATTAGCTCGGGCGTGAGCTATGACTTGTGGGGGGAGGCTATTCTCTTGGCCAATTATATCTTGAATAAGATACCCCGCAAGAAAACGGACGTAACTCCTATGATTTATGGAAGGGTAAAAAACCTTCATACAAATACATTCGAGTGTGGGGGTGCCTTGCCAAGGTGACGGTTCCGCCACCAAAGGCACTAACGATAGGACCTAAAACCGTGGATTGTATATTCATTAGATATGCACACCATAGTAATGTTCATAGGCTTCTTGTACATGAGTCCAAGAATCCCAATGTACATGAAAGCACTATTGTTGAGTGGAGGACCAACGATTTTTTCGAAAATGTGTTTCCCTGTTTAAGGAAAACACATGCGAGTTCATCAAGAGCGGTTGATGAAGCAAGTACATCAAGAGCGATTGATGATACTGTTCATGATGAGAGACATGAACGACCCGAAATTGAGGAAGGTGAGCTTAGGTGAAGCAAAAGACCAAGGATTGAAAAATCCTTTGGTCCTGATTTCGTGAGCTACATGGTTGAGGGTGAGCCCAATACCTACCACGAGGCGGTTACCTCCGCGGAATCACCTCAATGGAAAGAAGCAATTAAGAACGAGATAGATTCTATATTGCAAAATCATACTTGGGAGTTAGTAGATCTTCCGCTGGGTTGTAAACCCCTTGGATATCGTTGGATATTCAAAAGAAAGATGAAAGCCGATGGAAGTATTGATAAATACAAGGCAAGGTTAGTGATCAAAGGGTATAGACAAAAAGAAGGTCTAGACTATTTTGATAGTTACTCGCCGGTCACGCGAATAACCTCAATAAGGTTGGTTCTTGCAATCGCGGCCTTACGAAATTTGGAAATTCACCAAATGGATGTAAAAACCGCTTTTCTTAATGGAGATTTAGATGAAGAGATTTACATGGAGCAACACGAGGGTTTCTTCGCCCCAGGGAAAGAGGGCAAAATATGTAAACTAGTCAAATCATTGTATGGTTTGAAGCAAGATCCAAAACAATGGCACTTAAAGTTTGATCATGTCATGCTTGACAATGGTTTCAAAATAAACGAGTGTGACAAATGTGTCTATGTGAAGGACATGCCAGGAGGTTATGTGATTTTATGTCTTTATGTAGATGATATGCTTATCATTAGGAGTAATGATACTATGGCTAAATCTACAAAAGATATGTTGAAAGCGAGGTTTGACATGAAAGAATTGGGTCTCGTGGACGTGATTCTTGGGGTTCAAATTACTACAACCCAAAATGGTCTTATCTTGAGTCAATCTCACTATGTGGATAAAATTCTTGAGAAATTCAATAAGGATGACACGCGTGTCGTATCAACTCCAATTGATACGACCCACTATCTATCTAAAAATAGAGGCGAGGGTGTTGCTCAGTTAGAGTACAATATGAAGCGCTGTACGGGCGGAAATGTAGATCTTCCACCAGTTGAATTCTCATACAATAACAGCTATCACAGTAGTATTCAAGTGGCACCATATGAAGCGCTGTACGGGCGAAAATGTAGATCACCCTTGTGTTGGACTGAGGTGAGAGATACCCAAATTACATGATCTGACTTGATTCAAGAAACCACTGACAATATCCGTAAGATCACAAGCAAATTAAAAACCGTCCGAGATCGTCAGAAAAGCTACGCTGATGTTCGTAGAAAGCCGTTATTCTTTGAAATAGGCGACAAAGTTTTTCTGAAAGTATCCCTGTGGAAAGGCGTTATTCGATTCGGAAAAACCGGTAAACTAGCTCCGCGATACATTGGACCGTATGAAGTAATTTCTAAGATCGGTCCTGTAGCTTACCGACTGAAATTACCTTTGGAGTTGAGTTCTATTCACGATGTCTTTCACGTTTCGAACCTGAAAAAGTGTCTTACCGATGAAACCGAAATCGTGCCATTACAAGATTTAAACATAAACGAAAAACTGAATTTCGTTGAAGAACCGGTGGAAATATTAGAGGGAAAAATAAAACAATTAAGACACAACAAAATCTCTCTAGTCAAAGTTCGATGGAACTCAGAACGGGGACCCGAATTCACGTGGGAGCGGAAATCCGAATTCAAAAAGAAATACCAACACCTGTTTTCAAACAAAGACAAAGTTGAATAATCAAATTTCAGGGACGAAATTTTCTAACGGGGGGAGAATGTGACATTTGAGCCAAAACAAGGTACACCTCAGTACGTATTTACCGATTAAGCAAATGAACGCCTTTTGCGTAACAAACGAACGATTAACCGAACGGGTCGGCTTATGACCCAGAAATCTCGGGGGGGCATCTATAAGTGATATACGATCTATACAAGCTAAAATATTAGTAATATGACCCTAGTTCGATAGCAAACAAGTTAAACGAAAACATGCTCGTTTAACTACCCGCTATAGATTTAAACACGAAAGATAGTTACAAACCAAGAATTGTATCATCCGTTAAGCCGAAAAAGACTTACCAAACACTTATTTGAAATGTTTTAAGTGATCCGTGAAAATATTTTTGATTTTTACAAACATATATTATGTTTTTATAATTTTACTCAAAACTAGCCGAAAAACACTCGTTTTCGCACTGTTTAACGCACCCGATAAGTTTTTCGCGCCAAAAACCGAACCTGAACAAAATTTGGACTGGGCTTTTCATATTTGGGCTTGAGAAATCAGAAACTTGGGCCAAAATGGGCCCAAAGTGGGCCCATGGACTTCCGGCCGCAGCCGCCACCCCACCCCCCTTTTTTTTCCTTTCACATATAAACTATATTTGAGATATTTTTACGCATATTTTCAAACACAACTTCTGGAACTCTTCTTCTACAGCCAAAACCAGCAAGAAAACTAGGTAAAAACCTTATGATTAATCGATTTTTGATTCGTTTAAACTCGTTTAACAACATATAAACATGTCTTGATTGTTAAAAATCATAGTTAACCATGTAAAACTCTCAAAAATCATTCAAAAACATACTTTGATGTTAAACCTAGTTTCAAATCAGAATCATGATCTTTTTTTGCCATAAACACGGATTAAAGGGTTGAAACGGAATTTTTACGGTTCAAAAGTTCGTTTTTGTGCGCTAGCCGAAACCCTAAGTTAAAAGGCTGTTCTACTGATGAAACCTTCTTGTTTTGTGATATAGGACTTGTATCTAGCTTGCATAGAAGCACAAGAACCTGAAAACTTGATTAGAAAGTCGGAAACGAGCCAAACCCCGCTAAGGTAATGCCGAAACACTCGCTTACGGGCTATTTAGGTTACGGTTGTGATGTGCATATTATTAGGCCTTTAAATTTTTCAGGGACATCAGGGACCATGTCAATGAGTCCCTTTTCAAATTTGGTAATTTTTCGACCATCCGAGAATATTTGGCGAATTTATTACCGAATTGGGACGTTTATTTGGGAAAAATAGCTAAAATACTTCAAAAATTATGAAATTTTTCTGGAAACTCAGATTTGATATATTTTGATCACATATGACTTTTGGGATTATTTGGAGAAGTTTAAATGTGTTTTGTTTATATGCGTTCATGTGAATTTTTATAGCCAAATTTGAGCCGAAAAGAATAACGCACGGGCTTTTTACATTCTGGAATTGATACAGTTTGATTTGGGACATGATTTGAGCATTCAAGAATTTTTATGGAATTTTTGGAAATTGTTTGGGGTAAACGGACGATTTTCAGGTGAAATATAGCTGATAAAATGAATTTTTATAAATTAATAAGTCAGTAAATAATTCCAGAAATATTTTTATAAAAATCTAAATATTTTAATTGATAAGTGGCTAAATTTTCATAATTTAATGATTAACGGTTAATTAATTATGCTAATTTGAATATTAAACAAATTCATTTTTTATAAAAACCGGCAAGTTCGCGACTAACGAACCTGCGGGAATATCAAAACACCAAGAGTGATCAAAAATCATATTTTTGGACTAATTAAGTAAAAACGAACATTTCTATGAAAAAACCTGGACAATCCGAATGAATTGTGCGCGTTTCTTCTTAAATCAAACTGAATAAACGGAAACGGGCCCTGTGGCTAATCCGGGACCTCACTATGTGATCCTTCTTTATAACTTAATCATCTTATTAACCAATACATTTACCCAAGCTTATTTTCCCATAACTTTTTTTCTGAACGCGTAAACGAACAACTTGGCCCAGCTGGGAAAACGGGAATTTGAGCCAAGTTCAGTTTTAAGTATTAGACATTGAACAACATCACAACCTAAGCCTATTGCCACTTTCTGGGCATTCCAGCTACACCCAGATTAGTTATACAGCCCAGTTTAGTATTGAGATTATAATAATATTAAAATATTAATATTATTATAATATTGATTATAGAAACTACTGATAGCGGACCGGACAAACCACGAGCTGATACAGTACTGATTATCTACTAAACCGTGAGTTTCATGAACCCACTCTTTAAACAGTTTTACGAACTTTTGGGGTGAAAAGCATGTTTGATTACATATACATATCTGAAACATGTATTGATATGAATTATCTAAGTGCTAACACACGAAAGTCCCCACTAACACAGTGATTAACTTCGAGCCGGTGTACTATTGGTTTGACAAACCCAAACGGAGCCGGCATGTATTGCTGAGACTATACCCCGTTTGCACATGACCATAATTATACAACACGCTATGTAGTGTTAGACATAGCTACTTGGGGTGTGGGCGGAAAGGAGCCACAGTAGTTGATTGAGTGTGGGAAATAGATGCACGCAGCACATACAGTCAAGGCTTCACTGTAGCTTAGCATAATTACATCATTTACATACATACATACATACTTATTTCATGATTACAAGTGTTAACTTGTGAATACTCATTACTGTTTTCTCGAAACTCGTGAAACTCACCAACTCTAGTAGTTGACCCGTTTTAAACTGCTTTTCAGGTGTACCTAAATCGGAATGATTTGGTGATCTGTTACTTGCCCAAGGTGTGTGGTTGATGCTTTGTGAATAGAGGCAAAGGAATTAGTAGTAAGATCGTATAGTTAACGAACTAGTTTTGTTTGTATCGCCTAGACTGTAAAACGATGATAGAACAATGAATTGTAATATATTGTAAATTAGTTTGTGATGTTTCTTTATAAACAATGTGTTGATACCAGAGGTGTCGGTTACATTCCCGTTTTACGCTTCCACATTGTGCTAGTCGGGGTGTGACACTTATGACATGTACTCGACCCGATCTAGCTTATTCTGTGAGTAGGCTAAGTAGATACACTAGTAATCCGAGCGTGGAACATTGGAAAAGTACAATACGGGTTCTAAGATACTTAAGATACACAAGAGACTATGGACTCCATTATAATCGAGATCCAGCTGTGATCAAAGGATACAGTGATGCAAATTGGATTTCGGATATAAAAGATTCAAAATCAACAAGTGAATATGTATTCACACTTGGTGGTGCAGCTATTGCTTGGAAGTCTTCTAAGCAAACGGTTATAGCTAGATCCACGATGGAATCGGAGTTTATCGCCTTGGATAAGTGTGGTGAAGAGGCGGAATGGCTACGTCAATTTATGGAAGATATTCCAATATGGCCAAAGCCTTTGTCGGCTATTTGCATACATTGTGACAGTCAATCAGCGATTGGTAGAGCCCATAGCGTGATGTACAACGGCAAATCAAGGCATACTCGACGTAGACATAACATGGTACGAAAATTACTCACAACTGGTGTTATCACGATTGACTATGTGAAGTCAAAAGATAACATTGCAGACCCGTTAACAAAAGGCTTAAGCAAAGAGTTAGTTAACAAGTCGTCAAAAGGAATAGGACTAAAGCCCATGGGAAAAGGGGACATGAGGGAAACCTAACCTAGTTGACTGGAGATCCCAAGATCTAGGTTCAATAGGACAACTTAATCATGAAACCAAGGGTGGTCACTGTGGGGGAGTACCCCAAACCAAACTAAAGGGCGTTGCGTGCGTGTGCGTCCTAGTCCATTCCAATCAGTGACACATGTTGTAAGGATAAGCATAATAAAGGTTAATGATTTGTGGAAATCAACAAACCTATTGCTTTTAATGATTCAAGCGAGAATCAACTATGTGAGAGAGAACTAGGGTCGGTTCGCAGAACCAGGCTAGTGTTCTAGGACCATAATAGGACATAACAGTGAGGGGTTGGCCAGAACAGGGAAAGTGTAGTGTGAAGTGTATTGCCGTCTACATAAATGGGGGTATGTTCAAAGACATCGTGTTTACACACCGCTAGGAGACTAAGTATGCTTCACAAAGAAAGGTTCAAAGGGTAGCACCTACCTATCCTGCAATACTCAACCGTTGAATTGAATCTAAGAAGCCTGCATGCATGGATTGATCTCAATGTGAAAATGAATGAGTTTTGTTTTCACATGTGGGGGATGTTGGAAAATATGTGGAAATGATTAAGTTTTGTTTTCACATGTGGTGGATTATTGGAAAATTTTTGTGAAAAAAACAAATATATGTTTAAACTTTGAATTATTTTATTCAAGGTTGTTAGTCAATTAGTCAAAGCCATTAAAATGTCCTTTAATTTGGTTAAATAAATTAAAGTTTTGGTTAATGGTTCCTTTTATTTGGTCAAAAAATTAAAGTTTTGGTTAATGCTGATTGAAGTTTCAACTCATGTGGTTATGGTGAATGAGTTGGTTTTTCAGCTATAAATACCAAGGTATTCCTTGGTTGAAAGACACACCACATAACATATTCTCTCTTGTGTTTTCTCCAACTTTCTCCCTAAATAATTCCAACATTCTTGATCATCATTTTCTTTAAGGTACTATTCGGGTGCTAGAGCCCTCCCCGGCAGTACATATGCTTAGGCCGTTGTACCCTGGGAAACAAAACGGGGAGAGACCCAGAATTTGTTTTAAGGGCCCCGTGTAAAACACGATCCTCGGTCACAAAGACTACGACACCATTCTTCTTCTACACCTTTTCCTTGCATTATTTTATTTCAATTGTATTGTAATTTTGATTTTTTTTTGTGTAATTCGTATTGTAATTTACTTGCTTTCCTAGATAGGTTTGATTCCTTGTATTATAATCATTTTATTAAAAGTGTTTTATTTTTATACGCGAACGGTTTGATTCCTAGATAGGTTTGTAGTGTATTGTAATCACCGATTCATCTTCCATGAAGATATACTAAAACCAAGTGGCTTATTGAGTTCAAGCATTTGTATGGATCCATCTATGCTCAAAATCGCAAACGTCATAATCAAATTATGATGCTTCATTTGTAATCACACAAGTACACTACACATATATGGGTTGTCACG
Organism: Bidens hawaiensis; assembly: GCF_021521415.1. Lineage (NCBI taxonomy): Eukaryota > Viridiplantae > Streptophyta > Magnoliopsida > Asterales > Asteraceae > Bidens > Bidens hawaiensis. Next base: position 3,443,459 of record NW_027491016.1, read on the forward strand.
GTTGTCACCATAGTGATACACCCATAACGTGTGATAGCAAACCACAAACGTAGTAATCAAATATAATTATCAAAGTATTACCCTACCATAAAAATAGTTGTTGGCGACATATTAGTGTTGGATTTGAAACATAGGCTAGAAACAGCCATGCAATAGTTTAATTTCTGTATGCACAAGAATCAAATACAAACAAATTTTAATATAAAACTATTTTATATTTTTTTTTATTGTAATTACTTTATTTTAAAATTATACAAACAATTGGTTTGAGTGTTGACCTTCTTTCTAAGGGATCGATCATGAAATTCATAGGTACTTTTTACTTAACATAAATTTCAGCATGACTGAGTATGTCAAAAATAACATCCCTAACCAAATCATGTTTGCATGCTCACCAAAGAAGTCCAAACACGTCTTGCGACAAACAAGACATGCCTCATCAACCAGAAGTAGGGGAATATTCATGAGGTGATAACACGTATAACACTGCCTTGTAAGATGTAGTCCCAAAACACCTTAAACGGGGTCCTTGCAGCCACAACATTACAGAAAGAAGTCTTTACCGTCGAATACAACACCAAACACCCAAACTTAATAACTCAAAATATTTTTCAAAAAGTAAAAATTCAATTTTTCATATTCCAATTCAAAAAAAAAAATGAGTGGTAGGTTCATCAACATAACTCCTACGTGGCATAATCATGTCAACCCTTTATCGATCCCCCAATCAAACGTGACGTCGGCTACCTTTCAAAACCGTTTCCATGTAAAAAGTTTCTTAAAAAAATAAACAGAAAAAGTTACAAGAATCATTCCAAAACCAAAATTAACTAACACAAATGCAGCCAACGAAGGTAACGCCTCTTCAGTCATCTAATTAACAATGGGTCACCACCACCATAATAATAACCGGAAACCGGGTAAAACCCAACGATCACAAACTCTCCCATCATCCCCAACTCACTCATCTTCATCATCAGATTTCGAGTTTACGGTGTCGTTATCTCCCCGAAAATCCTCAGCTACTAATCTTTGTCCTGCGGATGACTTGTTCTACAAAGGCCAACTTCTTCCGCTTCATTTATCACCGCGGATCTCTATGGTCCGCACGCTCCTGTTGTCCTCGTCTTCGACTTCGTCCTCTGCAAGACACTCGTCTGACTCGCACTCCTCGTTTTCGACCGAGGGGTGTGACTCGTCTCGCCCGAGCTCTGTAACCGATGACGACTTGCACCTCAGCACGAAACTGTTGGTTTCCAATTCGAGCGCACACGTCCAGACTGGCAACAGCGCCAGCAACCAAAAGAGGACTAGTAAGTATTTCTCATTATCCAAGTTCCCAAACGTGTTTCGTAAAAATACGAAAGCATGTACCGGTACTGGTGCAACAGCTACTAGTACCGGTACAAGGGTGGATCTATCTGGATCCTCTGTCAAACGGATGAGTACAACGGCTAAGGAAATGATCAGAAAGTATCTGAAGAAAGCCAGACCGTTGTACGAGAAGCTCTCGAACAAAACAGCAACTGCGACTATGCAGTCGCCTCAGGTGACTAAAACCGACGTGATTTCTCACTCGTTTTCCGGAAACCTTCGGTATCCGAGACGGAGAAGTTGCGTGTCGAGCTGTCCGTCATCGATGCGGTCGTCTCCTAGTCATTCTGGGATATTATGCCGGACAAGTGTGGTGAGAGGCGGTGGCGGTGGAATCTATTCGAGTAACTCGTCTTCGATGGAGGAACTGCAGAGTGCGATTCAGGGGGCGATTGCACATTGCAAGAGTTCGATGACGCAGAACAAGTAGGAGATCAAGATGAAGAAGAAGAAGAAGAAGAAGAAGATAATAATAATATTTGGAGTGTGCTACTCCTTTGGTGCTAAGATACACAAGTTATTAACAATGTTTTGTGGTCTGGATCTGACTGGTTGTAGTAGATCACTAATTATTTGACAGTGCTTTAAATTTATAACTTTGTAAACTTTTATAATTGTTTTTTTCTGGACTTATTTCAATAACCTTGTTCCTAGATTTAGTCGGTTTTAGAAATATTGTTTTAGATTTATATGATTTTTAGTTTTGTATTTGTCCTACTTACAACAAAGATAATCTAGTGATCATGTATAGTTGCGGGTGACCGGAGTGGGATCGGGATGGGAGAATGGGATGATCAGCCTTGTAGGCAAACGACTGGGGTGATCATCGGGTTGAAGGGCAAAAGTCGATCAATTGGGAGACTTTTGTGAAGATGGAGAAGCCATCGGGATGGAAGGGATTCGGAAACCAACCACACTCCCCCAACTCCGTGTAACCTTAGGATATGATTAGTTTGATAAAATTTTTAAACCGAATGTTAGTTTTTGGTGAATTGGATGGGTTGTTTGGGTGATCTATTAGTTTTAATGGTTTAACCATTTGGTTTTGACCATCCCTCCCCCCCCCCCCCCCAAATTGTTAGTCTGTAATTAATTTTTTTTATAATGATAAATGGTTCATGAATATATATGATACGTACATGTAACTTAAAAATGAAAATAAATTATGTATAAGAAAATAATGGGGGCTCATTTTGTGATTTTACATTCTAGTAGGATTCCAACCGCTAAACCATTAAACCTTCAAAACCAAATTATGGTAAACTAAAGGACTTATTTCGGTGCAAAACGGTTTGTTAGGCATCAATAATTTCCAAACATCCTTATATATAAAATTCTATATATAGTAGTGAGTTAAGATGAATGCCATTTAATATTTAAGATTAAACCTTAATTTAGTTATATGTGAATGTATAACAAGTTACTAAATTTATAATTCATCGATGATTAATTATTATAAATTATAGTATACACATTTAAACACATGAATCACTTGTTACATAAAACAATTTATCCAAATAAACAAAATTCAAAGCACAAGAAGTCAAGAACGTGACAGAAGTTGATTAACATAGTGTGTAGTCGGTGCAAATAGACCTTTGAAGATGATCTTGTATTCCCTACACCATTTAAATTGTATTTATTTATTAATGAATTGATTAGAGTGACTTGATTAATATTTAACTATATACGTTTTTGAATAATGAGGAAATAATTGATGAGGGCCACGTTCCATGTGCAATTGCTAAGTTTCCGATGGTCATGCCAGTGTACTTCTCTCTTGCTTCGGTACTCACGCCAATTTAATATCGAACTCTTCCCCATTAATATTCATTGCCGGGATCAAACTATTAACAATTTTTAATTACACATCACCCACCTGTCACATTTATAAACTTACAATGTCTTAATACTTTATTATGTCCATAATAATATCTATCTATTGCATTAATATTGTAACAGTTCTTATAAGTTATTTGATATTATTCAAGTAAGTTGTTTGATATGACTAAAGCAGATGTATTTTAAAAAACTATTAAAATTTCCCCCCAAAAGTTATTGTAAGTCTAAACAACTAAATAAGTCATTTTTAGCATGTCTTGCAATCTACGTGCTAACCCGGGCATTGTAACCTTATAATGGTATCAATGTTAGTGTATGGTGAAACTCAGATGCGATAATCAGCTTTAGTTATTATGCTTTCCAAATAATTTCTAGATAGTTTTAAAGTTTAAAATATATGCATTTACATACATTTGATACGTGTTTGGTGTGTACTTTTACGTCGTAGATCTAAAAGAGTCATATTCATATGGAAAGCCTATATGTGGTATCACATTATGTGTTCAAATTTGTGGATGTTTATGTATTTAACTAGATACTTTTGGAAAGTTTGTAAAGTTTTATTAAATCATTTCAGAAATATTTTTTTGAATGTAACCAATTTAGTATTTTCTTTATGCATGGTCTGAAATGAACTTTGGGTTTCATTAACCATATATGGTAATTCATAGCATAGTAGTGTACATTGCTCTTTAAAAAAAATAGATATGGTTATTTGTTTAAATATAAATGAATCAAGAGCTGCTAGCCGATGAGTTAATAAAGAAAAACATAAAAACAAAAACAATTTTTGAGAAATTTCAGATGAGGTTTCACTATCATTGCCTCACACACATATATACACCACATGCACCTCTACTCATCAAAATGGGGGCATAGCACAAGTGAAGATTGTAGCATGTGGCAGAAAAAACACATGATGACAATTTTTTACAGCTTTTAGATTTAAGTTGTTTATAGGTTGCGAAGGAAACCCACATACTGTGATGGTTCGGTTTTCAACAATGTTGTTCGGTCGGTATTATCTCGATTTGTTTCATTGCTATTACGATACCGGCTATTAGCAGTGATATAAAAACACGCTAATCTAGACACTAAGTAATAAATTCTAGACTCTTAAACTTAACTAAACTACTAACCGGCAAGTGAACCGGGCGACTATAGTACAGCTAAGTAAGTCCGGATATCGAACTCACGAGACTCTTTAAATTATGTTTATTAGCTAATTAGACTCAACTACAGACACAACTATTTTTTTATTATTTGTTTAAGGGGTTTTACTAATAAACTAATTTAAACTAATTAAGGAAATTAAAGACGACTAAATTTAGAACTTCAACTTAATTCAGATGACAAATAACCACCTAGGCTAGAATCCTCTAAGTTTCAGTTATCAATTAACCGGGAGAATACTTAGTTATGGAACTGGGATCGTAAAATAGACGCTTAAGAGAAAACCCGAACAGGACCCCTGACCCTTCTCAAGAGACACCTATGGGTTTCTAATAAGCTTTAACGCACAATAGTATTAAAAATCAAGTTTCCTTACGGTCACCTAATTAATTACAAACTAGTTCCTTTATACGAAATCCTACCTTACAGCACGGAAATCAAAGGCAGTCTAATATATTTTATTGACTCGACAGACAAAGTTAATCAATCAAGCATAGACGGACTCCTTACGAAGAACTAAATCTAGCAATCCTGATCAACAAAGACCTATCAATAACCTAGCACCTTACAGCTATTTAGATTAGCAGCACACTTAGGCTTATTTAATTAAATAATATTATACCTATGATCTTATTCGAAATCAATCATAAAATAGTCAAGAACACAAAGTAGATGACCTAATAGCAACCTATCATAATGACAAACAATATTCAAGGCAATTATGGAATAATAAAACTCAACAAACAACCCTAAGCACACATATGCATCAATTTAATATAATTAAACCTTTTACTAGTTCATAAAACCATAACGATAAATAAACCACAAGTCAAAATCAAACATCAACAAAGGTTCATCATAAGCCTAGGCAGTCTATAATGTTTAGCCTATCATGGTAAAATCAAACAAAATAATAATAAAGGAATTCATAATGGAAAATAAAAGAAACGAAAGATTAAAAGCGATAAAACCCGTGGTCTTAATTCTTGATTAATATGCACGCCACCGTATGATTCCAAGCCTCCAAAACCTTCAAAAGATCACTTCTAAGGCTCCCAAATTCGTCCTAGCCGGCTTATTCAAGTTATTCAGGTTATGAATATGGTTAAGTTTATGGGTGTTTATATAGACTTTCAAGGCCCATAAACTTAAAATTAATAGAAGATTTTAGAAATCTGAGCCCATAGATTTAATACTTGTAGAAGATTCTAGAAATCTTAGCCTATAGACTTAATATTTCTAGAAGATTCTAGAAAACTGAGCTCGAAGTGCCGCGCGACGGGCCTTCTCCCATTTTGTTTATTTTCGCCCTCTTTTCGACATGATTGTAACCCGGAACCTAAAATACTCAAATGAATTAGTAATATACAAATTCTAATAAAAACCGAACGAAAACTAATAAAATATTATATTAAATATACAAGGGATTTATATATATTTAGCCTTATATTAACACGAAAAAATTCGTCTACAATTGTTTCATTACACAAAAGTTGCTTGGTGTAGGCAAAAAATAAAATTGTGTAACTAAAAATTAAAATCTTGTTCTACATCGATCGTAAACCATAAAAACAAAGAACGGTACCGATTCTGATAATATCAAAACCGATGTTCTCAGTTGCATTGGTTTCGTTTGTTAAAGTAGCGGTATGATACCGACACGCTATATATCTTCCTAAACCAAAAAATAAACTACTTTAAAACAGACTAGGTTCAAAACCCGTCGCGCACGTGCTGTGAATTCGAACGGTATCGATTAAGTTCGTCGCGATACCTACACTAAATAAAAAAAATAAATATGTGAACACCTAAAATAAAATCATAAAATTAGCATTAACATGTTTAAAAAAGAAAACGCGGGCGTTGCAGACGACACAAATTCGGTTGGTACCAGTTAGGTTCGTTAAGGTATCGAAACCAAACATAAAAATAGTTTCTTTATCGGCTAGGTTCATCATTACGGTACCGAAACTACACCAAAAAAAGGCGTTGCGGCGACGAGTCAATGCGAATTTGTTTGGTATCGCTCACGTTCGTTACAGTACCAAAACTAAATTAAAAAAATAGTTTCATCAATTTATTATACTTAATAAAACATAAAATAACTTATTTTCAAAGACCTTCAAAAAACGTGTGAGTCAAGTAAAAGCAAAACAATAAGAGCATGTTTGGGATTGAGTTTGAAAAATGTTTATCGGTTTATTGGCTTTTTCAAAAAGCCATTTTGAAAAGCCAAACTTTGAGACTTTTGGAAAGTTGCTTTTTAACCCTTTAAAAATGCTAAAATAAGAAACATTTTTTGTGATTGCCAAACACATTTTAATGTATTGGCTTTTTGAAAAGACACGATAAGCCAATAAGCATTTTTCAAACTCAATCCCAAACATGCTCTAAATAGATTAAAAAAACCCGGATACATAAGCAGCAAAGAATCGAACTTGGGCAGCGTAAGCACAAAGAAAAAAGTATAACAGAGCAAGTTAGCATAATAGGCGCAGGTTTTCATTTTGTGACACCGACAGTTCGCTATTTATCTATAGTATTGAAGAGGTAGGTCCCAGCAGAGCCCAGTTGGACCCGCAAGACTCACCTTAAACAGGGACGTCTGCGCAGAGACCAACTGGATCCGCAGGACCAACCATGCTCAGAGACGTGACGTCCTTACGCGCAGTATGCAAGCTGGTCCCGCAGGAAATGCCTCCCATGGTGAAGGACTCCGCCTGTTCCCGCAGCCTCGGATACAAGCCATGAGGGAAGGCCACCCGCGCAGCATGGCTACACGCACTAGGTACTTAGCTCTCGATCATTCAGTGTCACCTGAAGGAATGAGCAAAGCCGGGAGCAATCCCGCACAGAGGCGGGAGGGGGAATACTCCCGCCCAAATAAGCCAGTCTATACTGAAGGACCTTTCACTGTACCTGACGAGGTATGGGCGAAAGATCTGATCAGGGATACGACAGCTCACTGATACAGCATGGCGAGCAGCATGCTCCTGTACTGTATCACTATTAGCCGCTGCCTACTCACCAACTACTGTCATACCACGTGCGTAGCCGGCAGTTGGTGGAAAGGGAACAGTATACAGCAGGCCTGGTCACTATCAGCCGCTGCCTACCCACCAACTACCAGCAGGGCACGTGCGTAGGCTACTGTTGATGAACAGGAACACTGTTGCAGCCGGCCATACCTCCTTGGAAACCTACCTTCGGCTATAAATACCCCAAATGGTATGATCATCTCAACATTACATTATCATATTATCATCATAATATACCTGATATCTGCTCTACCATCTCTTAATATACTTTTATATTTAAAGAGCAATCTAGTCTGATTCTCACGCCGGAGGGTGGTCACAAGGAGGAACCCCCCCCCCCTTCTCAGTGACGAGCTCACGGTGTCTGTTTTGCAGGTTATCAGAAGAACCATCTTCCAAGGGTCTAACCCCTCGTGGGAAACATCTCTCCAACCCCCAGGTTACCAGTAATCTGTCCGGGGTCCGGTTAGTGTTTCTTCATTGGCGCCATCCGTGCATAAAGCTAGAACTTTATTTTTCTCACAGTTTTTTCAAACTTCTACAAAGATGGTTAGAGAAATTCCGGTAACCATAACCCCTGCTACTAGGGGGAATACCGGCAACACAGTTTTTACGAACACTACCCCGGCTACCGAAGCCGGGGCAAGCGAAGTAAATTTTACGAACACTACCCCACTTACCAAAGCTGGGGCAAGTGCAGTAAATGAGCGCCTACTGGGATCCACTGATACCCAGGTTGAGAAACGAAGACTCCCCCGCCAGACTCTCGATGAAGTTAAGGCATGGGCGGAGGCACGACAAAAGGAATTCCAGGCTGAGTTGGACGAACGCTTGCGTTCCGTACAACAGGCCGACGAATTCGAATACTGGGAGGATGACTCGGAGGAATCCGACTCTGACGCGAACCCTCGCCATAGGGCAAAAGGGAAGCGTAAGGAAACGGAATCCCAACCGAAAAGGCATTTTGGACAAGCCTTCAAACCAAAAAGCACAGGAGGAAGTCCACGAGACTTCTCTAAAACGTTCAGACCAAACGTTGCAAATGCAGGAACGTCCAAATTTGCAAGGGACATTGCTGAAGCAATCGCCCCAAAGAGTGCCAAACAAATGCCCAACATAGGCACATATGACGGTATATCTGATCCAGACGATCATTTGAACAGGTTCATAGCAGGGGCAACCGTCAGCAATTGGACGGAACCCACGTGGTGTTACATGTTCCAAATGACGCTGGTTGGGGCTGCTAGAGCATGGTTCGATCGTCTACCGGTCAACCACATCTACGACTGGGCAGACTTCCAACAAAAGTTTAGCCAACACTTCAGCCAGCAACGGAAGTATACCGAGGAGCAATGGACAATCCTCAAATGCATACGAGAGGAAGACGAATCTCTGCCAAACTTCATCACTCGCTTCAACTCAAAGAAGTTAAGTTTGGGCAATATCAGTGAAGATCTTGTTCGCGCTGCCTTCATCCAGGGCGCACATGACCCAGAGCTCATCCGCACCCTAACGGGTAAAGATGGCATGCCATCCACATGGGATGGCATCATGACAGCAGCAAAACGCTATGCGGAAACAGAGAAGCAACTGGGTAGAGATCTCCCACAGAGCACAAACCTCTACACCCAGAGGACGAGAGAAGACAACGTCCTCACCGCCCGATTAAATAAAAAACGAAAGCTAGGCATCTGGCAGTCAAGGGTAAACTTTGACACCTCATCCGGCTTGCAAAATCGGTTGGGCGGAAGGGATAATGTACAGTCGCACCGGAACTCCAGATGGACGCCACTCACCAAAAGCGTCACTGAGATATTCGCCACTGAAGGGCTCCCATGGCCAAAACCGCCAATAATCCGACATCGTCACGATGCAGATCGGAGCAAATACTGTGACTTTCACAAGACAAAGGGCCACAACACTGAAGAATGCATAGATGTAAAAGATATGGTCGAAGCATTTGTCAGAGATGGGACGCTCGCGCACCTCGTGGCGTAATAAAGGCTGAGCAGGCGGGTGCGTATAGAACCCCAGCTGGGGAAAACAAGAATCAATTCCAGCTTCAAAATCGAGACTACATGCTGCGTAAAGAACGAGATCCCGAACCAGGTGCGTATCGGCTCGATGGCACTCCCATCCCAACAAGGAAGGGAGCTCATTTACACATTTTGCATGTAAATCAATTCCAATTTGTAAAGAAAAGGCCAAGAGCCACTTCTAATGGAAATGATTCTCTTAAGAATATCGAAGCTGATGATTTTACATTTAATACTTTTCTGGACACTAATATGCCGGTTTTCACCGCATAATTACGTGAAGTCATTGCATGGGAAGGCGGTCCTACCCGCACGAACCCAATAACGTGACAAACCTTCACGCAGGTCAGTTGAAGGAGTTCAATTATTCCATTAAATGAAAGTGCCGGTCTATCCGCATGAATCATGAAAGGAAAATGAACACTAACCTATCGACAACCGCGCGTCGAACGGTTCAAAACAAAATTCTTATAAAGGAAAGAAAAACCTACACGCAGGTCAGGTATGGGTAAAGTTTCGCCATCCTACTAAGTGCAAGTGACGGTTCTACCCGCACAATCACGAAAGAGGAAGCAAAACTTCACACCTATTATCAACCACGTTCAAAGGTTAACTTATCCTCAAAAGGTAAGAAAAACCTACACGCAGGTCAGATAAGGGTAAAGTTTTGCCATCCTACTAAGTGCAAGTGACGGTTCTACCCGCACAATCACGAAAGAGGAAGCAAAACTTCACACCTATTATCAACCACGTTCAAAGGTTAACTTATCCTCAAAAGGTAAGAAAAACCTACACGCAGGTCAGGTATGGGTAAAGTTTCGCCATCCTACTAAGTGCAAGTGACGGTTCTACCCGCACAATCACGAAAGAGGAAGCAAAACTTCACACCTATTATCAACCACGTTCAAAGGTTAACTTATCCTCAAAAGGTAAGAAAAACCTACACGCAGGTCAGATAAGGGTAAAGTTTTGCCATCCTACTAAGTGCAAGTGACGGTTCTACCCGCACAATCACGAAAGAGGAAGCAAAACTTCACACCTATTATCAACCACGTTCAAAGGTTAACTTATCCTCAAAAGGTAAGAAAAACCTACACGCAGGTCAGATAAGGGTAAAGTTTTGCCATCCTACTAAGTGCAAGTGACGGTTCTACCCGCACAATCACGAAAGAGGAAGCAAAACTTCACACCTATTATCAACCACGTTCAAAGGTTAACTTATCCTCAAAAGGTAAGAAAAACCTACACGCAGGTCAGATAAGGGTAAAGTTTTGCCATCCTACTAAGTGCAAGTGACGGTTCTACCCGCACAATCACGAAAGAGGAAGCAAAACTTCACAACCTATTATCAACCACGTTCAAAGGTTAACTTATCCTCAAAAAGTAAGAAACCAGCACGCAGGTTAGATAAAAGTTAAAGTTTAGCCATCCTACCAAGTGCAAGTGACGGTTCTACCCGCACAATCACGAAGGAGGAAGCGAAACTTTAACCCACTATCAACCACGTTCAAAGGTTCTTATTCTAAACACTTGGAAAATTGCTAATTTAAACTAAGTATGCAAGTCATAAGTTTATAAAGCAAGGAACCCAAAGAAGGAAATAACAATCTTATACGCAAAAAGATTAATATTTCAAGAATATATTACAAGAATGGCCGGGTAACTACCCGCCTAAAAGAAAATTAAGAAGTGACAAATCTACAAAGGCATTATGATTATACTTACGGGTTTTCTTGACCCTGAACGTACGGACGGGCGGGGAGGAACCCGATGGAGCCGGCCTCTTGGTACCGGTCACCGTCGTCTTCGTTGGTTCTCCGGAGGTAACGGTCGTAGCCTCCGGAGCAGTGGTCTTCTCACCACCGGGCTTCCCCGCCACCTCTTCACTATCTGACTCCGTGTCAGATAGAACCACTGGATCAGCTGTGGCCTTCTCCTTCCCCTTCACGCCGGCAGCAGTCTTCTTCTTCCGCACAAGGGGAGGACCATCTGCGGATTCCTCAGAAGACAGGACGTAAGGATTTTCAGCAACGGGTACAGCATTGAGGGGTTCAGGATAGAATATCTCCTTACCTGGCCGCCGGTGGCTCAGGATCTCTTGGCCCGGCGGATAGACCTCCACAAACCTATCCGCCGTTTGCTCCAGGATGGGCAACTCATTGTCATCCAGAGCACGAGTGCCCACCCGCACAGGACTGTCAGCTTCCCGCGGGAACAGGAGCGACTCCAAATTATTCCCCTCTGAAAGAAAAAGAAACAGTTAGAAAATTAACTAATATCAGCAAGAAAGACAAGACATACCATAAGGAATAGAGTTCAAACCATATTCAAGAAGGATGGGAAACCGGGACGCATCCTTCCATACCCGGCTCATCCCCAGCAGCACCATCCCGGACTCCGCAAACCGGTAAACCGGAGATTGGACCCGGGATATCTTCGCGAACCATTCCGCCTCCTGGTAGCTGGAAGCGTGAAGGCTCGGAAGCGCTTGACCCTTCTTAAACTTCATAGCAATGGGGATGGCGCGGGCAGAGATGTAGAAGAACTCCCGCTTCCACGATCGGAGACTGCGCTCGGTCACGCAGATCTTCAAACCCTTAATACGGGTTGTTAGGGTGTACCACCCCTGGACGCACCTCCAAGTATAGAAGGTCATCAGGCGGTCCACGTAGGGCTCAATACCCAGAATCCGGCACACCCACTCGAAGTGCCGGACCTTGGCAATCGCCATCGGATGCACCTCGGTCAGGTGCACACCGTGCCTCTCCAGGACACGATACATAAACTTTGTCAATGGAAACCTAAGGTTCCCATAAACAAAGAATGCAGCATATACCCCGATCTTGCCACTGGGGGCATCGTACACAGTCTGGTGAGATTCAGGAAACTCAGGCTCGAGAGACTCGAGCATGAACTTCCTGACTATATACTGGTACTGATCGAGAGGTAGAGCACACTGGCACTCGCCAGCAGTACTCCTATCGTCGGTTACAGCTTCAGCATCATGAGAAGACATTTTTGCAGAAAGAAGAGTGATTTCGGGAAAATGCTTGCCTGAAAAAGGGGAGTATTTGCCGGAAATCACTAAGAAGAAGAAGAAGAGAGGTGAAAGTGTGGATTACAAAGGGGCCTCTCCCCCTTTATATACTAATCGCAATTAATGCGGTGAATTTAATGCGGAGGAGAGAGAAATCGAAGGTGCAATGAAACTATGACACGTGGCAAAAAGCAGGCTGGCAACAGCTGTTGACAGGACGCGTGCCAGTAATTTCGCGGCCACGCGCCCGAAAAATCGTGCCCACGCGCCAGGAAAAGCGTCTGGAATGACCATGTTCTGTCACGTCACCATAACTTCCTGCACGTCCTGACACAGTCAGAAGAAACCGTCGCACGACGTTTCAGAGGTTTGGACTGTTCTTATCTTTCCACCAACTCTTCGAATTTCAAAATTCAAAATTTAAAAAATATTAAAAAGTAAGCGGGAAAATACCCCTTACCCCTTGGCAAACAAGTAACCGTTAGACGGATGCGGGTACAGTGTAAAGGCAAAACCCTTCACATACCTAGCACCCGCAGGGAATTGAAGCCAAGTAAACCTTGGCGAACAAGTAACCGTTAGACGGATGCGGGTACAGTGTAAAGGCAAAATCCTTCACATACCTAGCACCCGCAGGGAATTGAAGCCAAGTAAACCTTGGCGAACAAGTAACCGTTAGACGGATGCGGGTACAGTGTAAAGGCAAAATCCTTCACATACCTAGCACCCGCAGGGAATTGAAGCCAAGTAAACCTTGGCGAACAAGTAACCGTTAGACGGATGCGGGTACAGTGTAAAGGCAAAACCCTTCACATACCTAGCACCTGCAGGGAATTGACGCTAGGAATACCTTGGAAGTAAAGTAACCGTAAGACGAGCGCTGGTACAGTGTTAAGGCAAAACCCTTCACATACCTAGCGCTCCGCTGGGAATTGAAACCAGGAAGGATCTTCTGGGCAATGCTTGCGGAAACGGAAATAACATCCCCGCATAGCGGGAACGTTGAGAACTACGTTGTTTGAAGTTCCAGGATGGAATTGGTGGTTTTAACATAATTGATCACTATGTTCAAAACTACCAAAACCTCATGGAGAATCCACACAACTGGGACTCAATGCTCCTGACTTGCGAGGAGGTTACAGACCTACCCGCATCATACCCAAAGACCAAGCAGGAAACTCGGGCATTTCTGCAAGTGACAAGGACTTCCCATGGAAAACCTTACAAAACCCTTTTCAAAACCCTTTGCTTAAGTCCAAAAGTTCACCTCACTTTATTAAACACGCATGAGAAGAACATTGGACTGGGGGGACTTGAAGAGGTAGGTCCCAGCAGAGCCCAGTTGGACCCGCAAGACTCACCTTAAACAGGGACGTCTGCGCAGAGACCAACTGGATCCGCAGGACCAACCATGCTCAGAGACGTGACGTCCTTACGCGCAGTATGCAAGCTGGTCCCGCAGGAAATGCCTCCCATGGTGAAGGACTCCGCCTGTTCCCGCAGCCTCGGATACAAGCCATGAGGGAAGGCCACCCGCGCAGCATGGCTACACGCACTAGGTACTTAGCTCTCGATCATTCAGTGTCACCTGAAGGAATGAGCAAAGCCGGGAGCAATCCCGCACAGAGGCGGGAGGGGGAATACTCCCGCCCAAATAAGCCAGTCTATACTGAAGGACCTTTCACTGTACCTGACGAGGTATGGGCGAAAGATCTGATCAGGGATACGACAGCTCACTGATACAGCATGGCGAGCAGCATGCTCCTGTACTGTATCACTATTAGCCGCTGCCTACTCACCAACTACTGTCATACCACGTGCGTAGCCGGCAGTTGGTGGAAAGGGAACAGTATACAGCAGGCCTGGTCACTATCAGCCGCTGCCTACCCACCAACTACCAGCAGGGCACGTGCGTAGGCTACTGTTGATGAACAGGAACACTGTTGCAGCCGGCCATACCTCCTTGGAAACCTACCTTCGGCTATAAATACCCCAAATGGTATGATCATCTCAACATTACATTATCATATTATCATCATAATATACCTGATATCTGCTCTAGCAATCTCTTAATATACTTTTATATTTAAAGAGCAATCTAGTCTGATTCTCACGCCGGAGGGTGGTCACAAGGAGGAACCCCCCCCCCTTCTCAGTGACGAGCTCACGGTGTCTGTTTTGCAGGTTATCAGAAGAACCATCTTCCAAGGGTCTAACCCCTCGTGGGAAACATCTCTCCAACCCCCAGGTTACCAGTAATCTGTCCGGGGTCCGGTTAGTGTTTCTTCAAGTATATAATTTGTTTTAAACACACTTGCGTATTCAATAAAAGAAGAAAACGAATCACGGTTATTTGAGAAAGATCAAATAAGTTAAGCATTGAATGGGTTAAAGACGGATATTATATTTAATATAGGGGTGAAACTGAAACTTAAAGAATAAACATATACCTGCACTTGTACATAAAAATAAAGTTTGTAAATATACCATGTTCATCTTTTGTCGTAAAATTATTCGTAACACTACAACTCACTATTCTCACATGCATGTTTAGTTAGCATGCCAAATCAACTTTTTATTCATTCATGTTTTACACTTTTACCTGTAACACTATAATATCCATTATTCCCGTATGTAACCTACTTTTTTATATTTATTTGAAATGTTACGTTCTTTTCCCCTGATTTATGCACATAATGTTATCAAGTTTTTCAGTGGGGTTAGGATCCGTATGCAGGGGCGGACCCACATAGTTTCCATCGGGGTCCCGAGACACCAATGTTTTTCAAAAATTACTTAGAGACGATATATTAAATTTTGTAAGGACCCCATAAAAATTAATACTTGGAACCCATACTATTAAGGTTGAACTAGTCTAGTGGAAAGTCTCTTGTATTTTCTTCGAGAGGTTGCAGGTTCAAGCCTCACCATACCCAGTTTTTGTTGTTTTTTTAATATTCTAGTCAATATTAGTTATTTAGTTAGGTAATTTGTGTTTTTTCTTTAGTTTATCCCATATAACCATTATCACTTTAGTTTATCTCATATAACCATTATCACCATGCAACATATATAATGACAACATGAGTTTTACATATACTTAAATTATTTATCTTGTGTATGTATAGTATAATTAATCATTTATTTGTGTAAGAGTTAGTTTTTCATGTCTTGCTTATTCATGTAAGACCATATATATATAGCTTACGCTTATGTTTTTCGGGTATGAATAAAAATGAATTAAAAGTGTATGTTCTATCTAGTTTCTAATCTATATTCTTTCTACTTACTCGCATCCGATGACACCATATTTTCGTGTTTTATTATGTTCCTCCTCTCGACCCGACCCGAATAACGACCGACCTAAAAATTTTGTAAACAGGAAAAATTGGGACCCCATTGACAAAAAATCCTGGGTCCGCCACTGTCCGTATGTGAGTGGTCCATCATTAGTATATCAATTTCTTAATTAAATAGAAATTCATTTATTTGATTTTGAAATTTGTCCAAGGCTGACATCTCTTAATTGTGCCAAAAATCGTTGTACTCGCTTGATGGCTTTATTGACACCCGGTTCCCATTTCACTTTCGCTTTCCCCTTTGTTTTTGCTTTTGCCTTCACCTTCGCTTTCTTTTTCCCTTTGTTGAAAGTGTGTGTGATTTTTAAAGAAGAATTAGAAATGGATTGGTTTAAATTACGGTGTGTATATTCATTTATAATGGTGTGTTAATGGTTGAAGTATTTCAATTTCAAAATATTAATTCTTTCTTTTTATGTGTTTTTTTAAAAGCATGTTACCGTTTCATAGGCCCCACCTCGATCCTAAAAGAAAAAAATAAGCCTAAATCCATAACTAAAAAGTTTCTAACGCATATCAAAATACCTAGGAGCGCCATTGGTCAGCTATCCATATAACGTCATAACAATGTATTGTTATCTTTTCTTTACATTATATTTGGTTATCGACATGTTAATTTCATGCTAAAACGTTTGATCAATCAATATTTCTGTAGTGTGACAACTATATTAATTTAAATATCTTTTTTGGAGCTTGTACTCATTATCAAGTCCATTATTTTCGATATGGAGTTCATTGTGGTCCTAACATTTTTACTGTCATGTCTCAAGAAATCATAAGATGTCGATCTCATGGTCAACTTTTGATGTATCACATTAGCTATAGCCATGTAAGCAGTTCGAACTTCGAACATGATTTAAACGCGATATATGGGCAGTACAACTGGACCACTCACGTCACCATGGGAAAGTCTAGATAGTACAAATAAATACAAAGCATCCTATAGATACTTCCAAAAATCCATTTAATGGTTTATTTATTTATTTGATTATTTAATTATTAATATTGTGAATTCACATAAAAATATATTGCTACATTTTGTTATGTATTATTTCTTTTTAATGATTTATGCCTTCCTCAGCCTTTTCAATTAGGTTCGATCAATAATCCGGCAAGACACTGATACAAATACCGGTTATGTTATTAAAATACATATATAAAACTATAAAATGAAACGTAAGGCTGCAATTTGCAAAAGTGACATATTATAGATTATTTTCTCGCTTTCTATCCGCCACTTCCAACTTCATAACTAAACTAGCTATCCCAGTTGCTTTCAGGGAAGGACAAACATCTTTTCATGGGAACCGATACAAAACATGAGTGGGATAACGAATTTGCTAACAGATTGCCGATACTGAGGGATAAACGAAAAATCACTCTGGTGTTGAAACTCGAGTGTTTTTATAATTATACTGATATATTGCCAAGGAACATTTACTAATGGATCATCTACAACTAACTGGTATTGGAAAAGTGACTTGCCATTCATTGGTGGGTTACGAACTATATACTCTATTGGTCATTCATCGACGGGTTATCCATAGGGAATCCATTAGTATTTATATGCACTTAATAAATTATTTTCTAAAAAAAAAAATCAATTTTGTAAAGTAAACATGTAACAACGATGAAAAGATCTAGCTAGAAGGGTTAAAGGAGAGTTTATATTATTACTTACGCCAGGCTCGATATCAACATATGTCTAAATGTCTAATGACATAACTAGTTAATCCAGTTCTAGTGTTAACAATATACATATTTCAGCAGCATAATTATAAATTAAACATTTTCATTATCAGCTTTAAACGTTTGTAGTTTTAAGAGTATAATGTCATTAACAAATAATAACAATGTATCTAATTATCCTAACGTATGCAAAAGATTGAGTGACGGGACACATTAACATTGCGATAAATATATCTAAGTACTTCTACCAAATATATATAATCTGAAAAATTATCGTTACTCTAGCTGCCTAAAACTTAGACCTCTTTGAAAGTTAGATGCAAATCAAGCAAGTTGTCCACCAAAATCCGCAAGCATCATTAGACCGTCCCATACAAAATAACATTTCACAAATTTTTTATCGCCTATGATGCCCATGACTGTCCCATACCTGAAGAACCCAACGTCCAAAACCCAAGAATACTGCAACACCGGGAGCAAATACATAATGAGATGTGAATGGTTCAACAATCTGTGAGAGGAATAAAAAAGTCAACAATCAGAAGTAAAAACTCAATGATTCTTAATTGCCAATATCATGCCTTTATGCTATGCATAATCCTGAGTTGAGGTAGGACTGAAACTGCTTCGAGATAAACACGAAATGCCCAAAATACCCTGTTGATGGATGACTTAACCAAGCTAGTACCGCACAAGGAACCTTACCTGCATCAAGAACATTTTTGTTTCTAGTGGTAAAAAGGTCAAATAGGTAACTTCAGGAAATACTTTTATGGGGCATTCCAAATACAAAGTGCCCGGATCATAAACAGGTCGCCATGTTAATTACACAATTAAAAGAGTGTTTAAACGGGTTCAACCCACTTAATTTGTTTGAAATGACATGTTTAAGGCTCCACTATCAAAACAAATTATACTTCTAGTATGAATAATTAAATTCCATTTACTAACGACTAGCACAGTTCATTAAGAATTTTATGGATTATAACTTTTAATTTTATCATGTTAGTTATACATTAGTACTTATTAGTTATTAACCGTGCTAAGTGTTGTGTACCAATAATTGTGTTAAACATGTTATGCCATGTGTGTTACTGGACTAGTTATATTTAGCCGTGTTAAAAATCCCGTGTCGTATAACATGCTTATTAAGTAATGACCCATTAATCACAAAACGACACATGTTGCCTGATAAATCAGGTGCCAAAGTGCGTAAAGATACATCATACAAGGGGCTTACCACATAGTATATGAGAAAGTTGTCTTTGTCCTTCATGTAGCTGATTTGATCCTGAAACGCATCATTAGACAGCCGACAATGTTGTAGCCAATGCATACAAATCAAGCAATATCAGTGTGTAACAAAACCGCAGTATTATCTAACAGGCAAGAACATGACTGTCAATTCTTGTGTTTTCAATGATAACCCTACAATCATGCAACACCAAGCGGGTTAACAATCTTACTAAAACCGACACCGCGTACTTATTGATCTGTATGCTCATATATTAAACAAGCAAATGTTCAGAAACTAAATTGATTGCATATAGATTTAATTATGCCATCTTCAACTGAAATTGTGCTTCATTTTTTAAATAAAGGTGATTAATGTCTTTTGGATTACATCGAAACAGAAGGCAAGCGGGCAACAAGCTGCGCCGTTACCCCTTTTTGAATCGCAAAACCCAATCTTTTAAAAACTATATTTGCTGATCTTGGAGTCATAACATTACTATGCATGACCCGCTGAACACGGGTAAGTAGCTCCACAGCTTCAGGCGCGAGGAAGGAGATTCAAACCAAAAAAAATGTGATAACTAGTTGCCTGCACAAGTTTTTTGCTTCTTGAGCTTATAGATAAGGAAGGAGATTCCCCGACGACCGCCACCACGGAGGAGCAACACGATTGCCATGATCATTGTAGCCAAAGAAGAACTGATGGATGATTGTGGCTGATTGGTTGGTATACGTTAGAGAGAGACTTGGTTGGAGTGACTTTGATTAGGGAAAAAGAAAGAGTTTTGAATGTTTGGTTTTACGGTTTAGAAGTGAATTTTGATTTATCCTTTTGCCAAAAGGCGGTGTTTGAATGCCTTCGGGCTCAAGATTTTCTAACGGTCATCCCCATTGAAGGATTGAGCCAACATATGTCGGGTTTGGAGTACCATGCTATCCTTAAGCACCGGATAATGATCCCTGTGTTTCCGACTGACGAGCCTTGCCCCGTTTGTCGCAAGGTTTGTTTGGATTCTTTTGGAGACCATACGACGCATTGCAAAGAATTACCTGGTTTTAAATACATACATGATTTAGTTAGGAATGTTCTGTGCAATGTTCTTAAACGGGCAGGGATTTCTGCTAAAAAGGAGGCCCCTGTTAACTTTCTTACGGAGCTTGAAAGGAGGTCTACTTCACGGCCAGCTGATATTCTTGTGTTTGGGTGGGCTAGGGAAACACGCCTGTGTGGATCTTACAGGAGTGTCTCCTCTTGTTAGGCTCAGAGACCGTGGGTTGCTGCGTTGAAGGCTGAATCAGGCAAAGTTGTTAAACACGAGAAAACTTGTTTATAGAATCAACATGTGTTTCTCCTATTTGCTTTTGATACATTTGATTTTCTGGCCCTGGAGGCTGTAAATTTTTCAAGCAGAATTCAACGTGTCGTGCATGATACTTTTTCAGCTCCTAAGTCCCAAAGCTTCATTTTAGTATGATTGACTTTGCTATTTAAAAGGGGATTGCGACGCATCCTGTTGCCCACTTGCACGCCACTTTATTGTAATTGTTTTTGAGTTTAATTTGAAATATAATTTGATACTAAAAAAAACGGTTTTACTGTTGAGAAATCATTTAGGCTTTCTTTAACATATCATATAGGCTTATTTTGGGACTATTTTTCAGATGAGCGAAGTTTAACGAGTGAGGCCACAACTCAAACTCGGTTTGAAAATATGTTTAAGCCGTAGTTTTCTTTAAACAAATTACTATCAACAAATAGCTTTTACTTTAATATTCTACCTTTCACGCTATCACTTAATCCCAGCTTTACACGCCCTTGGATGATGCAGCCAAACCCTTTGCAAGGGCACGAACTGGAGCTAAGACACCCTTTACAAAGGGCGGCATCGAACATGAGGTTAGGTCGGACTGATATACGATAACCATAGAATAATAAAAATAGGTAAACCCCACAGGATGAAGCTAGCTTCCACACTTATGTCCACTTATTAGCATCAGAGATAACGCGCTGCTAAGCAGAGGTATAAATCAAGCCGGGTCAATTCGCGAACCTTATAAAACAATTATCTTGTATTCTCATTTGATTAAAAAGGAAAAACAAATGATGCCCAGAACTAATAATCATAACTGAAGATGCTATAGTAAAATTAAGGTTTTAAATTATAAGAAAGTCACAAATGTACAGCTGTCCATCCACATGACTTAACTGTATAGGAGGAAATGTAAACTAACAAATGTGCGACTCCAAATTTCTTCCTCGCACTTTCTACACCACTCCAGAAGGTAGACGCAAAACAAGTTGTCCTCCAAAAACACTGAACACCAAAACCCGCAAACATCATTAGACCACCTTCATACAATTTAAAACTTTACAAACTTTTATCGCGTACCATGTTATTACTCGAGTAATATACTAACATTATATACCCCATTTTTAAACAAATGGGCTGATTTGAGTCATTCTTTGTTGGCTAAATGGGTTCTTATCTGGGGTCACTCAAATTATACAGTAGGTAAACCATGGGTCGGTGCCACTCACGAAATAAGTAAGTTTGGGTTTAGTCTAAACAGGTCCAGGTCAGTTTCAGTTAGAACTCGTGAACATGCTTAGCTAAACGAGTTGGGTTCAAGTTGACCAGATTAATGCTTTTAACTTTCTAAAATTTGCTTTTATGCTATAACTTAAAATGGTTGGGTATATTATGTCAAAATTTAAAAAATAAAAGAAATTTTGCATCGACTTGTACATATTAAACCTAAATGTTTTATGCACATTTTTATTTTTGGCAATAAATTTATAATTCTAAATAATGTATATGCAATAAAAATTCAAGTTGAACAAACCATGCCCATGTCAGCCCACAAATATCCGTATCGTGTTCATGTTCACGTGTAACACAATTTTCGGGTCCGTGTCGGCAATGACCCGCCAACCCATAAACAAGGCCTGTTTAACAACCCTATCAGTGATACGGGTCAACTGCATTCAATCATGATAGACCCGTCTAGCTAATTACTTTTCCGGGTTATACGTAGGGATGAGATCGGTACAGTACCGGAGAATACCAATACTAAAAATGAATGAAAGTATAAACAGAATACCATAAAGATTTGATCGGCTTGGTTCCAGTCAGTACCGGCACCATTGAAAATAGAAATGGTACCGATACCGAAAACACAAAATGAATAACAAAACCGTTACCGATTAGGGTTGTGCATGGGCCGGTTTTGAGCTTAAAATGAACCAAAAACAGAAATTTCGGTTTTTAAGTTGTTGAAAACCGTTTGGTTTCGGTTTTTTAGTTTTTGGTTTGGGTTCAGTTTCGCTTTTGCCATTTGGGCTTTAAAATTTTGTAAAAAAAAGGTTGGTCAAAATAATGTACTTGGGTCTAAATTTTTTTGTTAACTAATAATAATTGATTAATATATATTTGGGCTAAAATACTTGGGAGATATATTTAATTATTATAAATTACTTAAACTAAAAATAATAAATGAAAATCTATAAGTTCAGTTCGGTTCATTTTTTCAGTTTTAATTACACGCAAAAACCGAAACCGAACCAAAAGTACGGAGTTTACAAAAACATAAAACCACACCATCGGTTCGGTTTTCTCAGTTTCATACACACATCTAGTATTGATTGTGTTCGATCGGTACCGATTGCCTGATTCGGTACAAGTACTCGGCACAAAATTGCCGATACCTAATTATACAAACGCAGAAAGAAGATAAAGCAATCATGTGTAATGTTAAGAAGTTAAGGGGTGTAACCTTTTCACATAATAATAACAGAAATCTGCAAGTATAAACGTCTGAACGACCTCCGAGATGAGAACCATAGACGGCCACAACCCGTAACCGAGGGCGGTAAGTAAATGCCCGCGACTATCCAAAACCTGAAGAACCCAATGAGCACAACTCAAGAATCTTGCAACACCGAGAGCAAACACATAATGAGCCGTGAACGGTTCAACAATCTGTGAGAAAAATAAAAGTCAATAAACTGAAGTAAAAAGTCAATGATTCTTAATGGTCAATATCATACCTTTGTGTTCTGCATAACCCTGAGTTGAGGTAGAACTGAAACCGCTTCAAGATAAACGCAAAATGCCCAAAATATCCTGTTGACGATGTGATGGGAAGTTGATGGATGAATTAACAAAGCTAGTATCACACAAGGAACCGCCTACAATAAAGGTTATATCATCTTTATTTTAATATGACATGACAACTTTATTAAAACGGAAATGAAGCAACTTTTATGGGGCATTCCATATATAAAGTTTGTGAGATGACCCGACACTTAGTTAAACATGATCAAGGTCATAAAAAAAAGGGTCAACACGTTAATGGCATGATTACCAGTTCAACCCTTTGTGTAAAATGAGTTAACATGTCGACAGGACATGAAACTAAATGTAGGGTTTGAATTGAACATGCCCAGATCACAAATGGATCGACATGTTAATGACAAGATTAAAAACGTGTCTAAACGGATTCAACCCGTTTATAATGTGAATAACGCGTTTAACTAATCAAGTAAAGTGGTTTAACATGTCAACACGACACGTGTAAGATCCGTTTATCAAAACACCGTAGATTATATAATTTTCTAAATAATTAAATACATCGTAATTAAATTATGTTCCCTAACTAGCTAGTGTAGCTCGTTAACAATTTTATGAATTGTAATTTTTTACAACTATTATTTTATCGAGTTAGTTATATCTTGTTGTTTATTAACCACGTTACGTGATTCGTGTCAATAATCGTGTTAAACTAGGTATCTCGTGCTATGGAACTGCTTAAAGTTACTCATGTTAAACTTGTTGTGTGACTCGTGCCATTTGTGTTATTGAAATTGTTATATTTAAACGTGTCATGGCATGTTGTGCAACCTACTTATTAAAAATGCCTATGTTAGTGTTTAAGTAAATGACAAATTTAACGTGTTGATTGAGCATGACCCTTTAACACAGCACAATATGTTTTGCATACCACATAGTACATGGGTAAGTTGTCTTTGTCCTCCATGTAGCTTGATTTGAGCTTGAACCGAATCATAAATACAACCCACAATGTTGTAGCCAATGTAGCCAAATCGAGCAAGGTGTGTATATCATATTCCATAACAAAACTGCAGTATAATCTAACCGCCAAGAACATTGCTGTTAGTTCTTGTGTTTTCAGTGATAATCCTACAATAATGCAAAACCAAATCAGATTAGCAATCTTGTACACAAAGAAATTTAGTTTATATGCTCAGATTAAACTCACAAATATTTACATTAATTCTAAAATTAATACTTAACTAGTGGTGTACGTCAGGTCATAACCAAACCATACAGAACGGAACCCGAAATCTTTGAAAAATCAAAACCGGGTCATCTCGGTCTTTTCAGGCTGGGTCGGGCGGTTGGGGGAGACCGACAATTTTGTTAGGCCGATAATCTTGCTTTTGGGATGATTTTATGGCGGCATGATTTTACGCATGAACTCATAAAAGTGCAGAAAAACAAAAAACAATAACCATTGATCTAAAATATGATTTTTATAGGAACAATTTTAATTCCAGTTTTACTATATATTCTGACTTATAAAGTAAACTAAATCTGATAAGTAAAATTAAATGGACAAATTGTGTCATTGCTTAAACATGGTTAATTATACATTATGTTTTTTTTATATATTTCTAATAAGTTTCTATTATAATGCACCAAAAATTTAGATAGTAAAACCACAGTATACAATTCAATATATTTAAATAACCTCAATGCACAACCTAAAAAGCTAAATGTACAACCCCATGACCGGACCCGTATACTTCAACCGACGCTATCTAGGTTCTCGGGTTACACTGTCTGACCCGGTTTCTGCACAAACCTATTTAACCCAACCCTAATGGCAAATAATTCTAACAAATCCATCAGGCAAGTAGATCAAAAACAGAAGTAAAATAAACTTAAAATTAGCAATCTTAATCGCATCGAAACCAGAAATTAGCCAGATTATTTGATAATTAGTTACCAACCAGCACAAGTTTTTTCCTTCATGAGCTTATAGATAAGGACGGAGATTCCGATGGAGTGAACAGCTTCAGCAGCAACGAAGAGGTTATCATGATCGTGCACAATCGCACGCAGCAGCACCAGTGCCAGCATGCCGGCGATTACGGCGAGAAAGGCTTTGACCTTGGGCGGCTGCCGCCGTAGCCATGACGAGATCATGTGGATCGTCCTCTTTGGTGGCCTCATGGTCGATTTTACTCAAATTCACTTGCTGAATTGAAGTTGGTTAGGGTTAGGGTTAGGGTTAGGGTTTGAGTATGGTGGAGAATTTTGGGGCGAAATGGGTAGATGAGATCGAGTAATTAATGGCAGCGTGGAAAAGGGTCTGATGTTATGTTATTGGATGTATCGTTTATTTTGACGCATAACGTATAAATTTCAAAATAATAATAATAAATCATATTGAATTCACCGGGGACGGAAGAGGGTCGGTGTCAAACTTTTTATTGGGGTCGATCGGGATTTTAGCATTTATTTGCCTTTAAAAATATTTTTTCACAGAGGTCGCCCAACACCTACACCTTTGGTGTAGGTTCGCCACTGCATCTAATTCGTGCAAAGCCAGTACGCGTGTAACCGAAGATTGGATCCGTGTAACCGAAGATTGAATGCGCGTAACCGGAAGCATAATGCACGTTACAAGCATTAAACTTGCGTAACCAACACCGCGCGTGTAATTCACTTTGAATACTAGCGCGGAGTGCCATGTTGAGTGCTTACCCGTGTTGGGTTGGGCGCGCTACCTGGAGCTTGACACGCGCTTATCGGTCTCTATACATGTAACAATGCCATCCGTATAACCGGTGGCGAAAATCATGAAGCAAAGTTGAAATATACAGTAATTCCAAATAATTAATTTTTTAAACCAACCTATTTTGACCCGAATTCCGTTTCGGCCCAACACTATTCTAATCTGAAACATGTTCTGATCTGACCTCTTTCGACTTAAAACCGTACTGACATGAACCGAACTAAATTAACCAATTTTTGTATCGACTCATTCCGACCCTAATTTGGTCTTACACATGACCCGAACTCGTCTGACTTGACTTGTTGCCGATCCTAACTGGTAATAACATAATATGTTATTTTTTTAAAGATATAGAAGCATAGCAATACTATACTCAAATTAAAGAGAATAAAATGCTCGTTTTTATTAAGTTTTTTTAAATATAACGTGTGAAAAAGTTATGCCCTAAAAAAGTAGTAGGGGTAGTTGGTTTTGAATAAGGGTTAAATATTTAACTATTATTTAAATTAACAAAATCTAATTTAAGTTTAAGTACCAAACTTGTGACTATTTAAGTAATTTAAAATACTAAAAGCTTGTAGCTTTTTTAAATCTAAGCTTATTCTCAGAACCTAAAAGTTTTAAGTTCCTTGAACCAAGCAAATCTTTTTATCGAGTAGTAGTTTTTTCTTATAGGCTTGAAGTTAGAAGCCCCTAAAAGCTCCTTACCAAACATACCCGAAGTTTGAAGCTAAACATGTAGAAGCTAGTCACCTTCTCACCATGTGTATTTTGATGTATTAGTTTGGTAATTTGATAATTTTGATTGGTATAATATTTCTTTTGTTTTCGTCTTTTTTATTCGAGACTTATAAAAAACCATAAAACAAGCAAAAAGGAAAAATGGATAAAATAAAACTAATAAGTTTCATCCAACATTGGTGGAGGAATGAAAATGGAATGTTTCCACCTTGGTATAAATAAAAAAGTGAGTTCTTGTTCCACATTGCTAGATTACAAAACTTGTAAGCTTTTTATAAGAAAGAAAGCTCATATAATAATATTCTTGTATGACAAGACACACTTAGTGGTCCTAGGTGAGACATTCAAGTTTTTGTACAACTCATATTTATGTGAGACAACTGGCTTTCCAATACTATAATGATGATTTTTAAACTTATCAAACTCATGATAGATAGTCCAAATGCTTTTAAAATATTTTCATAAGATTTTAATTACGTTATAGTGATTAAGTCTCTATAGACTTACGGGATGGTTACTACTGGTATTGTGGGGTTTTTGTATGCAAGGCTTGTCTACTGGGCTACTACACGATACTTATTGAACAAGTGTTAGCCAATAAGTAATATGATCACAGTCATAGATACGGTCGAGTGATAAGTACCTTTCGGTAATTTGTAAGCAGACAGATGCAAAAACATCTTAATACTGTAACTGTACAATGTGTTATATACAAATGAGTGTACTCACCAGTATTTACTGCTGATCAAATATTCTAAACATGTTTCAGGTGAGTTGTTAGAGACAAAGGAATGATGCCTGCGAGCTTCCAGCTTAAATAAGTGGCTTGTCACCAGAATAGAGAAATGTGTTTTGTAAATTAGGGTTTATCTCTATAAAAATGGGTTTTATTCCTAGTTTATGAAATAAAAATCTGGTGTTTTTATAAACTCTGGTCATTTCCTAACTACGGTTCTGATAAAATATTCCGCTGCAAATTATTTTAATAAACACCGATACCACCACTCGATGTTCGCGACTCCCCTCCCGGGTATAAGGTCGGGGGCTGTGACAGCTGCAGTAGTATCAGGGCCTCTAGTTTAAGCAATATATGTATCTTAATAATGCCTAATCTTAAAATTAAGAGTTAGGAAATAAATGTATTAGCCTCTGTGTTAACCATACGAATAAGACTCTAACTACATGTGAATATAAATAATATGATTTTTTTTTTGGAGTTCACTGTTTTTGTGACACCCTGCACTTTCACGTTAACACCGTAAACCCATACTCCATTATCTTATATTTCATGCATAGCATTTACACGAGTCGGTAACGATTCACACTCACGAGTCCGTTAGTACGCGTTGGTGATTAATGTCGAATAAGACATGTTTAAATAATTCGGATATAATTGTTATGTGTTCAATTATTTTATGTGTTACACGATTTAGTAGATTATGCATTCTTAACATGCTATTAGTTATTACATAAAAATAATACCTCAAACATATGTTTATAACATTATATGTGTTAAATTACATGTTAAATCATTATGTGTTTAGTTCATAGCTTGTTTTGTGAAATTGCGAACAATTGCGCGTAATTGATACTTTTACAAGAATAATATTTTACGAAGTAACAACAAGGCTTAGTTTTATAGAATTTGGTTATAATTTTAGTTATAACGATTCGTTATAACCCGACTTGTTGCTAAAAAAAGTTTGTTTAAAGCCAAAACTCATTCTAAAAGGACCATACTTGTAAATATGATTAAATATAATATTAATAAAATAATCAAACCTTAACACACCCCTAAAACCATCGATCACATTTGCTCTCCTGTTAAACAACACCAATCCCAAACCTAACCCTAATTCATCTTCGATTCAAGCTTGATTCTTACAATTGGTGATGTCTTTGAGTGATTCTAATCATTCCTAACACTAGTTGGTAAGTTTTATTCACTGATTTTTATGTTTTTGATGAGTTATTGTGAAACCCTAGATGTTAAACCTCTGTAATATTTATGATTACGATGTTGATTGATGAATTAGAACCCAATAGATGACATAAACATGTTAGAGCTTGAGTTTTTATTATACCAGTTTGCTGACAGATTCATTCTCGTTTATTGATTGGTCTGTAACTTGATGTTAAACGATGATTATTGATCGATTATTGATTCTAGGATGTAGTACTCCCTGTCTAGTTTCCAGAAAGGTAAATTTTGTAATTTTTGGAAGAGTATTGAATAGTTTTTATGATTTTACAAAAACATAGGTCAAAGCTGATTCGGGAGTTATATTCTGGTCTATCTTTCCGACACCATTACTCCCTAATGACAACGCCAAACGGGTTGGTTCCACTTCTAGAACTTAGTATTATGATTTTAGAAGACAACTCAATTTGCCTTGCACAATTTAGATAAGTTATTTGAGAGACCATGAAACTACTTTTTATTGCGCAATCTGCTGAACTTTTTCTTCCCATCTACAATGTTTGATTTATTTTGAATATTCTATATATGAGAAAAATATAATAAAAATTTTATAAGAAACCTAATTCATATATTCTACTATGATAAATTTTTGGGAATTTATTTCTATCTTTTATTAGTTAATCTGTCTTGTAAACTGCTTGATCAGAATTTGAATTATATGACAATTGCTTGATGTTTTGATCATGGTGTGACATAGGATACATGTTAGAACAACTTAGAACTACCAACATTTGAAATCATCAACGAGTCATCGGGTCAAGTTGTGCTTGTGTATGAGTCCGTACGTGGTTCTAAGTTCATGTGTTGTTGAACACGCTCTCATAATTTAAACACTTGTACTAGGTAGCAGTTAACGAGTCAAGTGCATTCTTTTGGCTTTTGAGCATAGTCTATTACACGCTACACTAGGTGAGTTCATGCTTTTTCCTAGTTGTTTTCTGGATTGAAAACAACAAAACTATTTTCGTATACTTGTTTTCTGGATTGAAAACCCGTCCTACCCTCTGTTCGTCATCAAATCCCTCGGTTTTTGATTTTTTGCTTATTTGGTTGAAGACATACTCTTAAACGTTTGACTTTGCATGCGTGTGGATCATTGACTCGTCATATCTCCATATTCTTTCACTTTCCGGGTAAGATGTAAACTGAGTTTTCATTCATAAACTTTCCCTAGTCAATAACCTTCAATCGATTTCTGAGATTGAATGATGTTGACTGGTCAATTGCTTTAAAACCCGATAAAGGGCAAAATAGTCAACTTGTTTGACTTAATGTTTACTCATACTTCTTGTCAGATTCAATGTTCAGTCCACAAGACTTTTATTCTCGTAACAAAGTTTAAGGCTACTGACCAAAACTCGAATTCTGACTCGCTGTTCGAATTCTGGTCAGTACCAGCTCGCTTAAATCTTAAATATAACATAACTTGAGTTTTAAACGTTTGGTTGGATTGATTCCAGTGGCCACGAGTTCGATTTTACTTACATTATCATATCTCAAAGTTTCAGTTTCTGATTTGTTTATCTCGTTTGACACGTAGGGACGACTCGCTTATTCGTTAACTCGCTTATTCGTATTTATATTCGTTTGTCTTTAATCTAAGGTGAGTTTATCATTCCCCTATTTTACTAAGTTTTTCTAAATGTTTTGGGGAAATATGCGTATTATTCGTATTTCATACTATATATATATATATATATATATATATATATATAGGGGATGGATCATGCGAGAAGTGATATTATAGCGAGAAGTGCGAGAAGTCGATCTCAACCATTGATTATCTCTGATTTGTTCAATGCATTAATTCCTCTAATTACTTCTAAAATATTCTCCACATTAATTCTTGTAGTTATAAATTTGAATTATCTATTACCTACATATAAAAAAATGTATATGTAGGTGAATTGTATTAAATTGATCACCTACACAAGTAACATAATAATCTACACATAGCTCATATTCAATTATACAAATTGTTAGTTATTTTTATTTTTATCAAAATGTAACTCGTATTTATCAACACAAATTATTTTCTCCTACACCAATTTTGTTTCTTTTATTTTTCATGAACACATAACTAATATTTACCTACACAGCTTGCTAGTTCATTTTATTTCACCTACATATAAATAATATTCAACTACACATAACTAGTATTTTCCTACACATAAAAAATATATTATAAAATAATTAAAATTATAAAAAAAATATTATGTGTTCCTACATTGCGAATATTTTACAAGTTTAGGTCAATACTATTAATTGTATGTGATATTATGAACAAGGTTTGTTTGTGTAGGTTAATATTCTGATATGTGTATATAAATATAAATGGGTATGCTATAACATCAAGTAAATTTGTATATGTAGGTTATTATTATGATTTATGTAGGTTAACATGAACTAGTTATGTGCATATATATAAATATTGTGATTTGTATAGGTGATAACATGCATTAGCTTTTGTATGTGTAGGCTAATATTATGATTTGTGTAGGTATTTGTCTTTTTGATGGTTGATATATTTATATTTTTTGTAGTATGAGTATGATGGTTTTGTTTTATGAATGGTTTAAAGATTAAATCAAATTAAAAAATAAAAATAAATGTATAATCATTTGTAACTTAACGTTAATTAGTATTAATTATCAAAAGAAACTCCTAAACTTTTACTAATATACTTCTACAATTAAATAATCCAAAATTAAAAAGAAAATTTATGATTGGCCAGAATCTCTTCTCGCACTTCTCACACTAAAAATACTTCTGAAATGAACCCAATCATACATACATACATACATACATATATATATATATAGGGGTGGGATTAAATGAAAACTCCTCTTAAAGAGAAAACTTAAAAACTCCTAAAAATCTATTTTTAACTTTTAAAATTTTTTTTTAAGTTTCTTTTTTTTCCATCATTCTTATATGTTATTGGTTCTAAAAAAAAACCTTGTCGCTAACCTCGTCGGTGTAGTGCACATGTGTAATAGTGTGCATTGCATATATGCAAAAGTGTTTGTATTGCATAGAATGCAACACTATTGCACATATTTGTTACACACTATTGTGTATATGCAATATAAGACTAGTACGTACATCGAATACACATTAGTACATATGTGTAATACAACATTAACGCACATGTGCACTACATTGACTTTTATTTTATTATTATTTTTTTCCATATAATACAAAACTACTACACATATACAATGCACAAATATTGAATATATGCAATTAAATACTGTTAAACAAAAATACATAGTAATACACATGTGTAATACAACGGTATCGCACAATAATACGTATGTGCATTGCAGGGTTTTTTTTTGTTTTTTTCGAGCAAAGGGTAAGAAAATATAAGAATAATGGTAAAAATAGAAATTTGAAATTTTTTTTTTATTTTTAATTAAAAATAATTCTTTAAGAGTTTTTAAGTTTTCTCTCTAAAGATGAGTTTTCTCTTGATCCTCTCCCTATATATATATATATATATATATATATATATTAAACAAAAGCATACGTGTAATTTGTGTGACTTAATTAAATATACGTGTTACATGCTCAGTGACGGATCCAGGAATTTTTTCGGGTGGTGCACTACTTATAGATGCTTCAATTTCATAGAGTCGGGTATAGAAATATTTCGGGTCGGGTTGAGGTTCGGGTCGGTTCAATGGTCCGGGAAAAGTTCATTACACAATAAAAATACGATAAAATAATAAAAGACCTCTAAATAGATATGCCTGTCTAATTTCATCTTTTTGGTTTGGGAGATAAGATGAAATTGGTTGCCTTTGAGAAGGATCCCATGCAAGATCATCCAAATTTATTTTTGACGGTTTACTACTTGAAGATGATGATCCAAGGTTCAATGGTTCTCTTTGGAAATATCTCGTGATGTTCATAAAAACTAAGAAACTAAAAAAAACTAACAAATTAAAACTAAATTTAACAAATAACTTAACAACTAACAGCATAAAAAACAATTAACAAGAACAAGTAATTAGCATTTAACAAATGAATGTGAACATAGGCTTAATTAAAAAAAAGTTCAAAAAACGCATCAAAATCGGATCGAACCCGCGACCTCACACTTACAAAACCAAGTTTTTGCCAGCAGACCAGCGATTGTGGTTGAGAATAGGGTTGTTCCTTCATAATATATAAGGTGGTTCCTATAACATTTTCTATATAAAAGTACACTATTATTTTGAAACTCAGGTGGTTCCGCGGAACCACCCACTTTCTATATAAATCCGCCACTGTACATGCTTACTTGTATTAATTATTCATTCATTATGCTTATTTATATTGACATGCAAAACTGGTGATAATCTCACCCAACTTTATGTTGACAAACTCTTTCATTTTCTACGCATATGCAGGTTGCTTTGTATTGAAGATTGAAGTTGGACACTTAGACAAGACCTTAGGATTTAACAAAGGGAATCATTGCTTAATCTTGTTTGGATCATATTTATTTATTTGGAATATTTTGTTATAATTGGATATTGTGTGTATTCTTTTAATAAAATAAGTAATTAGATATTATCATTTGTATTCATGATAGTATATTCGAGCTGTGAGCAATCGGATCACGCCCCGATATTTTCGCCTTAGGTTGGGGTGTGACACCTTACTTGTTTTCTAGATTGAAAACAACAAAACTATTTTCGTATTCTTGTTTTCTGGATTGAAAAAAACAAAGCATTTTCTTTACTTGTTTTCTAGATTGAAAACAACAAAACATTTTCCTTACTTGTTTTTTGAATTGAAAACACAAAACATTTGTCTATACTTGTTTTTTGGATTGAAAACACAAACATACTTACATACTACTTTTATGGAGGATAACGTAGTAACTTATTTTGGATTTATGTAGTTTCTTTTACATCACAAGTGTATACTAGATGCCCTCATATCACTTAAAGCCCTTACATACCTTGAACTGTTAGGATAGGATCGCGGGGAAATTTAAGTGGTACTATTGGGTTTGACAAACCCCACCTGCTATAACTCAACTGAAGATCGGACAGGTGTAAATTGTGCTAACATACATCGCAGTGTTTTGTGATAGACCTGGTAATAAGGCATAGAGACAGTCATCTTCAATTCAAACGTCTAGTAGCTTGTAAATGGGTTAGCTACCCTGGTATATTTGAAAAGTGCTAGATCTATTTATACATACACTACTTATGCTACGTATGCTGCATATACTACACATACTACTTTTTACTATAACTTATGAACTCACCAATCTCGTGTTGATCCTTGAGTATTTATACTTGCCCGGGTTGCTAGGCATGCTAAGGAACACTTGCTTGCATTTGTTTGGAGTCGCATTATAGCATGGATACATGTCTTATATGGTTTCACACATGGACGGGTTGTACATGTTTGAGCACTTAATATTTGTTTTTAAATTGTTTACTTTTACGTTTCCGCAAACGCACTTTATACTGTAAACGTATTTTCCCATTTAATGAGGAATAATAAATGATATATTTTATTTTAAATGATTGTTCTGTATAACAAGTGGCTAGATCCTGACATGTCACGCGCCTCGCGGTTAAACCCCGTTAGTTGAAATTTGAGGGTGTGACAGTTATATTATTTTTTATTAACAGCATGAGTGAGCTCGTCGAGGCTTTCCAAAACATATTCGTTAACAATACGGATATGGAGACAGGGAATCCCACAAACGAAGAGAATACAAATGAACCGATGGCATTCCAAGCCCAGACCTCATGTAACATTCGTTACTTGTCAAACCCGAAAACCCGGCCCATTTCGAATTTTCGGTTTTGTATATATATATATATATTATAATATTATAATTAATTTTCCGTTGCATGTATTTGTTCGTCAATATTTTTGTTCGTATTTAAACCGACTCGTTGAGTCGTTTCGGTGTATTAACATTTATTATTTATCATTATACAATATTCCCGACGATTTAAAGTTGTTATTCTTTCGTTTTCTATTCAAGTGGTTAAATAAAGAAACGCCGAGGCCGAGGTCGGGTATAATATGAAAATAATTCAAATACATATACTCTAGCAAGTTTATTTAACATACTAAAGTTCAACGGTTAAAAGGTAATTATAATTTTAATTTGATTTAAAAGAAACATTAAACTTGGGGGACCTAAAGTGTAAATATTTCAAAATTATATTAATTAAATCCCAACCCCCCTCCCTGCGGCCCGTTTTTCTGGCCACCAGAAAACGGCTCCAGCCAACCCCAATCACCTTTTTTTTCGTTCTTTGACCAATTAATCCCTTGTAACTCGTTTGGGCTTTGTTAACAAATACAAATCAATATATTAATTATATTATAACGCCTTTAATCGATTGTTTAATCCCGTAACCTTCCAGGATAACAAGCCGAGATCAAATCATGGAATTAACTTGTGTTTGACTCAATTACAAGTATAAATAAGACCCTCTTAACAAGCTAAACTCGTCCATAATCTCATAACGCATTCATAAACTCCCTGTAATCTATAATCCAGCCGTTTTAACCTGACACCGGCCAACCGCGATTCTCCATCAATTCATAACGATATGAGGTAATCTTTATATGGTTTTTGTTAGTATTCGGTCGAGAAACAAAACTACCCCTAAATTAATTTAATCGTACATGGAACCATTTCGGAGAATTGAAAAGCTAGGGTTTTAATCTTGAAGATGATACTGAATGTTTATATATTAATACTCGTTTTCATAACTTAACCTGAATGACGTCTTGGTCCAGTGGTTAGAACTCTCACGTGCCAACGGCCAGACCCGGGTTCGAAACCCCGACTCAGCCGTTTTGTTACTGAAATTTTTTTAGCTATTTTAATAAATTAATATAAATCAAACCTTAAACGAATATGCTACTTAGTCCAACTGGTTAACCTCCTGTGTTTGTAAACAACATACCCGGGTTCGAAACCCAGGTCATGCATATATTTTTTTTATAAGACTGTTTCTGTATTTATTATATATATATATATATATAATCATTATAAATCATTATAAAATCATAAATACATTATAAAAAATTAGTTTAAATTAAATAAAAATTATATGAATTATGTATAAATTATATCTCACCTTTTCCACTTAAAAACCGAACTTTCACACTCGTAACACGTTATAGTTATATAACCCACATCGTAACATTTAAATTATTAAAAATTCATTTCGTTAAAATATTAAGTAATTTTCTAACTTATAATTATTAATCCTAGAATCCCGAACATGTTTACTTTGCGTCTTCGTCAATAACTAATAATATTATAATATTAAACGCGTTTCCGTTAAAACATAAATATTAATATAATAATCTAAAGTTGCAATATTAAAGTAAGGTAAATCATTAAAAATCCGTTAAGCTTAAAAAATAACATAAAATTAATCCATGCCTTCAAATATGATTTTTTCACTAAAAGTAGACATAATGATCCCGATAGATTGGTCGTTAAAATTCGTATTTATTTATTTATAGCTCGTGTGGATCGATCGTCACCCATTCGTTTGCTTCGACTCCCTTAACCCTCTCATTCATTCGTAGAACTTCCACTCGATTCATAAGGTGAGTTTTCATAACCCCATTTTTCATCTTTTAACATTTTGGGGTGTAGCACGTTCCAATCTTTGATTTCATTTTGTCATGTTGTAAACCGAAATTCATATGCGTGTCTTGTATGTATTTGTTTTGAATCATATTGCTTGCAAACTATGTGGTTATGTGCTAGTTGTTTATTGTTTTATTGGTGGAGATTCACACACATACTCATAGCGGGAGGGTCCGACAGGGAGTACCCGCGCCATCCATTTTTAAATGACGGTATCATTATTCTATACTCCAAGTAGCGCGGCAAACGGGGATTCCTTAGTAGATTTGACTTTTGTCAAGCGAACGGGAATATCATGTGTTTACTTTTCTTTGCTTTATGATTTAGGCAATACATCTTGACTTATGAATTTTACACTTTTCATATTATATATATGCAAAAACTATATGAATTCTCACCAACATTATTGTTGACAAAATATATTATTTTCAACGTGCTGCAGATTGAAGTTTAAGGATCGAAGAATAGAATAGTTGGACCACTAGGTTACAAGAGACGAAAATTCAAAGGTTATTGTATTAATATTTGTCTGTGTATTTGTGATGTATTGAAATGAATTAAATATAATTATTGTCGCTTTAATAGCGTTACGAGCTTATGAGTGATCTGTATGTCACACCCGAGCGTATTCCGTTTTAGCCGGGGTGTTAAACCTCAACCCAACCAAAACCAAAAGGAAGAATGAGGTATAATGACTGGCAAAGGAACCGAATCAATATGAGTTATAGCCCCTTCTCTTTGAATGCTTTCGGGGCTGTGTGCATACTTGTAAGACTAGATATATGTATGTATGTATATGATGGGTGTGAATAACTATTGCAAGAGTGAAAGAGTGTTCGTAAGAGTTTATGATGTGTATTTAAATTGCTTAACTATATGTGATTGTAGGAGCGATGTGAGAGTATAATGTAAGAGTCTGGTAGGCCCTTCTAATATCTGGGCAAAAGTAGAGTGGCTGACTCTATGATATCAGTGCAAGAGTTAGGGCGGAAGACCCTTATAATATCAGTGCAAGACTGTATGAATAATTGTATGATTACATAGGAAAGTGTAAGAGTAAATACATATGTAAGAATAATACAAAGTAATAATTGTATGAATATGTAAAAATGTGTAAAAATAAATATATGTATATGAAAAAGTAAAACAAGGTGGATGTGAGATGTAAGAGAGCAAGTGCAGGATAAAGGTAAGAATAGTATATACCGGTACGAATATGTAAGATAAATGTGTAAGACTAACATGTGACTTGTTAAACTAGAACTCACTCAGCGTAGTTTACTTTTAGTATGCACGCAGGTGATTAGAATGAGACAATTAGCTTGAGAAGGGACACATGGCATCGAAGAATAGAGGCTGGCATCGGAAGAAGAGTCATGTGATGTTTTATGATTTGAATTTGAAAGACAGTGTGTTATATTATTTGAAAGATTTTAGACTTTGTAACAGATGGTTGAAGTTTTTATTATTCCGCGCAAGTTTTAATTCATTCTGATATTTAGAACTGTGTTTATGAGTAAATCCAACATCCAATGTAGGGCAACGGGATCGGGGCCTTACATAAAGCTATACAAAACAGACTAAAGGTCTGAAGTTAGATCATTGATCTAGATATTATACAGAGGTTATTCTCGTACTATAGGTCCTAGATAACAATCAGTCAATCAGAAAACAGAAGCAAGGATTAGTAACATAAACTAATCATAAACATGAATCAGTATCAGAAACTGATTATAAACAGAAAAGGTGAATACGCCCTAAATTTTTACAAACTCCTTTAGAGTCAAACTGTTTGCAGAGGATCTATTAATCCTTAAAACCTTGTGTTACAATAATAAGAAACAGACACTCTGATTAAAAGTATACATGTGTCTGGATCCATTCATAGACCTGCAAATGAACCGAACGTTCGTGAACTATTCGTGAACCGTTCGGCAGGAAGTTCTTTTATGTTCGTTTATTTAATAAATGAACAAACATGAACACGTGTTCTGTTCGCATTTATGTTCATGAACGTTCGTATACGTTCGTTTATGTATTAATAGAAAATAATTATATATTATCTGGATAGGTCATCTGCTTAAAGGTTTTATATCTTTTAATTTGTGTTCATTTAAGTGTTTTCATTTAAGTTCGTTTATATTTGTGTTCATTCATTTGTTCATACAAGTTCGTTTATCTTTGTTCAGTTATGCTTGTTTAGATTTTAAACAAAAGAACACAAATGTCCATTTTTAAATAAACGAACATGAACATAAATATTTATTCGATTAAGTATCCGTGCTCTTTTAAAGTTAAATGAGCGAGCATGAACATGCCCTTGTTCGTGTTAATTCGATTCGTTTATATGCTTCATTATTCACATTGATGAATACATTGGTGTCAATCTCTAGGCTCTGCTGATTTTATTTGTGTTCGTGAACACATTAATTTCCTTAGTGAACGAACACGAACATAAAATCTCATTTGGTAAGTGTTTGTGAAACGTTCGTGAACACATTATTTTAGTAACCAACAAACATGAACAAGGCATTGTTCGTTTACAGCCCTATCCATTCATGCATGGTGACTTGGATTTCCCCAAGGCCATGCATATCATCAAACATGCCTCTAGAAGTCTTCGGGACTGTTCAGAGAAATGATATTGTGTATATGTTTTAATTGTACATGTAGTTAGGGTAATTTTATCCCAATTGAGTTGGGCGCCTAATGAGTAGTCACAAAGGTATTATTGTTGATTACACAATGGTATCGAAAAGATTTTACAACAAAGTTAGCGTCATTCACCGGCTGCGTGCTGACGTATTCCCCCCCCCCCCCCCATATTTTAGGGAAACAGTAAAGATTAGAACAGACAAGTAAGACAGACTAGAAGATTGGAGATAGTCATTACACGTTATCTGATGGCTTAGATATTTTATTTTAAAATATTATAAAGAATCATTCTTTCAAAAGACAGGTATTTGAATTATCAAACGGGTATTCAGATCCCGAGTTTTCAATATAATAATATTTTATTCAAAAGACTTTCGCTAAAAGAACGTAACTCTGATATATTTACAAAACAGATACCAATAAACGGGTGTCACATCTAGGCCTAAAGTCGTGGTGTGACAAGTAGCAGCCGAGAAGAATGAAAACAAACAGGTAAGGTAAGTGGTTAATTAATTGTGAAGCATGGTGAAAAGTCAAATAGTTGTAAATTAGATATAATTGAAGTAAGCTAAGAAAAAAGAAGGGGCAACAACAGGTTCAGATTTTGTTGAATCCATGCTTATTCGAAAGCAAGTACGTTTCAGCAAGTAGCAAAAAATTCTGATAAGCAAGTAGGTCAGTCAGATAAGCGAGTAGGTCTGTAGCAAGAAAACCTGATTAGCAAGTGAGTCAGGAGCAAGAAAGAAAACCTGATTAGCAAGTGGGTCATGAGTAAGAAAACTGGTTAGCAAGTTGGCCAAAGCAAGCAATCTGATCTAATCAAAAGCAAGAGCAAGAAACCCAGTTCGGGTTATAGGAAGAGCAAGAACGAATTCACAAGAATTCAAGCTAGAGCAAGAAACTCTCTTTCAAGTTAAAGCAAGAAAGAAAGC
Organism: Bidens hawaiensis; assembly: GCF_021521415.1. Taxonomy (NCBI): domain Eukaryota; kingdom Viridiplantae; phylum Streptophyta; class Magnoliopsida; order Asterales; family Asteraceae; genus Bidens; species Bidens hawaiensis. The sequence continues at coordinate 3,483,010 of NW_027491016.1, forward strand.
AAGATCCTTAGCAAGAAAGAAAGAGTGAAGCAAGAAACCGCAAGAGCAATAAAGCATGGCAGAAGACAAAGAAGTTGGACCCGTTTATGAGCAAGGCGATGGATCCCTACAATGCCCTAATGTCACACCCCGACTCAGGGGCTAGGTGCGACACCCGTTAGTTGGTATATGTTTTGAAAATATATCAGAGTTGCGGGTTATCAGCGGAAGTCTTTAAAATATATTATTCGTTTATAAAATGTCGGGTTAGAATACCCGTTTAGATATTCTAAAATATCAGCGGAAGTCTTTTCAGATAAAATATTATTATATTGAAATCTCGGGAGTTGAATACCCGTTTGATAATTTAAATACATATTTTTTGAAAATATCATTCTTTATAATATTCTGAATAAAATATCTGAGCCATCAGATCACCTCTAATGACTATGTATCCAATCTTCTATCAGTCCTGCCTGTCAATTCTATTCTTTTACAGTTTCCCTGAAATGTGGGGGAAAAATACGTCAGCACACAGCCGGTGAATGACGTTGACTCAATAATACCAGTGTGTAAACAATAACAATACCTTTGTGACAATACTCATTAGGCACCCAACTCAATTGGGTTACAATTACCCTAAGTACATGTACAATTAATCATATACACAATATCATGTCTCTGATCAGTTCCGTAGACCACCAGAGGCGTGTTTGATGATATGCATGGACTCGGGGAAATTCGAGTCACCATGTATGTATGGATCCAGACACATGTATACTCTTAATCTGACTATGCCCGTTTCTTGTTATTGCAACACAAAGTTTTAAGGATTCGTAAATCCTATGTAAACAGTACAGACTCTAAAAGAGTTGTAAAAGTTTAGGGCGTATTCACCTTTTATGATTGTAAATCAGTTTCTGACACTGATTCTTGTATATTGATCAGTTTCGGTTACTGACCCCTGTCTGTAAATCCGTTTCTGTTACTGATTCCTGTTCTGTTTTCAGCTTTCAGATTGATTGATTAGCTGTTATCTCGGACCTATAGTACGAGTATAACATTTGTATAAATATCTAGATCAACGATCTAGCTTCAGACCCCGTAGTCTGTTTTGTATAGTTGTAACCTTGATAAATCATTTGTTTGTACAAAACATGTGGAACTTTAGTCCCTTTGTTTATTATATATCAGGTTTCTTCTTCAGGAAAAAACATTTATAACCTGTGTGAATGAATAGTATCTTTCTTAATCATTAAGAAATATTATTTAACTATAACCTTTGCATGTAACTGATTAAGTTTCTTAATCGTGAAGAAACAACAATTTAACTATAACCCTTGCTTATGAAAAGTTATATTATGCTTATCAGTAATCAAGGTTCGGGCTATACCCCCGACTATGGTCTAAGCTATTATAATAATAATAAAATAATATTTAAACAGAACCCCTAACTCACACGGGTATTTGGAGTTATATGCCTATGACTGATCGAACGGTATTTCTACTCTATATCGCGTATTGTCGCTCAAATCGTCAGAGCTTCGGAGCTTGGCACGCTTCACGAGGTCGGTGCGCTTTTCGAGGTCAGCACGCAAAATGATGCAAAACGTGTGAAAAGTGAAGTGGTTGGTGTGAGTTGGAATGTGCCGAACATCCCTCTATTTATAGTTGAAATCGTGCAACTTCGCGTATCGCGAAGCTGCTTTGCGTATCGTGAAGGTGCACTAGCTTCACTAAGTAGGGTTGCCACGTGTCGCCACGTGTCGCCAGGTGCTGCCATGTGTCTCCACGTGTCACGCATGCAGAAATGCCACTTCGCGTATCGCGAAGATGCCTGGTCTTGCTTCTTCGCGTATCGCGAAGATGCTCCAAAGTCAGTTCAAGTCTTTTGTCTTTCGCGTATCGCAAAGATGCCTGCTTTGCAACTTCGCGTATCGCGAAGATGCAAGTCTTTTTTCATATTTTCATTTCCAGTCCTGGTACTATCCAAAAATACTAAAGCGGCCCTTGGCTATGCGAGCGTGCGAAGTGCCAAGTTCGCCATCAAAACGCCACATTACGCCCATCGTCCGAGTCTGTGTCCGAGTCCGTGTGCGTGCACGTCGGGTGCTTCGCACCCTCCGCTAGGACTATGGAGAGTGGTTAGCCAGATTAAAACATTTCTATGGAAACTTGCTTCCTTATAAAGAGCTTCCATTTCTTTGTTTGTTTCCATGTGGGATGAAAGTATCTTATTTCCTTAACATAAGATGCTTAATTTTTCCTTATCTCATTTTTCCATTACTTGTTTTTGAGATTTTAATCCTTCAACTTTCAAAGTTGACAACTTTAGTCCAAAATAAATATGGGTTTTTCCTAGATGTTACATCCTCCCCACCTTGAAATGAATCTCGTCCTCGAGATTCGCTTGTCTTAGGTTTGGATGTTCTTACTTACAGATTCATGATTAGATTCTATCTAATCTGATTCTCGCGTTTAACTATTATTGTAGAATGATGAAAATTTTCGGACCTGTTGCTAACTTTATATGTCGATTGATGTAATCAGTCAATAGTTCAGAATATCATAAGTAATTGTAAATTGCTAAACACAGTGGCCAGTTGTGCTTAATTATTTACCTTACCTTTTGTATTCTAAACATCTACCAATGTTAGCTTTATTGCTTCTTGGATTCGATCTGTCTTATCAATTTCATCTCTTTATCCTTGTCATTTGTTTTCATTACGTCGCAATACCTTTGTACTTTTGAGCAATCATATCTGATATGCTATACAATCATGTCTTTTAAACATTCTTGAGTTCTTTTGACTTTTTGATCAATCTTTGTTGACTATTCCATTAACAGTATTTCTCAGAGATTTCTTTTTAATGATATGCTGTCTTTGCATATTTTAATATCTCGTGACATCAATGATATTCAGAATCCTTTCCCTCAGTACGCTATTGACCTATATTTGTAATAGTCTTACATAAGTATTTAAATGTTTTTCTTGATTAAGCAGTAGACTTTAAGTCTATTTCAGTTCAGCAAATTCGTGGTGGCAGACTCATGGTCTGATCAGCAAACTTTTAAGTTTGTTTCATTTCAGCAGACTCTTAGGTTTGAACTAACCTAAATAGAGTTTTATAGTTGTTTTATATTTTAATATGGCACCCCTTGGCCTAATAGAAATAATCCATCCAACTGGATGAATCTGTCAGATGATAAATCAAATCAGCATGTTATCAGTTTTGAATGTCAGTTTGTTTTCAGTCACTTGATTGTCTTTTCCTTTAGAGATACTGAATATGAACATTCTTGTGTATCAACAAGATCTGTATGCTAATATTTTATTTAGAATAGAGGGAATTAAATACCCTTTCTCGGTTTACAAAATTTCTCGTTTCTAAACGAGTTACAACTTTAATGTACAAAAATTATCTATGTTATTCGTTGTCAGATATTTATGATTTCTTCTGACATTAGTGTCAGTCTTGATTAACTTTTCTCTTCGGGCAATTTGTTTTGAAGTGGCCCGTTTCTCCATATATGTAACATACTCCTGATTCTTCCGGCATTCTTGTATTGTGTGACCTTCTCTATTGCAGTATGCACACTTATCTGTGTCTTCTCGTCGACATTTCCCAAAATGCTTTCTTCCACAAATTTTACAAGTGGATTTTAAAGTATTTTCTTCTTTTTCCATTTTCTCGAAATCTTTCGGTTTCTTGATTTATTTTTCTTCTTCTTGATTTCTTATCATGCTATTAATCAGGTATCCGGCTACTTCCATGGCCGACTCAATTGTTTGTGGCATATTAGCTCTTACCAAATCTCTTATCTCTCTTGGTAATCCATATATATAACGTGTTATCTTATTATATTCCGGAGTAACTAGATGTGGAATTAGTCGGCAATATTCAAGGAATTTAGTATTATATTCCCTGAGATTTGTATCAACAACTTTGTGATTCCACAACTGAGTTTGAATTCGATCCATCTCATGGAGTGGACAATATTTCTTTATAACAAGATCTTTGAATTCTTCCCAGCTTAGATTGTACATTGTTTCTCTTCCCTTATTCCAGATCAGGGTATTCCACCATTCAAGAGCTTCTCCCTTGAACATTTGAGAAGAATACTGAATAGCTTCTTCGTTTGTACACTTACTAATGTGAACGATTGCTTCTTGTTCTTCTATCCATCTTAAAGCGGCTATAGCATCCTTATCTCCATAAAATTCCTTCGGTTTGTAAGCTTGGAAATTCTTAAAGTTGCATCCTATTTAATGCTTCAATTTCTTTCGGGGTTTGTCTCTTAAATTGTTGTCAGATGCAGAGCTATCATAAGTTTCTTCCTTTTTACTTTCACTTTCCTTATCAGATTTTAGTTGACTTTGATTGATAGAATTATCTTTGATAGCTTCTTGTATCATTTTCTGGATTTCATCTTTATATTGGGCGGGAAGTTCCTTGTTTTCATTGTCAATGTTTTCTCCGCTTCCAACTTTATTGGAAGAATTATTCTGAGAGTTTGCACTTCCTTCTCTTGACATACTACAATGAAATTTCAAAGATAAGTTCAATATTCGGGGAATTTAAAACATATATTTTATTTATCTTGTTGTAGTTTACAAAAGTGCACAACATTATCATTAATTACACTTGTTACAACTACTACAGTTCTTATTATCTATTTCTTCCAGCGGACAATCAATTTCTTGATTTTGCTGTCCTTTTTGGTATTCCCAGTTGTTTCCTTTTCTTTTTCTTTTTCTTTTTCCTTCTCTTCTTCCATCTCTATATCGTTGAGCATTGCTTCGGCTATTCTTATAACATCGACTTCATAGCATGTTGAGTCATCTCTGATGTATAGTCCTTCATAATCTGTGCTCCGGCGTTCATTTTGAGGATGAGCAAAGTAAGGATCTTGGTTCGTCGGATAATTGAAATATTCCTGTCCCTGAGGATTTTCTTCGTGATCAGTCATTATTCCTTTTCCCTTTGACTTTATTAATCTTTGGGACCCACTTGATCCACTTGATCTTGTTCCTTACACATCTTGTCTTCGCATGATATGGGCTAGTAGAATGTTGGAATCGCATGAATTTGAATTTTTCTCCATTGAGGTCTGATATGAGTCTTCACTACTAGATAAAGGGATCGGAAGTAAAGTTGTCCCTATAAGCCCTTTTCCTTTACCTGACCGAGGTTGATATGATCCTTGGCTGGATTGACGATCCGACATCTGTACGATGTTAGATTGGAAATACGATCGCGTTCCTATCTTATCCGTAACAGTGTTATTGTTCAGTGACTGTATTTTAGATACTTTTAGTTTAAGTACCTATTTTGTTTGAATCAGTACACGTGTAGGATTAAATCCTATCCGTATCACAATCATTCGGTAATTATATCAGTGGATATTCTTAATGGAATACCAATGTTTTCAGTATAATCTTATTTCTAGTCAAAGCCTAGGTAATAAGTATGCCTAATTCGCTAAGACCGATGGCTCTGATACCAACCTGTCACACCCCGACTTAGGGGCTAGGTGCGACACCCGTTAGTTGGTATATGTTTTGAAAATATATCAGAGTTGCGGGTTATCAGCGGAAGTCTTTAAAATATATTATTCGTCTATAAAATGTCGGGTTAGAATACCCGTTTGGATATTCTAAAATATCAGCGGAAGTCTTTTCAGATAAAATATTATTATATTGAAATCTCGGGAGTTGAATACCCGTTTGATAATTTAAATACATATTTTTTGAAAATATCATTCTTTATAATATTCTGAATAAAATATCTGAGCCATCAGATCACCTCTAATGACTATGTCTCCAATCTTCTATCAGTCCTGCCTGTCAATTCTATTCTTTTACAGTTTCCCTGAAATGTGGGGGGAAAATACGTCAGCACACAGCCGGTGAATGACGCTGACTCAATAATACCAGTGTGTAAACAATAACAATACCTTTGTGACAATACTCATTAGGCACCCAACTCAATTGGGTTACAATTACCCTAAGTACATGTACAATTAATCATATACACAATATCATGTCTCTGATCAGTTCCGTAGACTACCAGAGGCGTGTTTGATGATATGCATGGACTCGGGGAAATTCGAGTCACCATGTATGTATGGATCCAGACACATGTATACTCTTAATCTGACTATGCCCGTTTCTTGTTATTGCAACACAAAGTTTTAAGGATTCGTAAATCCTATGTAAACAGTTCAGAGTCTAAAAGAGTTGTAAAAGTTTATGGCGTATTCACCTTTTATGATTGTAAATCAGTTTCTGACACTGATTCCTGTATATTGATCAGTTTCGGTTACTGACCCCTGTCTGTAAATCCGTTTCTGTTACTGATTCCTGTTCTGTTTTCAGCTTTCAGATTGATTGATTAGCTGTTATCTCGGACCTATAGTACGAGTATAACATTTGTATAAATATCTAGATCAACGATCTAGCTTCAGACCCCGTAGTCTGTTTTGTATAGCTGTAACCTTGATAAATCATTTGTTTGTACAAAACATGTGGACCTTTTGTAACACCCACAAAATTTTGATCCAGATTTGACAAGTTTATAAAGATAAAGAACTAAAAATAGTTATGAGATAAGTAATGAGAAGAAATGAGAGAAAGAAAAGAAAGCATTATATGTTAAATGAATAAGTATGGAAACTCCATCCCACATGGAAAGTGGGAAAGAAGTGAGAGCACTTTATAAGGAAGTAGTTTTCCATGGTAATGTTCTTGTATGGCTAACCACTCTCGCTAGTCCTAGCGGAGGGTGCAAAGTACCCAACGCGCACGAACACGGACTCGGACACGGACTCGGGCGATGGGCGTAATGTGGCGTTTTGATGGCGCACTTTGCACTTCGCATGCTCGCATCGCCGCGAGCCGCATAAGGGCCGCTTTAGTATTTTTGAACTATGATCAAGATTTGACAAGCAATCAAAGACCAGGGACTGAAAATGAAAATTTAGCACCTTCGCGATACGCGAAGCATCTTC